>NC_137456.1:168859317-169459317 GCF_964235325.1 Thermobia domestica | reverse complement strand
TTTAGATATCACTAACGGTAAGACTGTATTGTGACTCAGCCCACAATGTGCGAAATTTTAAATTTGTATTGATATTTTGAAGGTATGAGAAATGATTACCGCTAATTGGTGGTTAGTTATGGCAACAAAAATTAAACATTCAAGGCTAAATTGCACGTTTCATGCCTCTCATTTGTAGTTATCTCGCCACATTCAACAATTTAACTTCGCTTCTCTGTACAGTAGGAACGATATATACACAGAAAAGTCTTGTCTATTCGCAAAAGCCGGTATCGCAAAAGCCGGATCCATGTGAGTCATCTCATACCGTTGACATACAGATTAACATATTGGGCTTCAACTATTACTAGACTCGAAATAACCACGGACAAGATTCCACTATTCACTTGGGACATTATGGCTATACACTAACAACATTATCCAAATTAATTCATTAATTCAAGGAAATAAGATACAGTCTAGTTCGGGGATTATAAATTTTTTTGAGCATAGAATAAGTTTTGTTGTTTTATAGACATAGCTAATGGTGACTTTTGATTAGTCGATCAAACTCAAGTATTAATAAAACTAGTCAACTAATTTCAATCTTGCTGGCTTCCCCTTAAGTTACCAAATACATTATAAACGCTGTTTCATAAACTTCACTAGTGCGGCAAACGCATTATAATATATAACTAAAACAAGTTGCTTTATACTGTCGCAACACCATATGCATCTTAATAGGATTCAATTCCATAATCCTATGTTTAACAAGTCAAACAGGATTGTAAACTGAAGGAAGGTAGCTCATTTATTAATATCGGAATATTAACTACAATTTTCGGCATCAAACCCATGAATTTAGATCACTGAACACAAGAAATTCAAGCTTTGCTTATTAATATATATTCAGGTTTACTATTTCCACTAATTTCAACGTTATAATTTAGTTTTACACTTTAGAATACCAGTTTGCAAATTAGTATTACTTTTCTATGGATGTTATTCCTTTAAACTTTCTATTACATGAAATTTTCAGCCATATTTACTCGTAAATGAAGATATTAGATAATCAATATTTGTTATTATGTTTCAGGTAATCTAGTTTCAAAATTAATACATTTTGAAGTTCACTTTTATGAAAAGAGTATTTACTTTTATGTATTTATTAAATACCACATCTGCAATGTATTTACATTTATTTATAATATATTAACAATAAAGTAGCGTAAGTAATAATATAAATATAACAAATAATAACAAAGTTTAACAAACTTTAAAAAAAATCAATAAATGAACTATGACAACGGAACATTCATGGAAAATGTCAAGTTCTCTTTTGGTTAAAGTTTATCTATCTCTAACAACTATCAAAATACTTTGTTACAGTTCCTTACGTACTTCGAAATATATAGAGAACATATTAAAAACTTCTGGACATCCAAACTGCGTTATACTACAAATTAACCATTTCCTATATCAAAATTTATCGCGTAAAACAAAAGTGATAAATGATACCGAGAAACGTTTCCGACAATCGATGAAAGGTCTCAGAACAACATACCATAACAACCCAAAATACTCAATTGAAACCGGAGGTACTTAAAATATACTAACACGTTTAGTTTCAATGCTGATTTTTAATGGGAAATCACGGGGAAAGATCTAGAGATGTCTTTCTCTCTTTTTTTCTTCAGGGGTACAAAATAGTAATTTCTGCTTTCAACGGTTTTCCCGACAGAATAAAAATGGTAATATAAACGTGGCCAGAAATGATAGCAGAAATTCGAGATTATGTGACTTGTTGTATTGAGTACCAGAAGTCCAAAAGTAGGAATACTAAACCTATGGGACAGTTGGTATCAACCTATGAGACGTTTCAAAACGGAAGATGGTCCTGTGACGTCATTGGACCACTCGTACAGTCCAGTTCGGGCCGATTTTGTTTAATTGTTGTAGATTCTTTTACGAAAAGAATTTTCTTAGAACCTTTTAGAACTTTATCTAGCCAAGTAATCATAAATAAGCTATGTAATTTGATGTGTCGTCATGGATTTATCCACGCCTTATGCCATGACAATCACTCTGTTTTCGTATCAGCAAGATTCCAGGATTTCTTGTATGCAAACGGTATCAGGGATATTAGAATCGCACCGTACCACAGTGGAAGTAACGCAAGTGAACGTTACATACGAGTGATCAAGGACTCTTTGAAAGCATACTTTGCAACGAAGCAACATCATTGGGACAAAGGCATTCATGAAATTGAATTTTCTCTGAATACATCTGTCCACTCAGAACATAAACACAGTCTGATGGAATTAGTATATACATATCCAGTGTTTGATCCACTAGATGTGAAATGGAATGTTGATTCACTTGATGTTCGACACAGGGATCCAGATATCTGGTTGAATGCCTTGCGGAATATGGAACGAGCATGGCTGCGTAGAAAGAAGCTATACGACAAAAACAGAGTAGTGTCATCATATCGAGTGGGAGATAAATTATTAATTAAGTCCCAATTCCAATCTTCCCTTGCAGATAAGGTTACGAAAAGCTTATGTCATCGATGACTAGGACCATACACTGTTATTAAGCTGTTAACGAAAAATACAGTCCAGGTACAAAATGATTCGGACGAGCGTGATATTAGGAAATGTCACGTCTCTTTAACAAAGAAATTTAGGGTACCACGATCATAAAGATATGTGTTTACAATTCTGTAAATTGTTATAGTGAGATAACTTAATGTAAAATTGATGGTATCGGTAGATATTTCTATATGAATACATCATAATTTCATAGTTCATTTTTACATATGTATATAGTCAAATCATTGATATCATTCTTGTATAAATGTTATTTATTTGTATTGTTCCGGAAGTCAGTCATTAGGTATTGTAGTATGATTGTTATCATTTGTATGTTTCTAAGTTGAAAAAATTTAAATTAATGTGTGCACATATGCTAAAGTACTTTTATTTTCAGGAATAACAAAGACCTTAATGTAAATTGGAAGATGTAAAGTCGCTGATTCGACTATTCCATAATTATGTATTTGGCCTTATTATGTGGATGTTATGGAATGAATGAGCTCATCACTCTCATAATTTATCATCTAGTCATTGAGAAATTGGAAATATCTGAAGAAATCTACCATCAAGATAACTATTAATACTCACACATATATAGATTTGAAATAAATGAAAGAATTAAATTTGTCAACTGTTAATAAGACAAATATATATGCTTATATTTGAAGTTATATATGATGATAAAATTCTATATATTTATATTCCATATTATTCAGCTTCTTATTTATTGTAAAATAGGAGATCAATATATGTATATATATATATATATAGAGCAGATTTTGTATAATTTTAGATATGCAGTTTTGGTTATGTACATATAATTTATGAATGTATATTGTTGTCATACAGTAGATTATTTTTATTTTACGTAGTTATTATTTGGGAATTCTCTTTAGTTCTATTCTGTTTAAGTTTTGCATTTAATTTTATTTAATTTCCTTTGGTTTTCTTATTTTGGGTTAGTTTATAGTAGTTAATAGTAATTAACAATTATTCGACAACAATATAACTTCATAATAGCATTTAGCTTACAGGTTGTTATACATTAGTGACATTAGACGTAAGAAACTAGATTATTATTATAAAAAAATATTGCATTTTTTTTAAATGGACGAAGGGATGTGTGTAACGGTTAGAGATCTAAATCTCTATTCCGTAGTAAAAAAAAGGAAAGGTCTCTCGAGAGTCCGGATAATTTGGTTTAGTTTCCTACCCTGTAGTGCTTTCAGCTACTGTCGAGAGGAAGCTTAGTGTCGTTCTCCGTACGCTTGGTTGTCAGCGCCAACGGTCATTTTTGGAACTACTACTTCTACGTTTGAATAGCTCCGGGTTGGGCTAAATATAATAGTTCGGAATTGCTAAGGTGCAACATCACCTAATAAGTGAAGTAAAAATCGGCGGAGAAAATGTCTTTACAATGTTTGAGAATTCCAAGTATAATTAATCGTGAAGTTATTACCAGAATTGTTATATAGAGCAAATCCTAATATGAAGTTAATATATATATATATCTTCTTATCGTGAAGTGTGTTTGAGTAAGAAAAAGGATTTCTAAGTAAGTTTCATTACTAGTGACCATTTTGATTGTGATCAACATGTGATAATCGGTCATTTAAGGTGGTGTATTTCGTTATTGAATTTTGGAAGATCTCCTATTATTCAATTTATACAGTAAATTGGTAAGTTCTTTAAATATAAATATATTTAAGGTTAATATTTTTGTATCTATTTTGAAGATTGTTGTAATTCAATTCCTATCAGTTGTCAAGTCACTTGCTTAGATTTTTGTATTCAACTCTATTTGACCATATATAAATCATACAGTAAGAATTACCTTCTTTTCTTATTATATAATTAATCACTATATAAACCTTAGTTAGCACATTTGTATTTGACATTTTGAACTTTAGATGAGTAATTATTTACTTTTTCGATGTGATATAAATTCACGTCATTTTTAAAATAATAATACTAAAAATAATTCTCCCCGATTTTGCTGAGCTAGATTCCTATTCTGAACAATTATCCTGAATTAAAGGACCTGAAGCTAATATTCTATTCTGTGCAACTGCATTTTTGTTTAGATTTTTTTATTTTCTAATTTGCGTTACACCAGCTGGTAGCAGTTCTCCATGCAAGTTATCTCGAGCAATCCACCAAACACACAGGCAGACCTTCTTCTTGTGCGATGCGGGTTTCGGCTGTTTTGGAACCGGTTCAGGGATGCTAACCAATGATGATGATGCCTTGGAGTATCGTAAAGGACTCACTTCTCATGACATGTCAACACACTGTCCAGAAATGACTCCTTCCTCAGACGAGACAGCAAAGAAACACAGGTGTCTGCTCGTTGCCTCCTAGCCCGGAAACAATTCATGTGGGACCCAACGACTCAACTTGTAGTGCTTCCTAAGTTGATTGAGGTGCTGCCAAATGGTTTCTTCGCTCACACTGAGTTGTAGTCCCTGTTTCTGACATGTCTGGCCACTGTTCGCTTCAATTGTTGTCTGAAAATCTTGATTTTACAAATATGTTGGTCTTCCGGCAGGCGGTGCGTCTTCGTGTGTTTTGTCACCGTCCTTAAACTTGTTAAACACCACTGCACTGTCCGCGTAGTCACGATAACCTCATCAAAGGCCTGGGATATGTTCCGCTCTGTTGCAGCGGCGTTTGATCCCAATTTATACTCTTTACAGCATACACGTCTTTGTGATGCTCTGCGGAGGTCCCATGTTCACTCTGTCCTTATTTAAGTTCAAGATGTAGCTGAACTGCGACAATCAAGTAGTATGTTGGATATACCCACACCTACAACTGACCTTCGCCTCATCTCCATTCGCATTCAACTCACGATGTGAGGGCCAAGGGAACACAGACTTTCACAAAAAGCGACAGAACTTTCTTAATTATCTTTATACAACCATCTCACAGCTGTAATTATTCACTAAATGTATTTCTAGATCCTTTGTATTATAAGCATCTTCTGACTTCGTGTAAAAAGAAATAAACTTCCTTATTTTATGTCCCATTGTTATTCCCTTTATCCTAAGGAAGGCGGGAGATTTATGAGAGTGGTTGCTTATTAAAAATAACTCTGAAGTGACAATATGATAATAAAAGAGAAAACTCCAAGAAGCTCCAAAGACATGATAATATTAATTTCGAACTTGACTTTTAGGATCGGAAAGGAAGATACTTCGCACCAGGAGATGACTCTGTATCACTGAGACACCATGCGTTCACGGAGTTTTGTGACTTCAGTCGATGTCTTCCTTTCTATTTTTAAAAGAAGCAGAACAATAACATCTCTTCCTGTAAACAGAAAGTATGGAGGAATTAGTTTCAGAACAAAATGAATAGAACAATATTTTCTTGTATTAACGCAAATCTCTCTCGTTATGTTTACGTTTAATAAATGTCAAAGTTTGTACAAAGCCTGTAAGTACTAATAACAAATAAGATACTGAAGAAGCATAGTACGTTATCTTTCAGAAAAGAAATGAACAAATGAGGAAAGTATAATGGAAGCATTAAGTGGAGCGGATATCTGAATAAAACTTCACGACTTGTTTGATCTGATAAGAACGAAGCAACCCAGTGTTGCCAGATCTACTGATTTTGCAGGAGATCTCCTGATTTTTCTACGTTCTACTGATCTACTGCGAAAGAAAGTGAAAAGTTAACGATCTCCTGTTTTTTCCTTACTTCTAGAAGTTGAAAAAATATATTATTAATAATACTGAATTTTCAATGTTTCCACACATAAAAAGACGAAATTTCTCTGTTATAATACACAAAGCTCTATAGAGCATATAGTTATACAGCTATACTGTATATAATATGAATCCAAAGAATACAAATGTACATCATCTTCTATATGCATAATGGTTAGCGTTTTTATGACTTTCTGTAAGATTTACAAATAAGTGTTGTTTAGATTGAGACTTGGGTTGGAAGAGTGGCTTAGATCGTTTCTCCATGATCGACAGCAAGAAATCGTCTTACGCCACTGTCACGTGTGACTGAACCATGTAGCTACGTTATCGCTACGTGCATGAAAAGTCACTTTCCCACTCCACTTTGCTCTTTCACTACGTTTTACTTCACACATGTGTGTATCAAATAATAGTAATATAAATCTGGACTTTTCCCTTTTATTTGCTCAACGTAGTTCATCAGAAATGAATTCTGAACTGCTTGTTTTGACTACTGCCCCCTTAATAATGGCAAATGTTATTACCCCCTCCGGATTCACATTCAAACGTCACCAGTGTATGTGTCTACTGCTTTCTGCTGTTTTTTATCTTCGAATCTCCTGCTTTTCCAACTGACTCGTCTGGCAACACTGAAGCAACCAATAGAAATGAAAAGAAGAAATATGGTTTTGTGTGGAAGATTTCAAAGTATACAAATTTACTACAAGGTCATTCTGTGTATGAATATCTCGACATTTGGTAGTTTATATGTACGGAAAGTTTAGAGTAAGAGAAGTTCGGTATAATGAAATTGCTGGGTGGATGGAAATAATATTGAGCCTTTTGTGCACTAGTTGGGTTTGATGTCACATACCTCAGAGAAAGCTACTAGATGTACAAAAAGTATTCGAATTATAATAAGATGTAAGGTATTCTTGAGTAAAGATGAGGAAATTTTTCATGAAACTATACTACATTTTCCAATTTAATTTTGAATAAGATATAAAAGCGCGGAAAGAAGTTTTGCTGTTAATAAGAAATAGACATTATAAAAAGCATATAGGCAAAAGATGATTCAGTGTATTTTGATGTTCAACATGGTCCATTCAATGAGTCAATAACAGATTAAGTGAATAGTATACTGAAAAAAGTCGAAGAAAACCGACACATCAGCAGTTATGATATCGGTAATGACCTAAACATCGATCACTAAATAGTATCAAAGCACTTGAAGAAAGTTGACTACAGAAAGAAGTTCGAGTTTCGGGTCTTACATGATTTGATGCCGTAACATTTACTCCTGTGAATTTCCATCTGCAAACATAGTAAATTCAAGCCATTTTTGAAGCAATTGATCACTAGTGTTGAAAAGTTGATAACTTATGACAACGATGTGCGACAAACATCGAAATAAAGCGAAGAAATCTCCACAGTATGTGACAAAAGTTACACTGATATCATAGAAGGTTATGCTGTAAGTTTTGTGGGATTTTAAAGGCATTGCACATCACGACTGCTGCCACTGGGCAGAACAATAGACTCGGATCTGCTCTGTCGACATTTAGTGCGAATCCTTCCAGCAATATATATTGTATAAGAAACGGGCAGAACTTGTCAACAGAAAGGGTGTCGTATATCACGCTGATAACATGAACACACACACATCTTTGACGACCCGTCACAAATTGAAAGATGCTAGTTGAGATATTTTAATGTATCTACCAAATAATCCTCACCAGGCACCATTTTGTTTGTCTCTGCAGAATTCCCATCACGTCTCACAATTGTGTGACCAGAGACCACAGAAGTTATAAAGGAATGGGATTATAATGTTGCCTTGTTTAAGGTCATCAAACAAAATGGTACATTTGCGGTTCCATAATTCTATTTGCAAAGATACAGTAAATGTAGTCTCAATTTTGTCCTCCAAAGGTTCAATATTTTATATATAACCTGACATCAGTGGTTGATTCAGTATGGTTATTTTATAACGTTCTCTTTGCACTCTGTAGATGGAAAACTTACACTAAGAAAGAATAACAGGTTGAATAGTTTCCAAATCTAATGTAAAGTGTTAAACATATATGAAAGTGTATCTGAACTCCTATGGCATTAAACCAAGTATCCAGAAAAACAACTGTTTTGGAGATTATCTTATACAGTGTCTTAGTAGATTAAAATGTCTTATGAGAGGGTGAATGAAAACAGTATTTTCGAGGTTCCTAAATATTGATGCAAATATTCTCAATCTATGTCCACGCAAATAAGCAGTTGTCTCCTAACAAGGAACATCAACCAATTGTCCGGCTCCGATTTCAATGATTTTTTTTTTCTGATAGAGGGCATGTATGCATTATTTATGATGACAGACATTTATGCCATGATGCATGTTTTCTATTTTTAATAATTTTTAACAGTTGTGATGTGGTTATTAGAGATTACTGCAGAAGCCCCTTACTACTATATGTAAACGGAGTATTAATGAAAGGACAACCATATAGATACATATAAGGCCTAGGGGAAAGTCGTATGATAGGTATGACCTTGATGGCAAAAATATTGAAATCCGCCACTTTGAATTAAGATCAAGATTTTAAAATAGGAATAGGGTAATATGATACATAATTCCACTCTGCAATTTAATAAGGAAAACAATGTTGAAGTTAGTTTTAAGATATGCTCATTTGGGGAAAAGTTACAGGCATATTAATTGTGGTACGGTAAGGATATTCTTGACGGCAGCCATCTTGAAATCCGTCACTTTAAATTAAAGTGAAGTTTTAAAAAATGAAAACCATAGCATGTGACACCTCATTTTAATAGCAAATTTTCCCAAAACTACAATGGTATGCTTATTTTTTTTCTATAGTTAACCAGTATGAATTTAGGCCTGCTTCTAATGTTCACCAAACGTCCATTATTCGATCTTTCAAATTGGTAACAATCGTACTTTTCACCGTATATTTTACGATTCCAACTTGTACTTCGCAATTGTTTCTATGGCTCATATTTTCTAAATTTATTACATTTTTTCAGATTTGCGATTTGTCAGTTCAAGAATAGTGTTGGGAAAAGCACCCAGCAATCTTTCTGAATTTTGAAGATTTGCAATGCAATTATTTATTTCCTATACCTGCCATTCAAAAACTCGTTTATTGACATGAATCATTGAACAACGAAGCAACTCCAACTTTGCTCTCCGGTAATACCGAAGACGTCGCTTGTAATGGATAGTAGATGAGATGAGAAATCAAATGAAAATTCATTTCAAAAAGGAAAACGAAATATGGTTGTTCTGTAAATCAATGGTCTTTTATTTGGTTTATATATATATTGTTTATTTGTTTATTTTCTATGCCAATTTTTTTAGCAAGTCAGACAAAAATAACATTAGTTTTTTACGGATTGTTGTCGAAAGTTCATATTTGTAAGATTTATAATCAGTTTTAAACCGAAACTCGATTAAATTTCGCCTCTTTATCAACAAGTTACCTCTTTTTATATTATGTTCATGGTACAAACAGCGTGTTGGGAACAGTCATATTATGACTCTTATATATTTTCTATCACTGCTGCCATTTCTTTAACATATTTATTAAACATATTTTGTTTGTCGTTTGCGCAACATGTAAGCTACATTTCCTGATATATATATATATATATATATTTTGTTTATATAACAACAATTTGCTATAATTTCATTTGTATTACTTCACGTGAAATAGGAGCATAGCTTCTCATGTAAGTATTCTGGTTTGAAATCAATATTACATTGTAAATCTTCAAAATTCAGAAAGATTGCTGGAGGCTTATCCCAGCGTTATCCGTGAACTGACAAATCGTAAATCTTTAAAAATGTAATACATTTAGAAAACATGAGCCATGGCAACAATTACAAAGTACCAGTTGGAATCGTGAAACATGCACTTAAAATTAAGAGTGTTGCCAATTTGAAAGATCGAATAATGGACGTTTGTTGAACATTAAAAGCAGTCCTAAATTCCTACTGGTTAACTATAGAACAAAAACAAGCATATGAATGGGTTTTGGGGAAAATTTGCTATTAAAATGAGGTGTCACATGGTATTGTTTTCATTTTTCTGAACTTCACTTTAATTCAAAGTGGCGGATTTCAAGATGGCTGCTGTCAAGATAATACTTACCGTACCACTTGCCTCTAGGCATAATATGTATTAAAAACTTTTTATCTACTTATTATTATTAATACGCGTGTTAGATGCGGAGGTAAGGACTTACGCAACAGTAAGTATAAACAATTAATATGCCTTTAACTTTTCACTAAATTGGCGTATTTTAAAACTAACTTCAGCATTGTTTTCCTGATTAAATTGTAGCTCGAAATCACGTATCGTATTACCCTATTCCCATTTAAAAATCTTGACCTTAAGAGCCAGCATTACTAAAAATAATGCAAAATTTACAATTTTTCTTTTGCTGGTTTATTCATAAGTGAAAGGAGATAATGATATGCAACTTACCACAATCATAGAAAATGTTGTTCTACAACAGAAAATACGAACCTGAAGAATTTTCAGTGTTGCCAGAATAACAATTTCCCTAAAATCTAAGTTATGGCAGCGACTAGAGGAACGATCTCAACTGCACTTTGTTCCTTATTGTGTTGTTTTGGTTTCTTGTGTACTACTTTTTAATTAACATTATTATTTAGTTTTAATAACTGTATGTTAGAACTATTTTGTTTATTGCAAACTAAATACAACTATTATTTAAAAAGTAGTTCACAGGAAACCAAAGCAACATGATACGTAATCAAATGCAGTTGAATTCGTTCCTCTAGTCGCTGCCTTAACTTAGATTTTAGGGAAATTGTTATTTTGGCAACACTGTAATTTCTATGGATGGCAACACTGAAAATTCTTCAGGTTTATATTTTTTGTTGTAGAACAACATTATCTATGATTTTGGTAAGTTGCATATCATTATCTCCTTTCACTTATGAATAAACCAGCAAAAGAAACATTGTAAATTTTGCATTATTTTTAGTAAGCCAGGCTCTTAATTCAAAATGTCGGGTTTCAAGAGGGCTACCGTGACGATCATACCTACCATACGACTTCCCCCTAGGCCTTACAGTCCAAGCAAATTGTTGTTGAACCGAGAACAAATTGAAATTAACGGGTTCTTATGGAAAAATACCCGTGGAAAACGATGTCGGAAAGTCTACCAATCGCCGAGGTGGGGTAAGACCGCTATGGAGAATTTTCCAACATGGCCACCATGCGTTACTACTATTCGCAGTCTCACTTACGCATCTCCTTTGACCCTCCTAGTTAACATAGAGCAATGAATAATAAATCTTTGTAAAGCTTATGGAACGCAGATTCCAACGATGTAACATTGTGTCCCATTTTGCCCACCAACTAGAAGAAGAAGAAATTTAAAAATCACAAAAAAACTTACTTTTTCCGAAAATATTTCATCTCTAGCAACATTGTGTGCACAGCAGCGTAACATAAAGCTCTTTATTACATACTTTACATCCCTGTGTAAGATGCACAACAGTCACTGAGATCTAGCCCGAGGAAGGTATCCTAATATGAGCTGTATCACCGATTTCAATGGAGGAAATACCAGTAGACCATTATATGAGAATATCCTGCAACCATCCTAATCACCACAGTCTCATGACGTATACATCATTGTAAAGCTGATAGAACACAGACTTCAACTATATAGCATTGATCCATATTTGACCCACCGGATAGAAGATGAAGAAGAAAATTGAAAAAATACAAAGTAGTTATTTATTTATTATTGAAAAGTTATAATTGTTGTATACGCATGCTATATCAAGAATTTTACAGGATGAAGTATACCACTGTATGAAAAGACCATGCAATGTAATAGTTCTCATTTCTTCCAACTGGAAAATTGACTAATAAAAGTAGAATATGGGCCTTAACAGTCTAAGATATTTAGGTAGAAAAACAATCAACGGTGATCTTATTGTAATGTATAATTTAGTGTTGACATTTTTTTAATGAAAAATACCTCAGAGAAACATGTTGTAAATTCTACCACCTTTGAGAGCGTATCTGCTGGAGAATTTTCCAATATTGGTTTACGTTTCCTAGTACTTTATATCATTATATGTTGAGGATTGTTCAGTATTTGGAACCTTATTCTTTCGTATTAATTGAAAGCAAACTCTTAAACAAGTTTTTTTTCTTTTCAAATATTTTTATTACAATATTTTTTCCATGATATACTACAGTTTTATATCTAGTACAGTGTTCAATAGTTTTCATGTGTTAGAGCTTTCTTACATTAAAAATTAATAAATCCTATCCCTATATGCATTATGTGCACAGGTAGTAAGAAAACATTTCTTTCAAATCAAGGCTAGTTGTTTGAGCACAGAGTACCAGGTGTTGGAATGGTAGTTCAGGCTCAATGACTAAAGTTGCATCCTTACATTTAACTTCTTGAAAGGACTTCATAGGTTTCATAAGTTTACTTTTCTTGAAAGTATACTCAGTAACTGTTCTATGAGTCATCTCATCGAACAATAGTGTACCATGAAAAAAATATTGTAATATAAATATTCTAAAAAAAAAAAACTTTTTTAAGAGGTTGCTTTCAATTGATATAAAGACTAAGATTCCAAATATTAAACAATCGTCAAAATATAACGATATCAAGTACTAGGAAACGTGGCCCCAATGTTGGAAAATTCACCACAACAGACCTATTCGCTCTCAGAGGTGGTAGGATTTATAATATGTTTCTCTAAGGTATTTTTCATTAAAAAATATCAACACTAAATTATACATCACAATAAAATTGCGGTTATTTTTTCCTAAATTTGTTAGGCTCTTAAGGCCCATATTCTACTTCTATTCGTGAATTTTCCAGTTGGAACAAATAAGAACAAGTATTACATTACACGGTGTTCTCATACAATGGTATACTTCATCCAGTAAAATCCGTAATACAGCATGCGTATACAGCCATTATAATTTTTCAATAATAAATAAATAACTGCTCTGTAATTTTTCAATTTTCTTCTTCTTCTTCTAGCCGGTTGGTCAAATAGGGATCAAAGCTATGTAGTTGAAATCTATATTCTATAAGCTTTACAATGATGTATACGTCATGAGACTGTGGTGATTAGAATGGTCGCAGGGTGTTCTCATATAATGGCCTACTGGTATTTCCTCCTTTGAAATCGGTGATATAGTCCATAAAGTGTATCCCATATTAGGACACCTTTCTCGAGCTATCTCAGTGATTGTTGTGCATCTTACACATAAATGTGTAAGTTCTTTTGTTACACTGCTGTACACACAGTGGTGCCAGAGATGAAATATTTTCGGGAAAATAGAGGTTTTTGTGATTTTTTTTTAAAAAATTTCTTCTTCATCATCATCTTCTAGTTGGTGAGCAAAATCTTAAACAATGTTACATCGTTGGAATATGCATTCTATAAGCTTTACAAAGATTTATTACTCATTCCTCTATGTTAAATAGAAGGGGCACAGGAGGTGCGTGAGATTTTGCGAATAGTAGTAACGCATGGCGGCCATGTTGGAAAATTCTCCATGGCGGCTTTACCCCACCTCGGAGAGTGCTAGATTTCCGGCCATCGTTTTCCTCAGGTATCATTCCATAAGAACCCGTTAACAGAAATTGTATTGCAATTTGTTCCCGGCGAAGGTATCTTTTCACCTAACTTTCCTAGTCTATTATATGTATCTACATGGTTGTTCTTTCATTAACACTCCGTTTACAGAGGGTAGTAAGGGATTCTGCAGTAATCTTCAATAACCACACCACAACTCTTAAAAAAAAGAAAACATGCATCATGGCAAAAATTTCTGTCATCACAAATAATGCATGCATGTCCTTTATCGAAAAAAAAAATCTTTGAAATCGAAGCCGGACACTTAGGTGATGTTCCTTGTAAGAGAAACATTTGGTGTTCTCCTGCTAGAAAGACATATTTTCACTCTTGTTACGACACTGGATTAAATCTTTGAGTAACATCATGCCAGGAGATAAGAATGTTCAGAAACATTTATAAACTAACATAATGTATAATTAACTCTAGCTCTTAAGCGTATCTACTCAGAATCAGCATATTTACAATTGGTAACAGCTTTTATTTTTCTTTTCTTTTCTTCACAATAAGCTAGGGGAGAACACGGAAAGAGAACAGAGAGAAACGGAATGTTGTAGAAACACACACCATACATAAATGTGTTGAAACTTATATATTATATAGATAAAGAGTTAAATATGTAGGTAGAAAAATATGTTCGTTATTAAATGACGCCTTTAAACTGTAAGTGGACTATTCAGCATATTTACATCACAATTTTGCATGAAACCGAGTTTGGCGCTCACTGATTATTTGGAAGATAAATTATACAGATTATAAAGTTTTAGGTTATATAATAGCCTTTAGTTCGTATTAAGTTATGTAAATGTTTCATATACCAACGGTTAAAATGGTAACACAAGAAATTGAATTTACTTGAACTACGATATTTTTCGTGGAGGTTCTGCAGCTAACGTATTATTTTTGTAATTAATCTTCTTTATAAACGAACTTACATCCATCCATCGCGGTTTCCTCTTCTAGTATATATAGAATTAACTAGAAAGAACAAGTTTCTGCATGTTTGACCACAAAAAGAAAAGAAAAAGAAAGAAAGAAAAGAAAGAAAGAAAGAAATGATACCGTACGTTGCAAACTATAGGAAATGATATCACAAGATGCAGACCATTATCCTTAATAACATCTACATATTTCTACAAACTAGCGTTACAAGATTTATGTACACATATCAATCAGTTCTATATAATTTTTTAACAGACAGTATAATAACTTTAATTTTAACATATGGGGATAAATGAAGCTTTGTGCAAGCTAATTCATAATAATACATGTATTTGCAACAAAAGGACGACCTACATCACTCTCAACTTTTTCTGTTTCAACTGTTGTCCACTTAGTCCTGTCTGGAGCTACATACACACATCTAACTCGTTATAGAGATTTTCCACACTTATGTCTTCTTCACCCTTGCTTTGCGAGAACTACGAACCTTCCGGCTCTGACAGTACGTCAGGATCCCAATCTTCTTCCAATCATTCGTTATCTTTTTTGCACCAGACCCATCATCAGGAAAATATTGCAAGATTCTACGAATGTCTTCTAGTTTCATTAAAACTACCAGTTCCTCAAAGATATTATGAACAGGTATAAATTTGAATCTTCCACCATAGATTTCAAATAGTGCCATCTCTGAGCTTGAGTTGATATGGAACAAGCTTGAATACGTGCTAATATTGGAAGCAGCCAAAATGATTGCTTGGTACTTCTAAAAAAGTTGTGTAACAATCCCACTTATTGGCGGTACTCACAGAATAAGATACTTTTATATTATAAATAGGAGTTAGAAGTATAGTAGAGTATACTAGAATATTAGCTACAACATACTCCTTCTAACATTCAATTAAGAACGGACTGAATCGAACAATATAATAAAGATCAAAGAATAATAACTTGGAAGAAACTTTAAAACTGCTTTTAGAAAATACAATATAAAGTAATCATATTTCTTGGTAAGGTAAAATGAAGGAATTAAGACAAAACATTGGGCACTCTTCCTAAGACTGAGGGCTAAAGTTGTCTAGATATCACGGAAGATGTTCGCTACAATCAACTATAATAAATTTCACCCAAGGCGTTCAATTCACTCAGCAAATTACATCACTTTACTACACCAAAATACTATTTTCTCTATTTTAATGTATTTTATGAAAGTATTGTTTGTATTTTTATTAGGGTTATATTTTATTCTTAGCATTACTAGTATATAATATTGATTCCCATTATTTGAACCATAAATGTTAGCGTTTTTTAAATGCTTAATTTTAATTTCTTTACTGTTGGTATGTGTGTTGGTAATGGCCATTTGAGATGAAGGACATATTTGTTTGTCTATATTGCTTTCCTTTACAATTTCAAAGAAAGTTCTGTCAGTATTTGAAAGAAATCGAATAGAGAAACTTATCATGTTATATTTTCGTAATTCGTTCTGTAGCCATTCCTGAAAGCGAAATAACATTTAAGTACGTCGACACTTTAACCCTGGAAAGCTAACATGTTCAAAAAGTTACGTTAAAGCTAACGTATTGTAAAATTTACGACTGGTTACAAAAACAACTCTACATACATATGTTTTTACAAACTGGGACTTTAATGATTATAATTGGTAAGAATACATATGAGTGAACATTTTTGCAGCCAGTTCGATCGTTCAAACTTTTTCCGCGCAGTACACACAGCATTTCCCACGATGTTCTCCGCAGATCAGCCTGTTGCAGTGGCAGCAATACATTGACGTCATTCTCTTCTTGGCTGATGGACAAATCCCAGAAATTTTGCGAGTCTGGTATTTGGACTGGACACCATTCTTCTCTGGTACCGGTATTTTCAGGATATCAGCAATGGATTGCCGGAGTTTCCCGGGCAAATTTGAGTATTGAATCCGTTCTTGGAGCTATGGCTCAATAAGACTGCCGTGAATTTTCATGGCGAATTTTCTTCTAGTAAGAGGCTTTAGACCCATTTTCACAACGTTGTGAACATAAATGAAGTAGGCATTAACCAAGGTTATGTTTATCATTCCAAAGAAGTAATACAAGGCCCCTCGTTTGGTGTTACGGCTGCACGACACATGTCCAGTGCATCAACGCCTCCTTTCGTTGCATTATAAGTCTCGATATGGTCACTGTCATCAATACCCGTTCGATCCATTTTTTAACTTTCCTTGAATAAATACTATAAAATAAAACCAACACTTTCACTAAAATGTATCCGTAAGTTCACTCTAGAAGTAAAAAATAATAGTAAACAATATTAAAAAATCCAAGCGTTATTCCTAATGTATCTTACGACCGGCTAACGAGTTCATATAGAAATACAGACGGAAACTAAGGAAAGTAAATAATGCCTAACAATGCAGGCTTAGTAGAAAACGGAACTCAACGGATTAGGCCATTTTCGCCGGGCGAGAGGGAAGCAACGTCAAAATAATACAAGTCGCTCGTAAAATTTACGACACGTTAGCTTTTACGGGTTAACACAATCCTTATTACGCACACACAAAGCGTGGATACAGGATGTGGTCATCTGAAATCGTTTTATGATTCACATCACCACACGTACAGGAAATGGTAAATGGATTCGTTGGTTTCAAAATTTAGTATACATTTAAAATTATGCTATATGAGGTGTGAACATTCACAATAACTTAGAATTCGAACCTCTCGTGCCAAATGTCTGTATGCTAACAGCACTGCCGAGAAAATTTTGAAATATAATATATTAAAGAGAAAACTGATCTTGTTTGTGATCTAATCACGGGTAAACAGATGAATCGTTTGAAATGATTTTTTTAAAATAGTTTTTCATTGCCCCGAAATAGTATTTTAGTATGTTTCTTCGATTAAGGGGAGAGCGGGATCATAATTGATGTAAACACTTGAGAATCTCTAAGTCAGGCAAATAGGAAGGTTACTGTGTTAATCCAAGGAACGGGCATTCTGTAAATAAATAAAAAGAAAATGTAAGAATGTTTGGAGACCTCCTAAAGTGCTTCACCGAATTTGAATGATTTTTAGTATGAATCGAGTATGAACCTACTGAGACTTTTATTAAATTATCACTATAGGGCGACAGAAAATAAGGGGTTTGAGTAGAAAGAGAAGACAGTAAAACTAATTCAAAATCATACATTGCAATGCATAATCCATAGTTATTTGGGTTTATATAACAAATAGTAACACTCCCGGTACCGTTTAAATCGCAATTCGTACCCTATCGGCATGACGGTGAGGACTGGTGATGGAAAACAATAGTATTTAGAAATAATCGAAAACGGCAGATGTCAGTATCTTATCTATAGTTTTTGGAGAAGCTTCCGTGAATAGTGGCACTTACAATACTATATAAGTCCAAGCACATCCTTCATGTACATAATGGATCGATGAGTGGGTGACAGGTAAAAATAATAGACATGGACAAAAATCAGTATTCAATCCTTAGCTTTTGAAGTTTCGGAGATGGATAGTAAAAGTCTAGATATTGTATAAGTCTGTTCTATCGGTATGGGGTGAGAAGAAGTGAGGGCAGGATGGGGAAAATGTTTCTTTACTTATTTATTACTATTACACTTATATTGAAATGTGTATATTGAAATATGTATCCTATCCAGAGGGGGAGACGGATCAAGCGATTTTCAATCAAGTGCGAAGAGCGGCATTTGAGCTAGCTTTAAAGTACTTTGATAAGTAAATGACTATGTAATGTGTTTGTTGCAAAATTCAATATAGGCAGTCATTCGTTTATAGGTGTGAAATAGGTGAAAAATTATTTGACGTATGAAAGAGTTACAGCGACATCATTATTGCAGCAACCATCGAACTGGCAATTAAATGTGAATTATTAACGAATATGAAAACAGAACGAACTCTGAAATTGGGGAACAAATTTAACCTCAAATGATTAATGTGTATTTTATAACCACAATTATTGTTATCATAGTTGTTGGAGGACAGGGTCCAGTACACACAAGCACAGACTCACGAGGTGTACTCTTTTCATAATAACCAATATATTTATAAGGGGCTATTATTATTATTATTATTATTATTATTATTATTATTATTATTAGGCCCTATTATTGAAATTGTCTTTTTTCCAGAATAGGTTCAAATGTGCTAATGCATCAATATAGCTCTTTGCAATTAACTGTGTAAAATCATTTTATTAGTAACATTTGTAATTAATCTTGCTTCCTATTTCAGTAAATTTGTCAATTTTACCAAACCAAAGGTAAAATAATGTACAGTTTTACATCAGAACAGTAAAAAATATTGTTGTTTCATTGATTACTTAAGCGACCTTTATATTTTTTTAATGGTTAAGCCATCTTCTAACTAGTTGCACAAACTCCCTTGTGGTTCAGCTATTAATGTACATGCCTTTGATGTGGAAGACCGGGGTTCCATTCCCGGCAGGAGCTTAAGTGATTCGGATTCCAAGTTAAGCTATAAGTCCACATCCCATATAGCATCACTACTGAAAGAGACGCTATACTAAAAATTAAATAAATCAAAATTCTAACTCGCTATTGAAGTTATATTTAAAATTAAGTGCAGTACAACTATGGAATATCTATTACCTGTTAAATAATTGCAATCATTCAATAATTCGCTTTATAATTAAATTTTATTCATGATAATAAACTGATTTATATATATCACATATATCAACTCAAAATGTTTATTATCTTTGCACATACAATAAGTGATTGATACTGAGTGATTGATATATTAACGCATGGAACAAAGTATTTAAGGTGAAAACTCAACATTGGAGCTGTACATAGTACACCTAAAGATATCACTAAAAAGTGGAAATTCGGCGCGGATGGGATTGCAATTTTTATATTACGTTATATAGTTCCTGATCGTAGAGAATGAATTCGTTATTCGGATGATATTTAAAATAATTTTAAAAATGTCTCAATGAGAAGGAATAAAATATGTGGGAAGAGAAATGAGTGCAGTTTGGAATTACTATAAGATTTCATATTTCGAAACCCTTTAATCCAGATTGTTGGTTTGCGAATGAGATGTTGAATAGAGATCAATATGACGACCGCGCTTTATTTGTTGGTTATTGAAGTGTAAATATGAACATTTAGTTAAAACTGTAAAGTGGTTTACTATTTGGAAAGAAGAATGAAACTCAATATAAAATAATGGTGACTTGTGAAAGGAATAACAGAAAAGAAAGTGCAGAAACTACTATAATTACAACTGAAACTCATGGATAATATTGCGGAAAGTTAAGATGGTATCTGTGAAATTGAAGGGTCCTGTGCAATAACAAGGTAAATCAAATTACCTCGATTCTTAGTAAAACACAGGTAAAAAAAAAGTCGTGTGTACTCACTTTCCTCTTCCGTCGCCTCCAGTGCGTATCCAAAATGTCTATTGTGAGAAAAACGCATTTAATCCGCATCTTGCACGTTATACTTTAAGTTTCTAAGCTTTCTAACTCAAAACCTCATTTTTCACTTACCTTGTTATTGCAGATAGCCCCTCAATTGTTCGTATTAATTTGAATATTCAAGATGTTTTATTTCCAATGTTATTATTACATAACTGCGAATGAAATGTCACATTTGACATCTGGTAGGAGTGTTACCTAGGCAACAATAGAGATAGATAGACTAAGGTCACACGTCTAACATCACAAACTCTGTATACGTCCAGCAAACAGAGTGTGTACTCAAGTTAAGGGGATGTAAACAATCAATCGATTACAATAACATTAAAGTACATGTTTATAAGAAAATAACCAAACAGCGTTGCGTAGCGTTGTGTAAACTAAAATTACGCAAAGCCTTCATTATTATTTATTATTATAAGATGTAATAAAACTAGTATAATACGTATTGTGAATGCTTCTAAGTATTCAGAAAATCACATCTTCTTTAATACATTTTTCGTATTTGCATTATACTCGTTCTTACAGTACTTCAATACTATTATGCTTTTCAATGTATTCATTCGCGAAGTACCGTAAAACGGGGCTACTTTGACAGGTTTTGGACTAGTTTTGATGTGTACACGGGACACTTTCTGCAACCAATGAATGATACTATTCTCATCATATCAATAGGTATCTAGGCTATCACATCCACTACTAAACCTAAGTTTCTACAAGTAAGTTTTGGCGGAAAGAAATTAAGAAATACCGGTCAAAGTAGCCCCGGGGGTGGGGCTACTTTGACATCTTATGTATTTACTGCATAAGGTCAAAGTTACTTAACGTATGGAGTTATTTTGACATGGAATTTATGTAAAGTGTATAAAACACTATTTTGGTCATGTATAAGGTACGGTATGCTGTATACTTGATAAGCACGAAATCTTTATTTTGTTGTGGTACATCATTATACACCAGTATACAAGTTTTTCTAAAGCTTTACTTTTAACATCTTTTACTTTGAACATACATGGTGCTTTACCTTACATTGTTACTTTACTTTTTACTCTATTTTTTTTACTTTACTTTACTTTTAACATAATTACATATGTACCGGTATGTTATCTGTACATGTAACAATGGAAAGAAAAACCTTAGTCGTCAACATCACAGTCGTAACAAGCATATTGAGGATTTTTTGATCCACTATTACAAAACCCATACAACCATTTTTTGCACAGGACACATTGAATCCACTCTCTATATCGTCAGAGTGCGAATTAGATTATTCATTTTTTGGGGGGAATAAACAGTGGCGGATCTAGAAGTTCTTATATGATATATTGGGGGACAGGAAGGATATTGAGAGGAGGTAAAAATACAATGGGAGAAATCCCTCATCCCCTCCGGCAATTCGCACCGCGAACACCATATCAGCCTTTATCTATGAAAGTATATGCAACAATTCTCACAGGAAGCAGGAATTGCTCATCTGTCAAAGTAGCCCCACTCTATGTCAAAGTAAACCTAAATGTCAAAGTAGCCCCGTTTTACGGTAGCTTGCCTTCCTGTTGGGAAGCAGAACAGAGCTCCAGGATTTCAAGGACCTCTGTGCCGCTCATGCTCGTTCAACACATTATTCGACTTCCAATCTCTTCTTTATATTGCAATGTCTTGTAGGTAGAGTCAATAATAGACCGTGGGCCGCGGTGGCTCCGGGTTCGATCCCAGCACCCGCCAAGTGAAATTTGTGGTGGAGAAACATCCTGTGCATGGGTTCCCTCGGGGTTCCCTCGTTTCCTCTCACTTTCTTCATTCCACCATTTCATTCATTACTCATCACCGTCTCCTTTAGCCTAACCGGCATAAATGTGGGACGTAAAACTCAAAGATTTAATTTTCAATAATGGACCGAAATTTAGCCCTTCACCTATTTTAATATAAAATAAAAAATAATTTTAGTGCTTTACAAAGTTTATATAAGAAAGTCTCTATTATGAGCAAAGTTGAAGGATATATCGTTTCGTACGGGAACCCCTTCGCTCAAGACAGCTGGCAGGTCATCTTATGGTGACTCCAGGTTATAGTCCTTGGAAACTTCAGCTCAAAGCAGCTTTGCGAGGTTAGGCTGTGTTGAGGGATCCCCTAAGATTCATAGCAACTTTCAGGGATGTTAGGATAGGTTGAGCATCTTAGTGCAAAGGGACCTCCCGAGCTATTGTGGGTTGGCGATCAGTGGTCAACTGATATTTTCCTCCATCTGTCTTTCTTCTTTTATGGGCCCTTTTCGGGTGGTTTGTCTTCTTTCGATTCCCTTCGTCTTTTCCTGTTTGGTGTATCGTCTGCTTGTTTATACACGTTAACACGTGTTGTTCATTAACATGTGCTCATGTTGTGATGTGGGGATTCTTACAATATCTAAGGCGATTTCCTCATTTTTGTGATGAGTTCAATAACTCAAATATGAACATGGATTTCCTCATTCTCATTTCTGAGCTATTTTCTACTGAAAAATCAGAAAATGACATGCAAAAAAATTATGTAATAAGGTGTATTCATTTTCGGATGAAACATTTTTAAGAGTGCAGAACATCTTTGATTGCATGTGATACTTATCTAAGTCCTTTACTGAAATTTTAAAAAAAAAGTCCAAAAATTTCAATTTTCAACCGTTTATATTTTTTTCCCATTTACTGGACATACGTTATATCATGATCACAGAATTCAACACAAAGTTTGAGTTCCTTCGTGATAATATGGTTAGTTTACACGTCTTGGACATGGAACACATGGTTCCATTTTAGTAGGAGTTCATGTGGTACAGAATCAACATTAAGCTTTAGGCCCGCGTCCCATATAACCTCGATGGTGAAAGGAACGACACTAAAGTACGTTGGATGCCGTATGCCCTGTCCATCATTTTGCGTTATTGCTGTTGTAGATGTTTCCAAATATTTATTTGTAAATAGTCATTTGTGATACCGAAGCATCTTTAATTTGTATTGTAAAACTGGATCATTGTTGGATTGGAATTACATATATATATATATATATATATATATATATATATATATATATATATATATATATATATATATATATATATATATATATATATATATATGTAATAATATAATAATATTATATAGTGCCATTTAATAGATGCAACTTTGTGTTAGGCTGGAAACACTGTTAATATTGTGATACTCATAATTCATCAATATAAGTCTGTCAATATTATCGTGCCAAATTCCAACGTTTTTATCTATTAGCTTAAAGGTTAGACGGTAATATAGAATTTGATAGAGTTGATTTTGAGTTGACGGTAATATAGAGTTGATTTTGAGTTTAACGTCTCTTTCAGCAGCGAGGCTATATGAGGCTGGATCTACTTATTAACGTGGAAAACCACATTAGATCCCGCCGGGAATCAAATCCGGGTCTCCCATGCCAAATGAAATATAGAAATAAACAGTTCACCTTGTATATATTATTGAGGATATGTATTTAGTAAACGCAGGGACTGTGACCTGGATTTCCGATTTCATCATTGGGATCATAATGAAAGTTCTTCGTTGCGCAAATAATGATCTAATATATTTCTAGAAATGATTTGTTGGTTCCACGACAAGTCCAAGCTATGTTACGGGCTATAAGAAATCCAACGCACTGTTAATCAGTAATAATAATAATAATAATAATAATAATAATAATAATAATAATAATAATAATAATAATAATAATAATAATAATAATAGTAATAAGTATGATTTACGTTTCTTTCAGTCTTACGTTCCACGATTAGGTTCATCAGTAAAATTGTTACCATTCATTTTATAAAAAAATGTATATAACTCTTATACTTCCTTCCCTGTCTAGACTATATGTTACAAGCTTATGCCAATTTTATGACATAAAAGGGAAATTACTTTTCGTATGTTATATATACATATATTAGGGAGGGCGGAGAAAATCGAAGTCTCCTAGATCTTTTTTTGCGGTAGTGCGGAAAAGTCGTGAAGTCCCACCATTAAAACTGTACAAAATCTTACAGCCCTGAATTGATATCTTCTGTCGCCTCAATAGGCCCAAAATTCCCCAAATCGGACTAAAATTTCTTAAAATACAAAAATCATTAAATAATCTGAAAGTCAGTTGATCTGTTTGCGGTAGTGCTTAAAAGTTACTATTTTTAACAACAACACCTGTCCAAAATTTTGGAGTTATAATAGGGTGACCAACCGTCCCGTAAAAACGGGATTGTCCCGTTTTTCACTACCATTCCCGGTGTCCCGAAAACTTCTCCCGGGACACCAAAATGTCCCGTATTTACGTACACTGGATACAAAAAAACCTTTCGAATCGCTAAAATTTTCTAATTTATATTATTTTTTTCTAAGCTATGTCATTATATTGGAATACGTCTAATTACTGAGCATCGTCATTACGACGTTTGCAATATTGGATGTGATGGCTGCACTGTTTTCCCTCCTAGGCCTACCCACTCCGCAGACGACAGTGCAAGGGGCTGAAAGAGTTATGGAGAACAAATGTAACCTGTTTTTACTCTCTGTCTCGGGCGGTGGAAGATTGAGGAGCTTTCATCAGTACAGTACAGTGTTTCCGTATATTTTGACTAAGATGTAACATGCTTCCATTTACGAAAGGTGACCAGAAGTATGGAACTATAAAAGTGAAAGTGAAATGTAAAAGTAGCTGTAAATGAAATAATGTTTTAAAGTAAGAAAATGCAAATAAAATGAGTTGGAATCCGATGCTGAGAGTAATTATAAATCCTGTCGGGGATAGATTTGAGCGCTCATATATTTTTAGTAATGTTTTCAAATATTTCATTTTTTGTTAGCTGCTGATAGTTACTTATTATCTCATTAATTCCACAACCTATTTCATAGGTTTTAAAACGAAAAAGTGTAAATTTGCTCTTTTTTGTGAGAGATTCAAAGAGAGAGAGAGAGAGAGAGAGAGAGAACGGAGAAGCTAAAAAATATATTTAGGGGAGCAACCTATCCAGAAATAAAAGGTGTCCCGTTTTTTATAGTTGACGATTTAATATCTTCCGCCGCCTCTACGGCCCTAAATTTCGGGAATTGAAGGCAAATTTGTATGTAAATTTTCGTTATACTTATATCATTTTAATCTGAACTGTATATCCCACCTTTCAAACTTTCAAATTACAAAGGTATTATTGCTTTTGTATATAGCTAATGGCAAAAGAAACATTTTTCTGCCTTTCAAACAAGTAAATCTGAAAAGCATTGTTGCTTTTGTATCTGCCGCCTGGTCGGCGCCTTTGTTGTGTATGCTTGACTTGCTCGTGCTATAAGAATTGGTTTCTGCAGATCGTAAACTGTTCTAACATGTTTAATTACTAAAGTAGTGTCCTTTCTCTATCGCGTATCTTTGCACAGCGCTGCATAGCGAGTTGGAATCCTAACAACCTGGTTAAAATATGAAAACTGCGTGCAATTTGCATGGGGTTATGTGCTCGTGGGTTTTTGAGGTGACCTCAAGAGTAGAAAAAACGCCTCTGTGCAGCGTTACCATCTTTTATAAACCTTACTTCTCAGCTTTAACAAGATACCGAATATCTCTGTCAGTATTTGACTTATCGATCTCACATAACCACGGTACTACTCCTCATGCTCTACTGCTTTGTAATATAGGTTTTAAATCATACAACACTAGTGACCTTTTCCGAGTTATTGTACCTTTTCGAAACTCAACTTTTCTCTTCTCTTGATGGCAACACTGTTCAGCGGACCTTTCTAGACTTACCCTAAAGTGAGCGTAAACAGTTCTTATCAATATTAGTTTTGTATGCGCCAACGATGTTTTCATTTCATGTTTCACGTTATTTCTAGGAAAGTTTGCAACACTGATAGGCGTTTTCCATCTCTTTTGTCTTTACTTTTATTGTTGCTTCCAATGATGATATCCAATATAGGTCATTCGATTTACAGAAACAACTTTCTCCAGGATTGGCAACACTGTTTATCCGGTGATGTTTATCAATACACAGGCAGCTGTCGTTTTTCTTTAGTTGCTTCGTGCAAAATTTCGTTTCTCTGTCTCTTTTAGTTTCTCCGTTATCACGGTTGGAATTTCTAAATTATATTAAAATGTGGAAACGCCATTTCATGACTTTGTCCTCAAGTCGGCACGGATTAACGTTCTCGTAGGAAGCTGATATTTCACTAATGCGTGTTTACAGTCACGTAGAATATATTTACGGGTGTGCGTATCGCAACACGAAATGACCGAAAATAAGGGACACCCTAATATATATGTAAGTCTGTCCTGCATTATATTACACCAATATTGTAAAATAGTAATATAATATATTAGTTTTCATTCTTATCAGAATAAACATTATTATTTAAAATTTTAATTTGATTTCCTGTATATGCGCTTTGCAATTTACCAGATAGCCTATCTGAGAGAACAAATTCAAGAGCATGTACTGAAGGATACATTCTGCAGTAGCAGACACATCTTATTCACTTTTCATAATACAAAAAAGGTATAAAACTTTGCACGAAGAAAGTGCGAGGTAGAAAATGATTGATGGAAGGGGGAAAAAATATGACCTAGCAACACCACGAAGTTTCCTATTCAGCAACTATTCCCAGAGAAGAAGGAAAGAGAAAGAAAGGAAATGAAATGATTGCGTAAGAATGAAAAAAGGGTAAAAACATAGAAGAATATTCGAGAAGAAGCAGTCCTATGCGCGGAAAGGATGTGTAGTAGTTCTATGGATGGCACACTTGGGATAAATTTTCCGTTTCATTTATCGTGAGACAAAGCTCTGATTCACTACACTAGATGTTCGAGAAGGAAACAGTTTTCTCATTTTCCAGCATCGCTTTATCGGGCTTTCCCACTTTGCACATGTAGATACAGAAAAAAATTATAAACATGTCTACTGAGTATTATGCATTAAATGTAGAGACGGTTTCAATCGAATTTTAGGTAATAATTTGCTTTAATTAAATGTAAAAGATTTAATTGATTCATTTCCTAGCACGTGTGTATCGTAAGATATTCTTAAAATGGCAAACAACCGATCCAAATGAAAAGAAGAATCCGTGCCGAAAATCATTTCATTTCTTCTTCATGAATTAACATTCAACAATTAATAAAGTAGAATTCTATTATTAACAACGAATCACAATATCCAAGAGAGTAAAGTTTCATTAAAGTTTGGCTTGGATTCCTTAACTAATTGCATTTATGCAATAAGTTTACTCAGATATCTTGTAACACTTATTTGTATTTGACATATCATTTGGAATTGTTTAAGAAAATATTACGGTTCTGAAGATTGCTTCTGAACCAAATACATGCAAATCTTAGAAGACATCGTTAAATTTACTTTGCAAGTGAGATAATTATTCTAAAAATATGAGTTGCACTGTAACCAATAACCGTGAAAATAAGTGCCTCCTACCATAAAAAATATACGGTTTACCGTTTTTCTAAAATAATGGTAGGAGACCCAGGGCCGTGCTGGGATACTAATGAGGGCGGTGGACAAGTCTACTAAAAGGGCGCCCATACAACTGGAATATATATATATATATATATATATATATATATATATATATATATATATATATATATATATATATATATATAAGAGAGAGAGAGAGACTTTGAAAGTATGGGTGCCATTTTATGTCAAAATCACCACCAAATTTGTTTTAAAATTAACGTAAATAGCTAACCTCGCATCGAAATCCTCTTTACTAGCGAAAAACGTTTTAGTTCCTGCAATAACATTTTTGTCAAATAAAAATAAGCTAAACGTATCGACAACTTAATATAGCACGCCAATGGACGTAGGAGGTTCATTGCCGCGTTTACAAAAGCTCTCCTTTGATTTCTGTCATTAGCCAACTGAACCCAGTTTCTACTTTATATTTCAATCTCTGCGAGAACCATTTTAATATTGTCCTCCCATCAACGCCTCGGTCTTCCTAACGGTCATTTTCCTATTTGGATTTCCAGTTACAACTTCAAAAGTATTTCTAATTTCTTTCATTCTGGCTACATAACCTGACCATTTGAGCCTCCTAGACTTGATGACCCTAACAATGGTTGGTAAACGGTATAAAATTATGCAGTTCCTCCTTATGAAGTTTCCGCCTTTCCCCTTTCCCGTTCCTTTTGGAGTTCGAATATTGGTTTAAGAATATTGTTTTCAAATTTTTTCAGTCTGCGATTTTTTCTCAGAGTCAGTGATCATGTTTCGCAACCATACAGCACAACAGGCATAATTATCGTTTTATATTTTGACCTACAAATTCCTCAACAGAATTAGCGACAACAAAAGATTTTTAACTGAATAATAGCACGAAATCCCTGCTTTCAGCTGACATCAAATTTTTTAGTGATTATGGTTTTGGTCTGTTAATAATGATCCTACATATTTGAAAGTATCCACTTTGTCGAAAGAAAATATAAGTTGGTATTTTAACGCATCCATAAAATGCAGTATTACGATCCCGACAAACTTCCATTTATTTAGTTTTCTCTGCATTTACTTTTAAGCCTATATCCCTGCAAGCGTTAATTAAGATTTCTGCATTTCTTTCTATTATTCTATCATTCCCTATTAAATTTACATAATCAGCATAAACCATAACCTGACAAATACAATTCAGCTCTAGGACCTGATCGCTGTCTTTGATTTCCCTTATAGTGTTCTCCAGAACAAAGTTAAATAATAATGACGACAACACACCTCCTTGTTTCAGGTCATTCTCAACATGAAAGCTCGTGAACAAGAATTTCTCTACTCGAACCTTACTTTGGGATTCATTTAAACATATCTTAATTAATCTACCTTTTTCGGTATTGCAAATTCTGTAAACATGTTGTACAATGTTTCCCTCCTACCAGAGTCTAAAGTCAATAGGCTAATTGATGTGCCAGGATATTGTATTCTCATTTTTTTTCAAGTATTAGTCGAATGGTAAATATCTGGTCGATAGTTGATCGATTTTACCTAAATTCGGGCTGATAATCTCCAATAATTTCATCTGCGTATGGAATCAATCTTGCTAATACAATGTTTAAGAGGATTTAGTGGATGTTGACAAGAGAAATGCCTTAATAATTATTAAATCTGTTTTGTTGCTTTTCTTCTGAACTGGAACAATGATTGATTCTCTTCGCTCTTGTGGTAATTCCTCCTTGTTCCAGATAAGGAAAATGAGTTTGTGTATCTTGCTCTACAATTTTTCCCCTCCAGCTAAAGTTGTCAACCAGAATTTCGTCTACACCCGGAGATGTGTGTTTAATTTTTTAAAATAGCGATTTCTATTTCTGTCTGGTTAGGTTCTGGAATATACGGTTATACTGCATGCATTTCACTTTCTCCACGCACATTAGTTTTTGGCTATGTGTTGAGCAAATCGTCAAAGAAATCTGTCTATCTATTTAAGATGCTATCTGTATCAGTGAGAACTGCCCCTTTAGGTTTCTTTAATATATAAGTACGAAGTTGATAGCCTTTCTTAAGTTCGTTGATACATTTATACATGTCCCGAATGTTTTTGTTTCACTATTATCTTCAAGTTAATTAATTTTAACTTTCAAAGGTCGCGTTTCTTTGTTCTAAAAGTTTCTGAAGTTTTCCGTCAGATGACAATGAAATTGTATGTGGTTATTTCGTTCGGATTTTGTAGCCAACGCTGTTTTCTCTTCTCTGCTACTTTAGTACATTCCTATTTGAACCATGGTTTGTTCCTACGTATTTCTGTGTGACCCAATATTTCTTTTGCTGAAATTTTAACGTTATCTCTAATTTCAACCAAGTATCTTGAACACTATTGCACTCTGAAGCTTCTAAAACCGAGAATATATTCGACACTTCAATCTGGCTCCCCTCTCACCTGATTCTCCTCTATTTTAAAAAAGTAAACCGCTCCGTTTTTAGATATTGAATATTTCCTTTATTCAACGATAGTCTGTCTCTTAATATCACAATCAACTCCTCTGAACGACCAAACATCAGTTGCGCTAGACTGTTCTTTTTTGTCTACTAAAACATGATCAGTTTGAATGTGTGTTTTTCCATCTGATGAAGTCCAAGTATATTTATGAATTTCGCGATGTTGGAATTTTGTAATTTTCGCGATAAGGTTTCTGGATAAGGTAAGGTTGCACAGTTCACGAGTCTAACGCCATTGTCACAACCTTCCTTATGCAAACATTTGTTCCCTATAATCGGTTTGAAAATACCCTCTCGTCCTTCCTTCGCATTGAAACTGCTTAACAGAATTTTCATATGGTATTGTAGGAGATGATCAAATACCCCTTTCTATTCTTTCATAAAAACTGTATTTTTTTTATTGCCATCCTTATTTTCTGTTGGGGCATGCGCATTTAAAACAATAATATTACACCACCGACCCTTAAGAGAAGTAAAAGAAAATCTATCATCAACAAATTCAACCTATGTAATTGCTGATATTACGTATTCGTTTGTGAACGGAAAGCCTTGTTTCTAGTTGGTAATTTTTAATTTATTCCCCGTAAAAAAACGTAAAATTTCCCGACTTGACTCCTCCATTTCCTTCTTATCTAACTTCCTGATATCCCACTAGGTTCATCCTCTATTTCTAAATACATTCGTTACAATTTTAACTCGCCTTTCCTATAGAGACTTCTAATATTCCATGTTCCAAATCTCATGTCGATTTTACTTTGCTGAGTTCGTGCCAAATTATCAGTTCTGATTCGAGGATTCTGCGAACTTATCTGAACAATCCTTTTTTTACTGTATGAGGTTGTTAGCCTCACACCAAATTCTCAAGCTGGATTATCACCCCTTGTCTGTCCGCGACTGCTTACTCAGTATATTCGCAGCTAACCTCTGTATCTAGAGACCTTCTCCTCGATCCACAACCTGAGGACGCGCCATGCCGTGGTGACAGGAAGACTACATTTTACGGAAATTAATACAGCTATATTTCAGAAATACAACAGGTACTGATTGCCCGAACACTGCTTTAAAACACACAGGAACAATCAATATGGTCGGATATATGGATGCATATTAAGACTGTGAAAGCTTCAATGCCGTAAAAATCGTAAATTAGAGGCTAGTGTCAGTGTAGTATTACATAAATGGATCGTACATTTGATTACCCGAACTATTCTTGATGTATCACATTGTTTCGTTTTATAGATATATAACTTCATAATATTTTTGTAATTGATTATACTCTTTACCTGTTCTCTGCCAATAGCAACTGTATGAATTCATAATACAGAACTGAAATACAGAAGAATAAAGTAATAAAAAACAATAATGTGATATTTCGCAGGGCGTCTTACGTAAAGGGCGCCTCGTATTCTTCACAGGTTCTGTACTACCAGTCAGTATTTGAATTTATTACATAAGGCTGGTCTACAGGCTAACTAAAACCACTTTTCTATAATGTGATGTTTCGTAGGGCGCCTTATGTAAAGGGCGCACTGTACTTTACACGGGTTCTTCGCCAACAGTAACTGTGTGTATTTATTGTACAGAACTGTGCTATACAGAAGAGTAAATAAAGTCGTTCATCTTTGATGTGGTCTCGGAAGGACGCCTAATGTAAAGGGCGCGCTGCACCTTTCATGGGTTCTTTACCAATAAAACTGTAAGAATTTATTACTAAAAACTTGTACCTTTATTTATACTGTGATATTTCGGAGGGCGCACCGGGACACGTCCCGGTGTCCCGGTGGGCCAGCACGGGCCTGAGGAGACCGTTTTCCTGTCAGATGCTTGTGTCGGGCATGCGCATTGGAGAGAAAAAGCACATGTTCGAAGCGAGGATTGATGGCGCGTAGGTTTGGATGTGTTGTACTTTGTTTTGTTTTGTTTTTTTCTTTTGTTTCTTTGTTTGTTTAGTGTGTGGTTTTCTGGTGTGATATATACAATAGGTCTACCACTGTTCAAGATATTCTGGAAATTCAACATTAAGCAAGGTAATGTATGGGAAAGCACCATGTTAATATTTGAACTTTGTTCGGTGACAAACAAAACTTTAGTTGGCTATCGTGGCAAGCAGATCGCTCCAAAGTGCAACGATTCGAAACCAAGAAACTGCTGGATGTATAAAGTCTTATGATAATGTAGCCAACTACGAGTGGTTTGTGAAGCTAGAATTAGAATCACAATGTTGAAATACTTAAAATAAAAAAAATAAAAATAAAGTCTTTTAGGAAAAGTGCTTCGTAGTTTACCGTAACAGCATCACATAAATTGTGTTGCATCAACTGGAATTTTTCACGTTACAGAAACAAAAGTATACTGTCACTCATGTGTGCCCGAAGGAGGGGCAGGGGGTCGCTGCCCTAGCTAGTGAAAACGTATTAAATTTCTTAATACAAATAAAAAATATCAGGGTATATAGTAACCAGGAAGTTGAGTCCCCTAGAAAATTTTCATCGGGCGCCCATGCTGTCATTATTTTTTCTGGATAAATAAATTGTTAGATTTGAAAAATATTTCTGTAAATGTTTTTATCTTTAATTTTGTTCTGAGTACCTATAATCTGTTCTGGTGACTTGTTAATACATTTGAGCGTTTACTAGTCTAAATATGCAAAAATTCGATACTCTGGAAGTTTGGTGACTTTTTTTTAAAGCATTGATGCCACTGTTACATAATTATGCAAACACGTATTTATTAATTTGAGATAGCGGATACTGGATACTGTAGGCAGTGTTGTGAGAAGTCATATGGTTTTACACTTGTTTAGTCGTACTTCTGGTCATTCTAAGCTATGTTGTCGAGTGCCTGCTTGGTTATCTGAAACCGTAATAATGCGACTAATCGACTGAATTGCTGATTAGAATATTTGAGGTCTATTAGTCTACTGGTACTCATAGCGAAAATACATGCAATAAAGCTAGTCTTAACACTGTAACAAAATATCGATTTATGAATATCTTAAAAGGTCATGGATGTTTGTTCCAACTACATCTTCAATGCGTGCGAAAACTCAGCTATAAAATTCAAGATTTTTTTTTTTTTTTTGGTATGTAGTATCGAATCCTCTTCTGGTGTTTTGTTCAATACATAACAAAATTAGTAATTTTGAAAAGAAAAAGCAATGTATGTTCAAGATGATATCAGAACAAGGGTTCGATATTGCAAACTAAGAATTAATTTCAACTTTTATTCTTATGGATATTATGCACGTCGTAGGTGCAACGCTTCTTTCGTTCACTTTTGTTTTCTTTAGTTAAATAGTCTTTAACAGCAGTGGACCAGTGTGCACTCTAGTTGCATCCATCCAGAAAAAATTATTGCTAGCCAGTGTGTGTACTGATACAGTTTCCAGCAATTCGATGAAAATTGGGTCAATATATATTGACCAGCAAGAATTCTTACTGGATCTAGCAAGAGGGCACAGGTGTGTTATTACCGTAAATCTTGTACGGTAATAACACACCTGTGCTTTTTTTTTTTAAAAAAACCCTAAATATTACGGTAAATTACCGTACAATATACGGTACCAAATTTGTTTCTAAACACGGTCAATATTATTTTGCTTCTAAATATACGGTCTGCCGTTTGTATGAAAAAACGGTGCTCCGTAAAATTTAGGGTAATCGGATGGCAGCGACAGTTGACGGTAATCGGTCAGTAAATGTAAGGCGAAATTTTTTACATTGTGGATAAAAGTGTACATAGAGTATTGTCGACTTGCAACGGATATTTGAGAAGTCTGCCCTCCGAATTACTGTAAAATTGATTCAAATGCAAAGTTCTCCGTGGCCCAATGTGTCTTGTACTAATTTTAGCAGCCCATATATCCGGAATTCAATCATAAACTACTACAACGCTATATATATAAAATTGTTTTTAGTTTCTTTAGATGTAACTGGACATGAATGTGGACATATGCAAAACAAATTGGATCAAGCACTGCTTTTCTGACACATGCTACCCACTCCTCCGCCATATTTGATTCAACTTTCGGCTTTCCAAATGGCAATAGGAGCAAATGACACATCAAATTCATACCTTGTATGTTTGCAAGGTATTGCATGTTAAATCCCTCCAGGCACTTCATGAATAGATATTGCAGAGTAATATCAGTTATGCTTACGTTTCTGATGTTAACAAACCGTTACAATTTCTAATGGTAAAAGTAATGTAGGTATAAGCAAACTTTTTACAACATTGATGTCATAATCTTATTACATTTCTGCCAGTGAATCTTATTACTTCCATGCCATACTATAACTATGAAGTATTGTATTACGGTCAAAATGCCTAATGTAAATCCAGATACGACTGGATTCGGGTGAAGATAGCATTTTCGTCTGTGTGTCTGTATGTATGTACGTTCTGATAATATTTCGTCAACGATAAATCACTTAAAAGATAACATATACAGATGGGGTCCTGCACAACTTTCTGTTTGGTTCAATATTCGTGAAGTGGCTGACATTTAACATGCAATATCTTCCAAACGGTACAAGCTACGGTAAAACTCACTACACCAATAAATTTCCAAGAAAATTGTACATGAATTTGATATATCACTCGCACCTATTTCCATTTGAAAAATCGAAAGTTGAATCCAATACGGCGGATCCAAGGCGGGGTGGGTAACATGTGTCAGAGAAGCAGTATTTGATCCAATTTGTTTCGCATACGCCCATATTTATGTCCAGTTACACCTAAAGAAACTACATGCAATTTTGTGTTCGAGCGTTAAAGTAGTTTATGATTGAATTACGGATAAACGAAGACACATAAATATGCAAATTACCAGTATGGGCTGCTAAATTAATGCAATATACATTGGGCATAGGAGAATTTTGCGTTTGAACCAATTTTACACGAATCCCGAGGGGACACTTCACGAATGTACCCTGTTAGTGTTTATAATCAAGCTCTGACTTTATACGAACATTTCCCCACACTGGTTTTATGCGTAGAATACTAAAGTCTTTGCGTCAGTGTGCTAGACATGTTTTTACGAAAGTTTTCTAAGTTTACTGTCGAATCAACTTAGCAAATTTGTGTTTACAAGCAATTAAATAACGCGTTACATACTGATCTAATTATTTACTAGAGAACATCTTGTAAAGAAAATTTACTTATGTAATTATAAAAGAATACCATTACGTATGTTGTTTATTTTGAACGTATTAATTCATTGAAATTTATTCCTGTGATGTAAATTTAATCTATGAAAGAGGGGGTTTAAACTTAAAAGTATCCAGCAGGAAACCGGTACCACTGAATATAAAATTATTTATTCCCTAAGTGTTTAAATCACGTTCTGTCGTTAATTTTATGCATTACAAAGGCATTAAATTCAAATTGCCATTGTAATAGAGAGAATGCATAAAATTCAGGTTGTTATGGCCATAGAGAGAACACATAAAATTCAAGTTGCCATGACCACTGGAAAATTAGCAACTACGACGAAAGGAGGAGAAAAAAGTTATGCAGGGTCAATTTTTAAAACACGTGGAGTCTTGAGTTAAGACGATCAGCCACTGAATTCGAATCCTGGACACCTCATTGGGGGACAAAAAGTGTAACCGATAGGTAAAGCCTACTCTGTAAATTAAGAAACGAAATAATGTAAAGTAAAAAAAAAAAAAAAAAGTAATTACGAAGAGAAGTTGGAAAAGCCTTAATCCAGAAGTAGATTGACAACTTTCGATGACTCTGGTAATATATATACAGGGTGTTTCGAAACAACACCGACAACGTTTGGGGGTGATTCCTGACACCAAGATAAGACAAAAAAATATAGACCATCCCTGGTGCACAAATGCTTCCTTTCGAAGTTATAGGCTGCCAAAAACATGAAAAAATCATTTTGAAAAGTCCATAGCTCCAAAACTATGGGACCTACCGTAGTCGGGTAGAAACTTCACTTAGGAACTAGTATGTGCCCTATCCAAATATCCATGTTTCAGAATTCTGTGGTACTTCTGCATTCATTTTTATAGATTCAGTTGAAGAGTACTTCAAATTATACAACCGTAGTAAATAAAAGGTAGTAGTTAGGGAAAAGCCACGGATTCGATGTTGTCGACCAGAAACTTACCTTGCCGGAGATCGAAGAAGGGAACCCACTCATCAGAGGTAAGCTATCTATCACTAAGCCACAGTGCCCGTGTATTTATTAATAGAATATTACAATATCTGTTCTATATAAGCCCTTTCCCCTTAGAATACGCATTTCGTGAAAGTGTAATGATGAAACCCAGCATGATAATCAACTTTTGGGATATTTTTATGAACACCACTTATGATATACTTATGATACACTCTTTAATCAAACTGACATAGTACAAATTCAGCTCGAGATAGGTATTAACTATGATTCAAACTTCATTTCAAAGAATTAGCCGTTTTCTCGTGATGCGAAGACAAATAACAGATAAGGTCGATTATCAATGTAACGAAAAATATACGTAATTCTTTTCCTCTCCACTTCAATAAATACTCTGAGTTTTATTTCTTTCCATAGTCGTCTATATAATTGTACAGTTCTTAAACATTTCCAAACAATGTCTACATAGTTCTATTCAAATAAGTTCGGGCGTAAATAATCGAAACTGTCACCGAACAGCTCAGCAACTCGAAAGTCTGACAGTCATTTTTCTTTTTTCTTGTTTTACCCTATCTGTTATTCATGCCGTTTGAACTGAACTTGGATTTAAACGGCATTAGGTATGTCATTAATCATCTCAACGATCCTGCAAATGATATATTAATCACAAATATAAATCATTTGCAATTATTTTATATGTCACCCCTTCCCACCCCCACTCTTCGGAGTACTGGGCATACCTTACCCCCACAGTAATATTTTTCTAATTGTAAGTCATATTGTAAAAAGGTTAGTTAAACTGCTTCATGCATTCCATAAGTGACACTGGAACATACACACATCCACGTTTATAAATAAACTAAATTTTTAAAGCTGATTTTGAGAAACTCACAAAATTTATTTTCATTCTGTAGTAAACTAGCAGTATTTTTAGGATAGGAAAAATTCGACTTTTTTCCCTGAAGAATCTTCACTAAAACTTAAACTTCCGTTCAGAATACGTTGAATGAAATGGTATCGTGGCAAGTCGAACTCACTGGGAAGAACAATCAAGTTGATGAGCGTGGAGAGGAACAGACATCGTGGAATCAATTTCCCTCCACGTAGAAGTCACAAAACTTGTAAACTTGATCAAATCTCGAATTAAATTTTATTCATGATCGCCATGCTTTATTTTCTCCTATCGTTGCTCGAAAAACGATCTAATCTGGTAGTAAATGTGTTTTAACATTATAAAATAATTAAAAATTAAACTCCTCAATGTTGTACAGGATAACATCAAACTTATAAAAAACTTGCTGATACGTTCATTCTCCGCCAGGGGGTAATAGGCTTTCGGAAATTATTAAAAGGCGCCTTTTCCGTAAGGATACATACTACAATGAAAGTTTAATGACAAAAACTTCATGGATACCCTGCTTTCAGCTGACTTGACAAAGGGAAAAGTTTCTCAACTCGATCTGTTTATACAGTCATTGTCAAAATCTACTATAGATTTTTCAGATTTTGTATCTAAAAATACACATATCCATACCAAAAAATAGTTTGTTGGACTTCTTTTCTAAAACAAATATCATTGTTGATATAAGGAAATTAAAACAGTTGATTCTGTTTCTACTGAGACTAAATTATCGAGGACATTTGCGTTTAACCAAATTCCGACCCTTAGTCTTGATAAGAGGTTTCTCCAGTAGTTTTGAAATGCCTTCTAAAGACCTCCAGCATTCGCTAGTATCTATTTACTAGCCGTTCTGTCAAGTTCATTTTACGAGAGTTTGATGCATAACAAATTTGGTGACTGTCTTCAAAAGATAATTACAGATAATTAATGCATAGTTTGGAAGAATATTTGGGACGGTAATGTTGTTGTAGTATAAAGTTACTGCTCCAGTTCCGCATTCCTAATGAAATTCCATGTCTCGCTTAAATGCTGTGAAACACGTTTTTGTCCGTTGTTCCATAAATTTAAACTATATTATCAACTTGATACTCTGTAAAGGATCTTGAAAGAGTGAGTTTCCGTGCTTTGCTGTAGGTAGTACACGGTATAGATGATATCACTCTTCGGAATGATGATACTACTACTATTACTACTACTACTACTACTACTACTACTACTACTAATAATAATAATAATAATAATAATAATAATAATAACAATAATAATAATAAATACTCAGAACTAATTTCATAGAATGGCGTTTTATAGCAGCCTGACGGCTGAAATTAGAGAAACGAAGTTAGTGGTGTAACCAACATGTTTCGATTTGATAAGCAATTTTTTTGCATTTGCACAGACGTTTTGTTTGTTTGGGGGAACATATTGCCATTAAGTCGAATAGAAAATCCCTGTTAAATTAGGTTCTCGCCGAATGTCGGGGACGTTGGCCCTTGTGCTCTACTGGTTGTGGCATTGGTCGTTATTGTATCTGTCTACACAATGCATAGGACAGAGTAATAACACAAGTCCTTTCTTTAGTAACTAATATTTATGATGTTTCTTTTCTATCTTATTTAATAAAATTATGCAATGATACTCAATACGGCACAAGAACTTAAATATCACGGAATATAATTTGAAACATTGAGTTGATCAAACTAATCAGTGTTGAAGTTTGTGCTGCTGTGAGCTTCTTCAATACAAACTCATTTCACCCTACGTTTTTCTGAAGTAAAGAACGTGAGTTCCTTCCTTGGTTTGGTGAATCCCTTTATTCTCCATTGCTTAATTTTCTAATGCATATTTTTGGAATGATCAGGTATCACCTCTACGTAAACTTAATTGACCGCTGGGGCCGCGGTGGCTCAGTGGTAGAGCGTTCACCTCTGGTGCTTGGGGTCCCGGGTTCAAACCCTGCTCCCGCCAAGTGAACTTTGTGGTGGACAAACACCGTGTGCGTGGGTTTTCTTGGGGTTCTCCCGTTTCCTCCCACTTTCTTCATTCCACCATTTCATTCATTTCTCATCATCACCGTCTCCTTTAGCCTAACCGGCATAACCGTGGGACGTAAAACTCAAAGATTTCATTTCATTTAATTGACCGCTAGCAGTTCCCTTGTTAGTTTTCGAAATAAATGGCTCTAAAATTCATTTTCTCACACTTTCAGCATTTTGTAACTCGGAAACTACTCCAACACGAGAAAAGTTGCAGAGGACTTTTCTTCTTATTTTGATCTCAGGCACCTAACCCTAAATATTTTGGACGCATTAATCGTTCACGCTATATGTTTATTGCCAAGTAGTTTTCCTCCATACGATCCGGCAATGGGATTGTTCACACTTCAACATTGTAGTATTCTACTTACCCGTTCCTCCACCAATAGAAAACTGTGATTTATTTCGTTATTCATGATGCAAATAATATTGCTTAGGATCCATAAATAGAATCCACTCGATGTCTCTATACGCTATTCATACAATTTGTATTTTCTTACAATTAACCTAGAACCATAGTTCTCAGCCTTTTGTACATTACATCCACCTTTTTGGTAGTCCCATTTCCTTAAAAGTACTAACAACAGTAATAAAATTATTAAAAACCACATTAATGGCGACCCACAAACAAATTTTCCACGTGTTCTAAAGGAACGATACCCACCAGTTGAGAATAACTGAGTTACAAAAACGAACTTACCGTTTCCGGACGAAGAAAATTGTACGAATTCCACAGTTTTGAGCGTCAATATGTTTTGTACGTTTGTTTATCACACACGTTATTTACTGTACAGGTACAACTATCGGAATGATAGTTCTTCCTCCAAAGTGCGGGCATAGAGGTTGACTGATAGAGTGCCCATTTCTAGAGCAAGGAGATCCAAGTTCCATCCCAGATCAGGGAAATTGGTGGATAACATTCTATTCGTGAGTCTTATTGAAATGCTTTCCCGTTTCTTGCTGGACTTTAATATCATGAATTCTTCTACAATAATGTCTCAGTCTGCATTATCCTAAAAGGGATAACCGTGAGACTTTAAACCAAGTAAACCACATTTTGAAAAATCAGAGGTGGTGTTCTTACACTTTGCGACCTTGCGATATCAGGGTATAGAATACCACTCAGGCTTAGCGGAGAATCCGGATTCTACCCCGGAAAATTATGAAACTTTGCCGTGTTGAAGTGCAGTTGTAGGTATGTTTGAATGAATTTTCTTTTCACTTGTGTTTTCTTTCTTTTTTTTTTATTTCGTTTCACAATGAGAAACATTTCTGAATGGAAGTATGGCAGTGTAACCAGAAAAGCTCTAGGATTCTAGGGATCCTACATTAAGAATGTTGACTTGAAATACACTGTGCTTTGTTACTGTGTTCTTACTGTGTACTATTAAATGTCTAATTTAAGAAGATAGGCTATTTCGAACAATATACACAGTGTTACAAAAACTAGCCAACAAAGCTTGGTACATGAATACACACGTAAAAGGAAGCAAACAAATCCTAGTTAACAAACAAATCCGAACATAAATACGGACACACCGGTACTAATGAAACATCCTGAGAAGCAACCCTAATTTTGATATGTGAACATTACATCTTAAAAATATATGTATTTACGACTACAGATATTTCTTTATTCAATATCTGATTCTTTCTCAGAACGAAATTCGAATCAGAGGCAGCAGACAGATCGACATCTATTACTGACGGTGGTTGGGGGTGTATTGACAGTATTTCACCCCTACCTCTACAGAATTACTAAATTACTTTACAAACTGACGGTGGTTCATAAATTAGTACTTTGCTACTTTCTAGTGTAAATGGAAATGGGAATTTTAAAAATCATGCAATTAGTTATATAAAATAGAGTCAACGAATTTCAATTCTTTTAAAATCCAAATTATTTAAAACCTAGATCTACATAATGAAAATAAAGTAATTACTCATTTGGTTCTTATAATTAGGAAAATAAAGTAAAGAAATGGAAATAAATTCCTTCAAGGTAATTTATATGCTAGTAAAAAAAAGCCGGGAATATTCCCACTTATTATTTTCCTTCCAACCGGGAATATTCCCACTCCCCATCACTAGGCACACCTCTTAACTTGCAACAGTAGATTATTTGCTGCATTGTTAAGCTTCACTTTCCGTATTTTAATTTTTTGTTACTTATGTTAGATTTATTTCCATTCTCAGTATTTAGCAAGTCTTATCTTGTTATTCGTGATTATTCTTATAAATGAATAATTAAATTATTTTCCACGTACTTCCATTGTTTTTAAATTCACAAACTTTATACGCTTACACAGTGGCGTATTTACGATTTTGTTTCGGGAGGGGCTTTGCTAACTTTGGGGGGGGGCTTTGCCTGGAAATGTGAAAATTCTGCAAGATATTTCATTTAATTTACTATACTAAGTAAGATTTCGGGGGGGCTTAAGCCCGGAAGCCACCCCCCTAAATACGCCACTGCCCTTACATATGCTAACTTTATTACTATTTTATATTGCCACCAATTTTGTTTTAAAAGGTGTTCATAAAATTTCAAATTAAGCAGTACCTGCTATATTTTCTTATAAGTGAAAGAATTTTTTTTTTTTGTTTTGCTTTTGCTGTCTTCTTTTCCTTAGTTGTGAAAGCATTTTTCTTATACCTTTTTTTTTTTTTTTTTTTGCGTGTTCTATAACACGCCAACTGCTTTTACCACATATATTGCTCTTATTCTGAGATCAGAGAGCTTCAAAAAGTCATTGGTTGGGTTTCGTAGTGTTGCAAATCCTCTTTCGGTAGCGCGTTGGGTGTTCTCCAGTAGCTTCTAATAATTTGATTTATGGAGAAATCGACAAAACCATCTGTCCACCTACACTGCTACCACTACTACTACTACGATTGGAACGACCAAGCTTGAGATTACTAACCCATTCCCCCTTTCTCCCCTTCTTCCAGCAAATCCAGTCACCACCGTCCCCAATCTCCGGACTAAACTCTTCTGTTCGTCGCTCTGGGGTCATTAAGTGCCCTCTGCTTCCTGTCTTCCCTTCTTTTTCTATCTAGCTTCTTCTCCGATACAGTCTCGATCTTACTCCTTATTTCTTGCTTCCATTTTTCTATCTCCTACTGTCTTCCTCTTGCTTTCTTTAGTGTTTTGTGAACGAAATTCCCATCACGTACTGGTCCACGTGGCTGGTTCTGTTTCATGAAATAAGAGGAAAAAACAAAGACACTTCCCTTCTCATTTCACTTGGAATACTTACATTAATAGTAGTACTAATACACTAAGTGGGGGTACTACAACGACACTTTCAACTGTTAACACTCTTCTGCTCTGAAATCTCTCTCTGAAATGTAATGAAATCTTGAAGTTTGTTTTCTCTCAAGAATGTGTAATTTTAAGCCTCAACATAGTTTTACCGTTCTCTTTTCATTGTTTATTTGTCTTTTAAAATAAATAGAATCAGCGTGAACAACACTTATTCTCTGTTCCACATAAGCTGATAGGAAAAAGAAGAAGTTTTTCCCCCCACCACGCTCAAGTACAGGTGAATATTGGTGTTCCGTCTTCCACCATCAGCCCCCGCACACGAAGGTATAGAGTGTATCTAAATATGTCTAGGCCTAAATAATAAATTACAACTTTCATAATAACACTGCGTATTTTAAAACACTCAATTACATTTACCTACATTAGTGAATAAGGAGCACATGAGTCATTTTACTGGAAATTTTATTGGACAGTTGTATTGTTTATTTTCCTTCTTTTTTGGCAGTCGGGGTTGTGACATAATGTTGAAATGGCAAGGGAAGTCAGGGTTGGTAATTGAATTGGTATTTACTGCTTTGATACATTAATTTCATAATATAAAATCGGAAACCAAGTACAATATGTGTGGGTAAATTATCAGTGGGTTAAGATAATAACAATAGAACCTGAAATAATAATAATAATAATAATAATAATAATAATAATAATAATAATAATAATAATAATAATAATAATAATAATAATAATAATAATAATAAAACACTTCTTGTTTCCTCTCTTATATATGTGATCTTACATTAAAAAGAACCAGAAGAAAAATAACCATATGTACACACACTGATAATAGTGAATAAATACGTCTCGCCCCGGGCGCCTCAACTCAGGCAAATGCCCTGGTTTCTATTGATTATTTTTCAATGAAATTATTTTCCTACGTTTTTATCTTCGTACGTGCACCTGATGTGATGTTGGCAAAGTATCTTTTTTTGTTTATTGTTTATTAATACGCGGCGATAAATTTACAAAAGCATCATACATACAAGATTCATCAACATTGAAGTCTTCTGAGTTTGTTAAGGAGGAAAATTTGTTATGGTGGACTTAGAAAAACAATCCCAGATTGATTGAAGCATGACACGAAGTAGTAACTACAGATGCTACGTAATTTGAACAGGCCCATGTCTGAGTCTGCCGTTTGCAAGCAAAATTATAATTGTTGGAGCTTAACCATCATACTGAATTTAATGCCCATAAAATCCCCTAAAATTTGGCGTCTTGTGCGGTTGCAATCCTCACCTGGCCCTTTCGTTGGCCTTGAGTTTAGCCAATTGATAATAGAGTAAATTGACTTTTGAATTGTTATTTGACTATTTTAATAAAAACGGAGTTGTCAACAGTGCTGACGACCGTTGAGGGAAAAGGAAATTTGGAAATGAATTTAAATCTTTGAGTCTTACGTATCGCAGTTATGCCGGATAGGCTAAAGGAGACTGTGATGACGAGAATGAATGAAACAATGCAAAGAAAAATGTAGGAGGAAACATGAGATCTCCGAGAAAATCTGCAAAAGCAGTGCTTGTCCACCACAAAACCCATTAAGCACGAGCTGGGATCGAACTAGGGCCTTATGCTCCAGAGGTGAATGCTCTACCACGGAGCCACGACGGCCCCAACAAAAGTTTTTAGTTCTCACAGAACTCTTGTCTGGAGGTCAATACAATTAATGGGTGCTTAGTTGCATTAACTTCAAATCCTCTATAAAATCAACATATATAAATACACACTAAAGGACAAATAATACTGAGTAAAATGTATTAGTATTAGTTGCTGCTCTCCAGTGGTTCTATAACTTCGTCAGTTATCCTGTCGAGTTTTCAGTATTTCGTTTCTTCCATCTCCACTACATGTTGCACACAATCTTTCCACCTTTCACTTGTTACCATTTCTAACCCTTCCTCCAAAAGAGTCTTCACTTCACTAAGTGTAAAACGTTTATTGTTTCGTGCCACATGCCCCTTTACTTGACTCCAAATCAGTTCAGTTGGATTAAATGTACAGTAGTAGGGAGTATTGTCCACTTTATACTTGCAGCATTCACTTTTGGCTGCAGGAGGTATAAGACTAATTAACTCAGTTTTAACGAACGTGTCGTCATAAGAAATGCTTTTATTTTGAAGCCATTCTTTTATTTTATTTTTTGCCCAAGACATGGTGGGAACCCGATCTACGCGTACCTTTACACTGTGATAAGATGCGTTATACATGATTATCACGCAGTTCGGTTCTAGATGTGGAAGTATGTTTTGAAACCAAGGTAACAATTTACCTTTACTGGTAGGATTCTTAAGTCCAGTGGAGAGTCCAAAAAGAAAAACTTGTTTAATAGAATTCACAGTTTCATCTACCACTAACCTTGACACGGTATGAGAAAAATTTACCCGTGTCTCATCAAGATAGTAGATTTTCCTACCCTCTGCTCTGTACTTCTTAATTAGACGGAGATATTTTCTCCTCCATAATACTATGCCATCCCTATCAACTACAACAGACCTTTTATTACGCTATACGTACTTGAATTTAATTACTTTCAACAGTCTATGGAGAGTTGAGTGAGAAAAGCAGGGTAGTTCATCATCGGTATATATAGCTCTCAGAATTTTATTTAACGTTGGCAATTCATTACTTGAAAAGACCTGATGTACCTTTGATCGAATTGCCGATTTCGTGAAGTCGTCATACTTTTCCGGGAGGGGAAATACTTGTACTCGTATATTTCATTAAATTTAACCTCCCGCCTATTTCTATAAACAGTTGCCTTTCCTACACTTGTCTGTTTCCCAGTCATGTCGGCGAATTCTTCAACAGTTAAATTAAGGTGTTGCTCTCTTAAAGCATGGAATATATTCAAAATGCAACGCTTCTCACTACTTCATAACGCTTTCCCGGGCTCATTTTTTATAACAGAACTAGTGCAAGCATCATGAATTGCCGCTTCACAAAGCACTAAATACGCAATTATTTACAATTTAATATGCAGTAAAATTTGTTTCAGATAATATAAACTATACAAAATATTATGGATACAAAATACAATTGATTATGCACTAATTTCACACGACACTATATATAATATAGTTACCAAACACGCTAAATTCATACAATATTTGCACAGGTCGATAGTCTGTGCACTCAATACTGAGACAGCCAAAAGATCACCTTCCTTGAAATTGTAAATAAAGACAGAATGTCGACAGGGTTGGTTTGCTTTTTCTCCCGGTTCTTAAGTGAAACGATGATGGAAATTAACATTATAACGAATTAGTTCTTATTTCTAGAAATGCAATTTAATAATTAGGACTAAAGCCAAAACTTTAATACATAAATAGTAAAAAATACTTTTCTTAAAGGCAAAAATTAAAAACAGTAATTGTTGGATATTCGGGGTTGACAGATAAAAACCCGTAGCAATATGTGTATCGCCATTAGAAGACAATGAATAACACACAATCTGCTAGTACCTAGATAAATGCAATTTATTTTTACATATTTTCTTACTCTCGATCGACACATAACCCGTCTTTGCACAATGTTAAAGTTAAATAAATGTTAAAATTTTAGACTTACTCATAAATTTAGGTTCTGTTTCATTAACCGTATTGTGTACCGACGTCTTGCTAGAAATAAAGAACTACTTAGAGTCTACACTTCATTATCAGATTCATTTTAAAAGATAGTGTGGTTATCGTTCATTATGTATAACTCACAGAAAACATATTCTGGAAAAAGCACACATGGAGATTCAATCACCCATATGATATTATTTTGCTCAGTGAGACCTATCGATTTGTATATCCTCCTCAGACTGGCCTTGATTTGTGGTCGCTCAAGCGACCATCTGTTTTCGGGCAGTTTCCACCTCTGAGACCCAGTGGTGGCTAGAGCGACATATCCACTGCAGGTCAGAAATAACCACAGTTGACCAAAATTGAACAAAATAACTTCATTTGCATGCAAAGCAACGGGAATATTCAAATGAAACCCAAATATAACAATTCGCTTTTTCTCGGGTTTCAGGAGGACCGACCCCCCATTTTCGAACATTTTTTTCCAGTTAACACTAATGACGTTGCAGAATTTTCAGTGTTTATTATATTATTTCTAATTTGTAGAGCAAAAGTTTACAACCATCCACGTAAGAACCCATAATGCATTTTAAAGTTGTACATTACTAACAATAATGATACGCTTAAAGTTATACTAATAACTCGATGTTACACTTACCATACGACATTATGATTATCGCTCTACAGGAATGAAGAAGTCCTGAGTGAGTGAGTAATAGACTGACTGATAAACGCTCTGGTCAGACCATGTCTAAGAAAGAAACTTAAAATTATCACAGTGTATGGGATTTGTGACGTAAGATGTCGCAAAAAAAGGATTTTTCGTAATTAGACGAGGAAGTGGGGAAATAGGGTTAACAATTATTATATACAAGTTTCTACATCTCCGAATCTCTGAAGGATAGTGGCATGAAGTTGGGTATATGAACTACTCTTTAAAATAACTAGATATGCGTTTTACCGTCTTTGAGGAAAAAGAGGGAAGTAGAAAAAAGAGTGGTTTAAAGGTCATACAATTATTATTGCAGGTCATACAGGAATATGTTATCTCCATACCCTTTAAGGTGAAATACGTTAAATTCGATGACTGGACTTTTAATTTAAGTAATTAAATACGTGCTACAGCATTTCTGTTATTTCTCCTAAAAGGGGAGAAAAAAGCGTGAATAAAATAAAATGGTCAATTATTTTGAAATCACTTAAGATTAGAGATATTAGGGGTATGAAAATTTGTATATAAACTCCGTGTTCAAAACTACTGGGCATATGTCATAGTGTTTTTTGGAAATTCCCCTTTTAACCAGAAAAGGGGAAATTTGTTTTCCTTTTCAATGTGTATATATATAATGACTTCGAGGTTTTGAATCTCACCATCAGGGGAAAACGGATAAACTGTTTGAAATGAATATTTGAACACAATTTGATCTAATTCGTATTCCAAGGAGAGAGAGGTTTAAAATTTGCGAAAACAATAATGACATAAACGTATTTTTACCATGTTAAAAACAGAAGCAAAGGCGTAAATATGAAGTAGGAGGCCATAAGTCGAGAAAATTCGAAGGTCTGGGGGAGTAAGTTTCCAGCTAGTCGAAGACCAGTTACTTTAAAAACCTCACTCAAACGGAATAAATTACGTGACTGAAAACGATTGACAAATCTCGATTCAAGCACGTATTATAAGTTCCTTTTGAAAGAAGGGAATCCCTTCTGTTGAATTCTCCGTTGGCTTTCAGCATTCTTATGGAGATGTGTTCATGGGTGCCACTTTGAAGTGTTATAATATTTGTAAATTAATGTAAAGATGTAAATGCAGCTGTCGAAAATATCCTAGGAGCAGTTTCTCCACGGAACGCAACACGAAGAAGAAAAACAAGGTACTGTGAGTACAAAAGCAACAATACTTAGTGTAAGATACGGTACAGTACAGGAAATGGCCCCTTGCTTAGACTATATCCTTTCTCATCTGGTTCCTTGTTTATTGACAGCTAATTGCAAAGTATGGAGTAAAATCCTAAAAAAATATCTTTAGATGTATCGAACGGAAGGAGATGGTTCTCTATGGAGTATTGTGACCGGTGGTGAAAGAAAGCAGGACTAGCTCGGGAGAGTAATACTCCCAGAAGTAGGAACTATATACATGGTTCTGGTATTAGTTGGAGTTATCCGTTTCTTGCCACGTAGCTTACATATATCAGAAATCAGACACTTGCTGCTGTCGACGGTCCTCGTGGCCTCCCTGCTGGTCGAGTGGCTAGCACGTGCGCCTTTGGTATACGGGATCCCGGGTTCGATTCAGGTGGGAAAGCCTATGCGATTTTAACTGTCCTCGATGTTTGTGTGCTCATGTCCCTGTCATTATAGGTGATTGGAAACGAGTGAATCAAGTAAAATTAGTAATAAGTACTGAGTTCAAATAAGTTACTGAGACACGTTCAGTGAGTCAGTTAACTTTTTAAAAAAGCGTGCTAGCGCTACGGACTAGTAACGGAAAAATCTCTTTCTGCGTGGGCTCAAACGCTTCCCAAGGAAAGTTTTTTTTTCACTTTTAAAAAAATCATAAAACGTTTTTCATTAAAATAAGATGAAAATAATACTCAAGATGATGATTTACTTTACTTTTTTGCAGATAAGTAGTAGAAACGCATAAGCACCGCAGGGCTCCCTTTGTTCCACCTTGAGCCCATGATATAAATTTTGAGACCAACTTAAAAGAGGTGGCTAAGGTAGGGCCAGAAAATACGTACTTCTGGGAATATTACTCTGCCGAGCGGGTCGTGTGAAAGCTAGTTCTGTTATTATGGACTGGCAACGAGGCACAAGAAGGTGAAATAACCATTTCAATTCGCGGTAAGAAGAAAATAAGGACACCGCCATCTACTGATAACATAAATACTCACGCTTATATGTAAACACTTTATAAGATCAGTCGTGCATTGCAAGACAAAGCTCTTTAAAAGAAAATAAACATTCAATACGATAACATATAATCGCACAGATGTAAAATGTTGTAAGAATAAGCAAATGTTAACCAACCGGTTGCAACTAAGTATACAGAATCAGTTGAGGTTAGTCTTTGCAAATAATGTTAAGATAAGTTCTGAGATGGTTTTCGTTTCCTCAACCGCTTAACTGTAAATCTGGAAGTAAGAGAGCATACAACTAGTTTTATACATGAGTTTGATTTGAAGCCAAGAGTGAAATAAGTGCAAGTCAAAAACCTTTTTGTATTGTAATATTGAGATGTGTTACATTTTTCCCTAGTTTCATAAGTAGCAACATTAGAGCAAATTTATCAATTCCAGTTGCATCTTTACGTACTCACATCCCTTCGGAAAATTGACAAAATACATCAATACTATAATACAAATAGATTTGAAATATTGTTTTTGAATATTCGTGCAATGACGTGGCGTTCTTCACGGGAAATCCGTTGAATGGTAAATTGTATTGCCAATCCTTTCTACATTTTCAATTTTGATACAGGATTGGTTAGAAAGTCTACACAAATTGTTGGATGCAAATATGTAGTTGATCTCTACAAATGCAGAAGCGAGACCAACAGAGTGTAATCAACTGTAAAAATTCTAAGAAAAATATTGACCGACTTGAACAAAAATACTAGAAACTAGAGAAAATAAAGATGCTAGAAAAAAGAAAATAATAATATTGAGTATATAAACACAAGAAAATAATGTATTTGTACTATCTATAAAATATTTTGAAGCTAAAGATTAGTGGGTAATATAAAATTATTTTGTATGGTAATTTTATGATACATTAATTTGTCAGATGTTGTACTGATTTCAATTTTTTATGGATAATCTTAATAAATTATTTATGGATAATCTTAATAAACTATTAAATGTTTTACTATTATTATTTTCTACTTTACGTCGCTCTTTATTACTTTTTGCCCTTTTATTGAAATCGTTTAACATAGTTATTTATTCTTTAAGAAAGTTATTATTATTTATTTCGTGGTGCGTTTTAGAAGTCGATTATTGTTCTTTCAAATGTAGCCTATTTTATTTTTCCCACTTTTTCGTTATCTTAGTAGTTTATTTAGATATCTAAATTAAAGGTAGGACTACTAACTTGTTATGGAAAGGGCTGTCATACCAAACATGCGTATATTAAATTTAACAGTGTGTTAAATTAGTCTACGCGTTAAGAAATTATAGGGCCTACGTGAAGTTACACCTGGTATCAACACTATAAACTGTTGTACAGTTTATAGTCTAACTCTAAAAGCTGAAATCAGATCCTAATACTTATATGAAACATGCAAAAATACGTACTTTTTTTTTAAATAAAAGAGAATAATCAAAATCGGTACTTGTATGTTGAAGTTAAGCTTAAGTATGTATATGATGGAATCGATAAATCAATGCTGCCCTGCTGCTGAAAAATTTCATTTTCTATCTTCAAACATTTTCATCAAATCCTAATAAAACCTACATGAAACTGCGACATCATACTCTTTCAAACGAAAGTAAATCTCCATATTGGTATACCTGTGTCGAATTTATATGTGATCATACACACACGTAGGGTATGAACACTGGTGGGTTTAGAGCAAATTAATGGTTTAGCTACGAAGACTACTGTTAAATCCTTATAACCGCCACCAGGTTATAGAAGTATTTTTTGTGGACGCCCTGTATATTTCGTGAAGACAGTGATTATTATTTTCGATTTATACTTTATTCTGCAACGCACATAAGTTCTTTCTTTGGTGGGAATTGCTTCTTTCCCACATAATTGGACAAAGAAGTCTTTCATCGTTTTTTCATATATATATTTAAAACGTTGCTTTTGCTGAGAACATTTCAGTTAGTGACTAACCATTTCAGTGTTTCTCCCTGACTCATTATATGCACAGTATATATTCTATAGTTAATGGGAACTGAATTAAGTGTTTTCTTTAATCGCTTATGGAAACATTATAATAGATTGGAGAAATACGGGCTGACCAGATGTTTCAGTAACCAAAGTGGCACCAACTGTGTTGTTTCGTAGCCCGTTATCTGTACTTTCTCACGCCAGTGTTATCGCCGTGTCTAGTGCATTATGGGCAGTTGACTAAAATTAACAGAAATTGTTTTCTATATTCTGTTTGTATGTGCATACAGGTGAATTAACTGAGTAATTTTTGAAATGAACTGCCAACACTTTTCTGTTGACCATTGCAATCCGTAGCTTGAGCTTGGAAGCTCAGAGAGTTTGACTCCAGGTCTGGAAGATGCAACCACGCATCTCGCGTTGAACTTCAAACATAAGTTGTGTTAAGGGGCACAAGCTATTTAGCCGGTGAAGGACGATTTCTTACGGCTAGCCCCAATCAGTGAAATCCCAGGTCCGCAGACCTTGTGCGTTTAAAACGTTATATACGCGCCCTCCAATATCAGAATTCAACTACGAAGACCTTCTTTTCGTTTATTTACTCAAGACTTACTTTTACGCTGCAGGACTGTTCAGCGTAACAACTGGGTTCATCGTGGGACGATCCAGACAACTTTTCCCCAGTGCGAATCCCCCAAGTGTGTTCATGGTGTGAGCAAAGTATTTCTAGTGATACCTGAATTATAATCATATATACATAGAAAGGGCTATATTTCCCGAATAGGGCAAAACGTAATTTCAACGGCAAAATTTATTAGTGTCCAGTGTTGTATTCATTTCTCTTCGTTATTTTTTTTTCAAAATAGTGTTCTAATAAATAAGTATAGTGTCAATTAATCCAGTGTGTTTTCGTTGTGTGTATGAGTGATGTTTGTGTGTGTTATGGTCTGGATGACCGTCTGATCGTCCGTGAGGTTTTCGAGACGAGACACCCGAACCTCTCGGCGCCTAATGCTCATCTCATTATTGAGACCGACGAGCTTTTTGGGAAACAGTTTGTAATCTTCTTTGGAGAGGTCTTCGTCGTCCTGTCCAGGTAAGTTAAGGTATCAGGAATATACTTATTGGTAATACCACGAGCCAAGGACAGCGACCAGAACTAAGGACGGTTACAAATAAATGGAAGCCCGAACAGTGACATGAACACTCAATCGATTACAAATAAATGGACGCCCGAACAGCGACTTGAACTCCAGCCGGTTACAAATAAATGTTCGCCCGAACATGGACCACGCACTTTAGTTGGTTACAAATAAATGACGCCCGAACTACCGACCCGAATCGAGACCGTTGGTGCTCGAATATACATTTAAGATTAATATTTTAATATATCATTTCTCTTTCAGCTCAGGAACCAGTAATCTGAAAAAAAAAAAAAAAAACTTCTCTTTCAGGTGATTTTAATAATATGTTTTGTGATAGCATATTTTATTTTAATTGTATGTTTTAAGCTTTATCTTGTTCAAGATGACATACAACGAAGCAGATTTGTTTACTAAGATAGCTTCAGTTTTTCAAAAGCATTTAGATAGGTTAGAAGGAAAGCTAGATCAAAATAATGAAAAAATTGAGAGATACATAAAGGAAAGTAAAGTTGATTTTAAAGAGAGCTGTGTTGAGTTTAAAGAGAATTGTGCTCGCTTGAAAGAGAATCTCGTTGAGTCAAAGAGTGGATTAGGTCAGAAGGTAGACGCTTTACGGGATGTGTTTCGTGAAAATAGTCAGCAAATAAATACAGAAAACAAAGCACCGGAATGTGAACCCCAGTTACAGTCAGATGTTCCTATTGGATACGAAACACCGGAATTGGAACCTGAGCTAGAGACTGATATTCCTAATGAAAAGGAAACGCAGGAATCTGAACTCCAACCAGAGACAGGTAGTCTAAACCAACCTCGTAACAAATCTGGCAACGATTTTATCTATTCAGAATCTAGTGACGCCGCTTGTAGTAGAAGTAGTGAAATCCACGAACATATAATTGTAGACGACAGAGGTCGTAAGCGCATAAAAACAGCTGTCACAAACCACAGAGAGAAAAAGCGTAAACGAAGTTACAGTTATAGCAATAAGCAAAGATACCAAGATCAGATCGTAAACAATACAAAATTTAAAGGGAATCAGAACCAAGAGCGCACACGAAAGAATAACAGATACAAAAGAAGTCGTAAATCACGGCCACGTAACTCGAGTTATCACATACTAGACAGGAACCGCAATTTGTGTGACATTAAACATAGATTTGTACATAGAGGTAACCATCGTAGAAATAAACGAACAGACTGCAGTTACCAAGGCAGAAACTGTAATCATAGGAAAAGAAGAAAAAAAAGAGGGGCAACCAAGACTTTGTGTGTTGATACAAATTTTTCTCCTAGGAGAGCGACGCATTTCTAAGCGGTAGACATTCATTCATTTTTCTTCCTTTTTGCTTTTAGTTTTTGATAAAACACCTGGACACGAAAAGAAGAACTACGCATTTCTTTTAAACTCATTTTTTGCTTCCAGCTTTTAACTGTTCGGCAATGAGCAGATAACACGTTTTTCTTTATTTTGATAAGATAATCGCTGCATTTTCGATCACCTGTTAATGTCGACGAATAACGGACGGTATACAGCTGATTCATTCTTTTATTTTTCTGTCTTTGCTCCGTGTAGCAGTTCACACCTCAGTCAGCTGTGTATGAGTGTTGCAAACCTTATCATTGACTTACTATTAGTTTAATGTCATTAATTTTTTCTTGTTTTCATTTCAGATGTTTGAATTTAGATTTTTTAGTAAATAATTAACGTATCCAATACGTAGAGGGACCGTACTTATCCAAAAACGGTTTGATATCTTGGCGAGATATCCGTACCTTCAGCCAGTGGGAAGATGTTTTGGCGTTATAATATATATTTTTATTGTATTTTAAATTTTAAATCCCTTTCTAGGATCCCTTCCCACTTTCGAAATTCTTAAATGTGCTATTACGTGTTATTTACAATTAATGTTCGATTTTCTTTTTAGAATTTTTCCAAGAAAAAAATATCTAGGTGCGCAGGTCAGAAAATTTTTAGTTCTTACTTATATATATAGTTGTATGTTTATAATTAAAATTTAGTATGTATTCACATACGTAGGGGAATTGCATTTTAAAAGCAATTTGAAATCTTGGCGCGATTTCCGTATCCTCAGCTAGTGGGAAGATGTTTTGGCGTTATAATATATATTCTTATTGTTTTAAAAGTTAAAAAAAAAAAAAAAAAAAATCTTTTTAGGATCCTTTCCCACTTTCGAAATTCTTAAATATGCTATTACATGTTATCATACGTATGACCCACAATTAGTTTGATTTCCTTTTAAGAAAAGGAGAATGTATAGATAAGAAAATTTTTAGTTGTTAGTTATGTATATATTTCTGTATTTGTAAATTAAACTTAGTATGTAATCTCATGCGTAGAATATGAAACTTTACACTTATAATCAATGTTAAATTTCTTTTGTAGTGTTAATCTTCGATTTTCGTTTTCATTTCTCTTCTTCTTTTATAGAAACCCATAACTAAGCATGCGTATTCTTAGGTTAGATTTTTTGAGTATATTTTATTGTCTAGTAATATTCTAGTGAATATTTTAATGTTTATGAATCGTAACTATATTGTGTACTTGTATGCTAATGAGTTGTAATGTTTATTTTTGATGTTAATTTTGAGAAAATTGTATTTTAGTGCCAGTATGTCCTAGAAACTATTCTAATTCGATATAGATCCCGAATAATAAACTTATTTTTTTCCAACAGCATGAAGCCATAATGTTTTATGAAAATTGACTTTGTCAATTACTTCGTATGCTCGATGACTGAATTTTAATATGTTAATAATACCAGTTTAAATATTTTGTAGCGAAGATGCCTAAGGAAGCTTGTTACAGCTGTTTTGTAGGGAATTTAATTGGATGTTTTAGATTGACCAGAAAGTTGTAATGTCGTTGACTATATTCTTGTTTGTATCTCATGTTTTTCTTTTAATAGGTCTCATGTATTTTGTCTTTTAGAGACATATTTTACGATGCTACGAGAGCATTTGTATTTTGTGTGTTTACACATTTTTTTTTCCAGGTGGATGATGTACGTTATGTTCCAGGGAACATACGTGTATTTTACTGAATATTAGTGTTGATATTTCAGTTATGTATAGAAACATTTTGTAAGTGCCTATGGTTGCAGGCCGTTCCACGTTTCTAGTCTTGCCTCGCAGGTGTCGATGGCATATTGTGTGTGTAAGTACGTGTAGTATTACACATTTTTCCCACCTATGGTTTTGGTCAATTCATGGCGTAATGACCATTTATTTTCAGGAATGTTTGGACTAGTGAGTCAACTTCCTTGACTTAGACCTTCGAAAAACTTGGATCAATATTGGATAGTTTTCAACATTTTAATTAATAAATTTTTTGCAGATAATACCCATCTATTTTGGTAACCCTACAATGTTTACGTTTATGGAAGTGAACAACGACCATTATTCTAGGCCTAAGCTAATAATAACTTTGTTTCAGAACGAAACCATTTGTTGTAATGAGCATTATTGAATTAAAGTCTCGATTTTCACGACGAGCAGATGGCATTTGATCTTATGGCGTGCCAAATTTCCTTCATACATGTCAACGAAATCACGATCTTTTTCTTTGATATGCAGAATCATGCTTATTTCTTGGAATTACTATGAACGTCATTTTTGACACTTAAGTTTCTTTTTTTTTATTTTTGGAAAACGATTTTTCGTTCTTTTCTGCCAAACAACACGAGGCACAGTTAAAAAAAAAAAAAAAAAAAAAGGGACATACAGGTGAAAATCTTATTTTGTTTATATATTGTCAATTTATCATGTGTTTACATTTTCATTCATTTTACTTTTTCAATGATTTTCATATTTTTCAAATATATTATAGTGATATCGAAACTTTAACAATAATTTTAATATTTTAGTACCTTTAACACGTTTTGCTATTTGCTTATTCATTCACATTTTGATATTTTAAATACAGATATCAGTATATTTACTAATTTTTATTGAGATATTTGATAATTCTTTAAGACGATGTTTTCATGAATAGTTATTGTGTGTGTATATTTATTTCATATTGCACAAAATGTAGTGATCGAAACGGAACACTCAAACATTTTACGAAAAGAATTTATTAGTGTTAAAAAAAAAAAAAAAAAAAAGCATTCAAATAGCCCTATAACGTATTTACTTCATATTATATCAAATAAAGTGATCGAAACGGAACACTTAAACATTTTACAAAAAGTATTTGTGTGTTTTTTTTAAAAAAATAAGAATTTTAATAGCCCTATAAACGCTTTCTGCGAACTTAAAAAAAAAAAAGTTATCATACAGGTGTTGTAACTGTACTTCGTTTCTCACACCAGTGTTAAAAAAAAAAAAAAAATCTCCCCTTATCAACTCCTCGTTGGAGAACCATGGAGGAATGGAGGATACTCACACAGGAAGACAGCATGGTTTCAACATGTGAAGAAGCGGAAGATAAGGAAACCCAACTGCACCAATTGTTCAAGAGGATCTTATTACTTTATGGAACATTTGGATTGGACATTGCTCATGCAGGAACCTCATCATGTTGTAGTGAGTGAACAAGTTACTTATTTTAAATAGCCCTTTTCAGGTGAAAAACCATTCATCGTCTATGCACGTAAGTCTCACACCATATGACAGTGTTGCCAACTAACTTATTTTAAATTTTCAGGTGAAAAACCTAATTTTATTCATATTTCGTCATACGGCCAAGGGTTCTCAACCTGTCTACGTGTGCACTTGACAGGTCGTTCCACTTTCGGACACCAATCTATAACCGCCACCAGGTTATAGAAGTATTTTTTGTGGACGCCCTGTATATTTCGTGAAGACAGTGATTATTATTTTCGATTTATACTTTATTCTGCAACGCACATAAGTTCTTTCTTTGGTGGGAATTGCTTCTTTCCCACATAATTGGACAAAGAAGTCTTTCATCGTTTTTTCATATATATATTTAAAACGTTGCTTTTGCTGAGAACATTTCAGTTAGTGACTAACCATTTCAGTGTTTCTCCCTGACTCATTATATGCACAGTATATATTCTATAGTTAATGGGAACTGAATTAAGTGTTTTCTTTAATCGCTTATGGAAACATTATAATAGATTGGAGAAATACGGGCTGACCAGATGTTTCAGTAACCAAAGTGGCACCAACTGTGTTGTTTCGTAGCCCGTTATCTGTACTTTCTCACGCCAGTGTTATCGCCGTGTCTAGTGCATTATGGGCAGTTGACTAAAATTAACAGAAATTGTTTTCTATATTCTGTTTGTATGTGCATACAGGTGAATTAACTGAGTAATTTTTGAAATGAACTGCCAACACTTTTCTGTTGACCATTGCAATCCGTAGCTTGAGCTTGGAAGCTCAGAGAGTTTGACTCCAGGTCTGGAAGATGCAACCACGCATCTCGCGTTGAACTTCAAACATAAGTTGTGTTAAGGGGCACAAGCTATTTAGCCGGTGAAGGACGATTTCTTACGGCTAGCCCCAATCAGTGAAATCCCAGGTCCGCAGACCTTGTGCGTTTAAAACGTTATATACGCGCCCTCCAATATCAGAATTCAACTACGAAGACCTTCTTTTCGTTTATTTACTCAAGACTTACTTTTACGCTGCAGGACTGTTCAGCGTAACAACTGGGTTCATCGTGGGACGATCCAGACAACTTTTCCCCAGTGCGAATCCCCCAAGTGTGTTCATGGTGTGAGCAAAGTATTTCTAGTGATACCTGAATTATAATCATATATACATAGAAAGGGCTATATTTCCCGAATAGGGCAAAACGTAATTTCAACGGCAAAATTTATTAGTGTCCAGTGTTGTATTCATTTCTCTTCGTTATTTTTTTTTCAAAATAGTGTTCTAATAAATAAGTATAGTGTCAATTAATCCAGTGTGTTTTCGTTGTGTGTATGAGTGATGTTTGTGTGTGTTATGGTCTGGATGACCGTCTGATCGTCCGTGAGGTTTTCGAGACGAGACACCCGAACCTCTCGGCGCCTAATGCTCATCTCATTATTGAGACCGACGAGCTTTTTGGGAAACAGTTTGTAATCTTCTTTGGAGAGGTCTTCGTCGTCCTGTCCAGGTAAGTTAAGGTATCAGGAATATACTTATTGGTAATACCACGAGCCAAGGACAGCGACCAGAACTAAGGACGGTTACAAATAAATGGAAGCCCGAACAGTGACATGAACACTCAATCGATTACAAATAAATGGACGCCCGAACAGCGACTTGAACTCCAGCCGGTTACAAATAAATGTTCGCCCGAACATGGACCACGAACTCAGGACGGTTACATCCTCATTAAGTTTATGGGGGACCAGTAGGAAAGTATATTCTTTGAAACATATATGTAAGTATAACCATCAAAATCGGTGCACCTAGGTCCATGTTATACGTGAATATAGATACAATATAAATTAACGGACAAGAAAAACACCCAGAATGAATAGAGGAACGAAATGAAAGTGCGTGGCTTGTAAGGCTATACAATTTTCTTGCAATGATTTCAATATCAGATCAATCTCACAATTGATTTGGTTATACGAGCATAACATGTGTTACATATCAGCAAATTGCAGCACCCTCTTCGATACGTATATATGATTTGATGTGGTTTGGAATTGACTCTAAGGTCATTATATCATTACCTGAGGTAAGTCGGTCCATAACTGCCGTAACTGCTTCTCGAGATCTTGCATTGCACGTCCGAGATGTTTCCAAGCGTGTTCTGATGGCTGAAATCAGGCTATCTAAATGGCCAGTGAGAATCCCAACATAACAGATAGTTAATAGACATTCGTGTATTGTGTAGCCGAACGTTGTCTTGTTGAAAGATTGTGCCAAATCGCTCTCGAACAAGGGTTAACACATGCTCACACAGAATCTCATTAACTTATAGCTGTACCTACAAGGTTTCGCAAATTACTACGAGAAGTGACTGAACATCATACGACATTGCTCCACATATCATAATGTCAGCGATAACACCGATGTGTAATTCCACAATATTGGCTGGATGTGGCCTTTCAATCGAGACTTTTCACTGAACACGACCCGGTGCTATTCAAGATTTCAATCTGCCCAAATGTGACATCACTCTGAACGTTTTCTTTCATGCACTGGTGTTAATGGCAACCTACGTTATGGGTGGTGACATCACAGTTCAGCGTATACTAGTCGCCGATACACGGTGTGGGATGGCAGGTGCAAAACATCACATGGTTATGTAATACTTCACGCAGAATGCTTCCCTATCGTTGTCTGTCTTGGTCAAGTATCATCTTCATTTCGTAATTGCTTACATAAGATATTTCATCCTTCACCACTGATCCTGATCGATGTGATGGCTATCAAAAATGACCATTTAGTGACACCAGAGATTCCACATCAGTAGTCTTCTATTCAGCTGCATTAGGGGTACATTTTCTCACTCTTGCTTGCAGTTTTCTAGAGGTCATTTACACTACGAACAAGACGAGATTACAGGCACCACTTGAAAAATATAACATAATAATTATCGTGAGACTAGTATATGAAATTTTAAAGTGAATATCCTTGAGCGAAGTAGCGTACATCTAATTGTAGCAGCAATACGTTGGTAGAAGGCCACCGTTATTTTGGAGGTGATTGCTTTGATGGATTTGATGCTTTGTAGTGGTGTAGTTCAACACAATGGGTGTCGCTTCCATACAATGTTTATATTTCGTGTATTTACAATATTGAAAAGATATATTCTTGGCAATAAGCATCAGTAATTTGGCACTCTTTCAACCTTAAGACTCTTGAACGTCGTGAACTGAAAACCCGTGACAACCAAAAATCTTTCGAGAGACTTTATTCGTACTAATCACAAAGTTACATTGACTTTTCTCTGAACCTCTGTAGGTGATTACACAAACTTTTCTACAATTACTAACCAGATTATACACAATGAGACTCTAGCTACTATCAGGTAGAATCTTTTGTACAGACTTCTATCTTTGCTCGCTTGCTTCAATATGCTATTGAGTTGAAACGTACACGTTGACCTTACAGACAGTTTGCGCCTTCAACTTCTGATACATTCCACGATTTTTTGTTGACTGAGCCTATGTTATCGTTCTGTCATAACATGTTGTAGTAATGGATTTTCGAAGCCCGTCATATCCTAGATCATATATAACAAAAGTATAAGTTTTACTGCTGCCCTGTTGGGATGCGACTTCGTTAATGATGTGACTGGAGAGTAGGTTGTTGTATATAAGATTTAATTATAAAATTAACAGTGGTCCGTTCTACCAGAAATACATTGTCTGGATACTGTTCTACTATAGAGGAAATGCTAAAAGTTCATAGGAAAGAGTCATGTCATACTCCTCTCAAAAGCGAGTTTTTGGTACAGCGTCTATTACAACACCTCCACTCTCATACACAACAGATGATACGCATCTGCAGACAGTTTTGTTGTTCTTTGAAATCCGGCTTAATATCTACGAGCTGTTCCGATAGAAAAGGATCAACCTCAGTATTTATTTTCCAAGAATTTGTAGAATTTTGGTTTGTTACATATAATGTAACACGAAATTACTGCAAAGCATGTGAAAAAGTACTTATTTCACACTAAAAGATACTAATTTATTTGAGTAAAGCAAAAGGAGTATTTTATAACTCCCTAACTATTCTAATATACATGAATAATAAATATGTTCTAATAGTGAAGAAATTAAGAATGAAGTGAATTGTTATTTAATGACAACAAAATTAGTAATTGTAACTAAATAAAATTAACACTACAATTTTCAGAGTTTAAACTTGTAAATTATAAATAGAAAATGGAGGTAGTTTAATAGTTTGAAGACAAAAACATGCTAATATTGTGTATGGAAAGAGTTAACAGTGAAAATATGCATGAATGTAGGTATGAAAAGAGCAATTCTGCTGGACGTATTTTACTGTAAAATTTTAAACCTTTACATTGCTAACACACGATGCAAATGTAATGTCACTGAAGTGACAAACCAACTCAAAGAAGTGTCTTCTGTTCTCAGTTTTCAAAGCGTAGTACCCCATTGCATGTAACTTTGTAGAAGTTAGCATTCAGAGTGAGAGAACGGCTTAACATCGAGGATTACATCAAGCGTTAACTAACCAGCACCCAACCGGAAGGCAGACACAAGCCACAATTAAACACCGAGCGGCATTACAACACACGAATAGCAACGTCAAGACCCATAAGTTCTAACTTCGATACGCATTACATGACTATCCTAGCTTGTCACTATCCATTTTCTAATAAAAAAAGCGTGTTATGTTACGACTTACTCATTTAGATATCATATGTTTAATACTCTCGTTATTTTTAAATTATTAGTAAGTTTATTAGCTTTAATATTGCCATGCTACAGACTTTCACACAATTTCTTTATATTTCCGCAAATCATGAATCTTCAATAATAATAATAATAATAATAATAATAATAATAATAATAATAATAATAATAATAATAATAATAATAATAATAGGGTGGGTGTGCCATATATGGAATACGTTCCTAATATAAAATACCGGACTATTTTGTTTGCTAGGTGCTACCACCGAGTAGACTTTACGTAAACTTGTTCACAGTGACGCCCTCAGTCTGCGCATGAGTAATTTGCTGCCGAACGATAACATAAGATTATCTTTTGTTGCAGAATATATTTTTGAAGAACTTGAGTATTTCGGGCGTATATTTCTAGGCTGTTGAATGTACGCAAAGAGGCATGTATTATTGTTCAGTTTGAAATATTTAGATTGCATATGTAGTATACCAGAAAGGTATAAAGATTCAGTACACAGAGAATCACGTAAGCGTGTGTAGGAAGAGAACTATCCAAAATGGCGATTTTCCTAATACTAACAGGCTCCTAATATGAAATATTCCTAAGTAGGTTCATACGTATATGAACTAAAAGTGAAGAAGAATAACTGAAAAGTAAGTTATATTAGACCTGATATATTATTTTAGACTGAACATCAGCGAACGTCTTTTAGTTGAGACATTTGGCATTTGTGTTGTCTGTCTTTGCGTCTCGCGATAACTAATGAACGCGTGAACCAATTCCAATGAAACTTTCACAGATTATTTATTGGTTCAAATGTCCAGACTGCCGTGTCGTCCACAGTGCAAAATGAAGAGAACAGCACAACAGTAGCGATTAAAGTAGTGAGTCTGCTTCCACAACTACAGCCACAGCATCGCAACACGTGTGGTCCGAAACCAGGTGAGGCGAAAGTAGTTACGAGCACTTCACACAAAAACGATTTAAATCCTACTCTACTTCATCACAACGGCCCTTTACCTTATCATTGCAAGTACTTATAAAGCGTTTAGCTATCCAAGCTCCGCCCAAGAAAATCCAATCGAAACAGCCAAAGAAAAAGACATCACGCGACTACAGATTAGAAAGTTAATTCGAAGAGTCAGTGAGTGGCTTGGACGAAGACACTAACAGTTTAAGTGAACCTACTGATGATGACGATCAGGAATGTAGACTTTGTGGTAAATTGTAGTCGCTTAATGCAGGAGAAAGGATTGGTTAAAATGTCGAGTTTTTAAAAGATGGTCCCACAAAAGGTGGAGAAAAATATGTTTGTGGGCATTGTTTTGCAAAATAAAACTGGAATCAAAATTTGGACGCCTTAAGACACTGTCAATCCAGTATATTTGAACTTTTTCTTTTATATAGGGTATTTTTTTTACTTTATTTGTCGCAGGTAGTTTGATTCCCCGAATATTTCGTTTTATCATTTTTATTATTGGTTGTATCTAATAAACTTGTTGATTTCATGGTAAAAGATATTATTGCTACCCCAAAAGTTAAAATAAGTAGCTAGTACAGCCTATTACAGCAATTTACAAACATAATCTGTACTAATAATGAATAAGTTCAGTCATGTTCGATAATTATCTTTGTACTACGGGTAAAATTCTGATATTTCTGTTGTTTTATGTTTCAATTAGCCTAAGAATGTTAAGATTTTTTTTTTTTTTTTTTTGTTTACTTGTCTTATAGACCTACCATATATGACATATAGGCCACAATTCCTACAATGCGAAATTAGGATAATTCGAGCATGGGCACGATCCCTGCTCAGACTGCCCATCCTGAATGATGTGTTCCATGGTTTTCCTCAGTCCTATCAGGCTTGTGCCGGGATGATACATTCCTGAGGCCAGGGCTGATTCCTTTCCAATTCGTAGACTTGTCTTAAGGGCCGATGTAAAATGAAATGAAATGAAATTTTGAGTTTTACGTCCCACACTTATGCCGGTTAGGCTAAAGGAGACGGTGATAATGAGTAATGAATGAAGTGATGGAATGAAGAAAGTGGGAGGAAACGGGAGAACCCCGAGAAAACCCATGCACACGGTGTTTGTCCACCACAAAGTTCACTTGGAGGGAGCAGGGTTTGAACCCGAGACCCCTAGCACCAGAGGTGAACGTTAAGGCCCGATGTGATCTCGGAGTTGGAGGCTTTAACACTTCCTTTGATCATTTCATTGAATTAATAAACACATTTATTTCTTAAATAAATAAATAAATTGCTCAAATGTGTAATTATCATGCTCTAATTATCTTAATATCGCATTGTAGGCAGACGCGCATATTTCATTCTAGTATTCCATTTTAAGAACAGTTGGTGTTCCATATTAGGAGCGGGGTGTGCCTAATATGGGAAATTGAGTTTCTTTCAATTTTGTAATATTGTAAAAAATCAATAATGTGGAGCAAACTTTCATACTTGTATTTTGTTTTGCAAAGGTACCGCAAGTATTATGATGTATAATATTTTTATTCTGGGATACGCATTTCTGAGAAATGAAGAAGAAAGAAAAAGTATTCCATATTCGGTGCCTTTACCCTAATAATAATAATAATAATAATAATAATAATAAGAGAACTTTACTTCTTTCTCTTATGGAATCCTAAGTGCATAAAGTAAACCTTACAATGTCGAGAAACATGCCAATTCTTAGTTTTATACAGAATATAATATAGTGATATATATATATATATATATATATATATATATATATATATATATATATAGGGGAGACCGGGGTATTCACGAATACTTAATCTTTGATTATAAATAACTCCTTTGTTATTGGAGTTAAAATTAAGATTTCTTGTGTGTAGAAAGCTTGGAATGTTTCCTGTTTACTAAAGTGCAGAGGGAAGTCAAAAGTAATATATTTAAACAAATCAGTGACATATTTTAAAAATGTACTTGTGTTTAGGATTGCTCCAGTGCCCCAGGTTCCTTTAAACTTTCCTTTACGAAAGAAGTAAAATCCACTAAAATACATTAAAATTATATCGTGGTGGTGCATTAAGTAAAATATTCATTAAAATGAAAAACATTATTTGAAATTAAAGAAACCACAGATATACGCATTAATGCTTTGCTCCCTAAGAAAGTATTCTTTATTAGCCCAATATTCAAATGTTAATAGGCTGAACAAAATAAGGTAACTGCTAATTGGCGCTACTAGGCTAAATAAATTTGTAAAGCACTGTGCGAATCAATTATAGAAAAACAATTGCAGCCTATGATGAAGGATCAGATATCTAAAAAAAAAACATTACTGATTATATAATAATTAAGTAGGCTACTAATGGCCTAAAATAATAAATATATAATAGCAAACTTATCTTATTAATAAACCTAATAAAATTATTAACAAGAAATGCTCTATTTCCTAAACCAATTTCATTAACTTATTACTAGCTTTTCAATAAAAAAAGCTATTTAAAAATTTCTGATAATTTATTTCACACCATGGGGCAATCTCGAACACTCCGGTTCAATGGCAAACTTCTGTCTTTCATTTCCCCTTGAGGAGTCATTTTATTGTTTAAGTAGAAACTAATAATTAATGTTAACTTATTATTATTAACTTCATATAGACTAGTAAGAGTACCAAAAAATAATGCTCAAATGTAGGGGAATATATAGCCTTATCTGTAACAATACAGATAAGATAAGAGCCAAATTACGTTGCCCAGATTGTTGAATCAACGTTATATGTGAAACGACATAAACAACAAATCGTCTTTATTCCTGCCAATCCACCAAACTTATGCTACACTTTTCCAGGTCTCTCCGCTAGCATGCAGCAAAATCGACTGTTTTCTCACAAGCTTCCTTGAGTGTAAACTTGGGTTACCTCAGTGTTCGCGGATACCCCAGTTTCCCCTATATATATATATATACAGTGGGACCGGTCTATGTTGGCCAACATCGGTTCCAATGAAAAATGGCGAACTTACAGAAAATAAGTGTAATTGGTGTATTTTTAGAATAGGATTTCTAGTATTACTTGACTGTAAAATTTTGATAAGCCATCGCACGACGGCTACTTTTGAACAATGCATATAGAGTAATCATAACAATATACAGTACTAGAAAAATACTACAGTATATTTAATATATGCACATGTCTTTATCTTCCTGAAAATTAGTCTGGTACACTGAATTATTCTGATTGAAAACACAGTAACACACAAAAAAAAAAACATAAAATAGAAACATGTGTACGCAGTTTATTGAAATTGATATTGTAGCACATTGAAATATTCAGATTGAAAACAAGAAAAGGAAAATTATAAATTGAACAATTTATATGCAGTTTATATGACTCATTTTTAGTTGTTATTGCTAATTTTTATTGCAAAATAGTCCCCAGTATCGTCTACCCCTTGTTAATTACCTACAAGTGATGTCCATGAAATAAGCAGACCACCTATGGCAGGCCAGAACTTCGACTTCCCACATCGTTAGTGCTTCGTTACTGTTCGTTAGTACCGCTAACCCCATCGTTATTGCTACGAAAATAACGTCTCAATTTTAATAGTTACAATTGGCCTGCTAACTTCATGCCAGCAGGCCAACATATCAAAATCACACCATAAGTGAAATTGGCGGTTCGAGCAGCGTTAGTTAGTGCTCGTTAGTGCTATAAACATTAACGTTAGTGCTTCTACGTATACAGTTTCTAGGATAATGAGTCCGTTTCATGAAGCTGGTATGAAGTTAGCTGGCCACCTATGGCAGGCCTAAATTTCGACTTCACACATTGTTAGTGCTTCGGTAGTGCTCGTTAGTGCCGCAACCCCATCGTTAGTGCTACAAAAATAACGTCTAAATTTTTAACAGTCACTATTGGCCTGCTAACTTCATTCCAATGAACTTGGCAGGCTATCTATTTCAGGTCTGAATTTCGACTTGTACACATCGTTAGTGCTTCGTTAGTGCTCGCCAGTGGCACAAACCCCATCGTTAGTGCTACGAAAATAACGTCTCAATTTTAATAGTTACTATTGGCCTGCTAACTTCGTGCCAATGAACTTGGCAGGCCACCTATAGCAATAAAGAATTTCGATTTCACACATTATTAGTGCTTCGTTAGTTCTCGTTAGTGCTACAAAAATAACGTCTCAATTTTTAATATTCATTACTGGCCTGCAAATGTAATATCAACCAAGTTGACGGGCCGCAATTTCGATTTCACACATTGTTAGTACTTCGTAAGTGCTCATTAGTGCCGCAAACCCCATCGTTAATGCTACAAAAATAATGTCTCAGTTTTAACCGTCACTATTGGCGTGCTAACTTCATGTCAATAAACTTGGCAGGACATAATTTCATTTGACACATTGATAGTGGTTTGTTAATGCTCGTTAGTGCCTCAAACCCGATCGTTAGTGCTACAAAAAACATCTCAATTTTTAGCCGTCACTCTTGGACTTCTAATTTCATGCGAACAGGCCAACATACCAAAATCACCCTATAAACGAAATTGCAGATTCGAGCAGCGTTAGTGCTTTTTAGTGATATAAATATTAATGTTAGTGCTTTTATATATACACAGTGTTTTGGGTAACAGGATGGGTCCGTTTCATGAAGCTGACAAGCCACCGATGGCAGACCACGACTTCAACTTCACATACCCTTAGTACTTCGTTAGTGCTCATTAGTGCTGTATATCCCATCGTTAGTGCTGCAAAGACAACGTATATACAAACTCCACGAGACCTACTTCAAATACAATTCAATTTCATTCATCGTTAGTGATTCATTAATGCTCGTTAGTTCCGCGAACTTCAAGGTTAGTGCTCCACAGAATACACCTATATCTTCTTTTTTTTTTAAAAAAAAACTTCATTACTGGCCTACTAACTTCATGTCAAAGGGCAGGCCAATAATGAAGTTAGTAAGCCAATAATGAATTTGTTAAACAATATAGGTGCTCTCTGTGAAGCACTAACGATTAAATTTGCGCAACTAACGATGTGTGAAGTTGAAATTGCGGTCTGAAGTTGATGTCGTTCCAGGTCTATTGGCAGGAAAGAAGGCCAATAATGGGTTTTCAAAAATATAGGCATTATATGTGAGTACTAATGATGGTGTATGCGGCATATGAAAGCAGTAACGACCTAGCCGTAGCCGTTATCTGCGGAACAGTAACAATGAAAATTCTGCAATAACAAGCACAAACGACGACTGCAAATGGAATCGTTATTAGCAGCAGGTTTCGTCCTTGGTCTGTTGTAGCGAAGTTAGCAGACAAATACTGCCGTCCTAAACGAAAAACTTTATCTCCAATTTTTTTCGAAAATTGAGATATTAGTATGGGAATTTTCGTAGTACAATTCTGCATCTATCTAAGGTGAAATTGACGTGGTTTGACCAATAGGGTAATGACGTCATGAGTGTTTAGCTTATGTTCAAAACTGTAACTGAAAGTAAGCAAAAAGATCTTAAGTGGCAATTCATAAGCAAAAATGTTTAACTGTATTACCACAAAAATTTTATATCGTGAAAATATATTTAATAAAGTTTTACTGAAATACAACAACTTTGAACGAACAGCCTAAGCCAAAACGCGTTTTGTTTATTTCCTCAAAAGTATATGTAATGGAAATAAGGCCTTTTCGCGTAGCAGGACAGAATAATGGTTTCTAAAATATATATATATATATATATATATATATATATATATATATATATAGCTATTATGTGATTAGTATCAAGTTGGCCCCACAACTTTTGGACGGAGAAACATAAATAATGCCATTCGTTTGTGCTACGGGGCTGCGGTGGCTCAGTGGTAGAGCGTTCACCTCTGGTGCTAGAGTCTCGGTTTCAAACCCTGCTCCGCCAAGTAAACTTTCTGGTGGACAAACACCATGTGCGTGGGTTTTCTCGGGGTTCTCCCGTTTTCTCCCACATTCTTCATTCCACCATTTTATTCATTACTCATCATCACCGTCTCCTTTAGCCTAACCGGCATAACTGTGGGACGTAAAACTCAAAAATTTTCATTTCATTTTTCGTTTGTGCGACGTTAGTGCTGGTTAGTGCCCAAATTTCAGCGTTTATGCTATCAAAATAACAAAGTTATGAACAACTTAAATTTCCCCCTAACTGAGATAGAATTAACTTTGTAATGCCAACGTTTGTGCTACATTAGTGCTGCTTAGTGCGCAAATTTCAGCATTAGTGTTGTTCTAATAACGCCGGTATAACGAAATTATTTTCCGTCAAGTTGGCCCCCCTTTTTTCCCTAATTGAGGTAGAATTTAATTTTATAATGCCATGCGTTTGTGCTACGTTAGTACTTGATCGTACCTCTATGCGATGAATTGCGTTCTGTGCGACCTGTTGACATGAAGTTAGATAAAGAAAATGGATTTTTTAAATATTATATATATATATATATATATATATATATATATATATATATCCGTTATCTTTGTAGCACTAACAAAGGAATATACGAGCACTAATGAGCACGAACGAAGCACAAACGGTATGAGATTGAAATCATGGTCTGCCATAGGTGACTTGTCAGCTTCATGAAAGGGACTCATTTTGTTAGGCAATAACCTGTACACATAGAAGCAGTAACATTCATGTTTATAGCACTAACGAAAACTAACACTGCTAGAAACAGCAGTTTCATTTATGGTGTGATTTCGAAATGTTGGCCTGTGGGCATGAAGTTATCAGGCCAATAGTAACTATTAAAATTGAGACGTTATTTTCGTAGCACTAACAATGGGATTTGCGGCACTAATGAGCACTAACGAAGCAGTAACGGTGTGTGATCTCCAAATTCTAGTTTGCCATAGATGGCCTGCAAAGTTCATTGACATGAAGTTAGCAGGCCAATAGTGACTGTTAAAAATTCAGACGTTATTTTTGTAGCACTATCGATGGGATTTGCGGCACTAACGAGCACTAACGAAGCACTAACGATATGTGAAGGTGAAATTCTGGCCTGCCATAGGGTCCTGTCAAGTTCATTGCCATTAAGTTAGCAGGCCAATAGTGGCTGTTAAAAATTGAGACGTTATTTTTTTTACCACTAACGATTTAATGTGCGGCACTAACGAGGTACTAGAGATGTGTGAAGTCGAAGTTCTGGCCTGCCATAGGTGGCCTGCCAAGTTCATTGGCATGAAGTTACCAGGCCAATAGTAGCTATTAAAATTAAGACGTTATTTTCGTAGCACTAACGATGGGGTTTGTGGCACTAACGAGCACTACCGAAGCACTAACAATGTGTGAAGTCGAAATTCTGGCATGCCATAGGTGGCCTGCTAAGTTCATTCCAGCTTCATAAATCAGACTCATTTTGTCATCCTCAAAGCTGTATACATAGAAGCATTAACGTTATCCTAAAAGCTGCAGACCAGTACTAACGACCACTAACGCTGCTCGAACCGCCAATTTCACTTATGGTGTGATTTTGAAATGTTGGCCTGCTGGCATGAATTTAGTAACTATTAAAATTGAGACGTTATTTTCGTAGCACTAACGATGGGGTTTGCGGCACTAATGAGAACTAACGATGTGTGAAGTCGAAGTTCTGGCCTGCCATAGGTAGCCTGCTAACTTCATGGACATCTAACAATGTGTCAAATCGAAATTATGGCCTGCCAAGTTTATTGGCATGAAGTTAGAACACAATAGTGACGGTTAAAAACTGAGACATTATTTTTGTAGCACTAACGATGGGGTTTGCGGCACTAAGGAGCACTAACGAACTACTAAAGATGTGTGAAATCGAAATTGGTGCCTGTCAACTTCATTGGTATGAAGTTTGCAGGCCAGTAATATATATTAAAAATTGAGACGTTATTTTAGCAGCACTAAAGATGGGATTTTGCGGCACTAACGAGCACTAACGAATCACTAATAATGTGTGATCGAAATTCTTGATTGCCATAGGTGGCCTTTCAAGTTCATTGGCACGAAATTAGCAGGCCAATAGTAACTATTAAAATTGAGACGTTATTTTCGTAGTACTAACGTTGGGGTTTGTGGCACTAACGAGCACTACCGAAGCACTAACGTTGTGTGAAGTCGAAGTTCTGGTCTGCCATAGGTGACCTGCTAACTTCATGAACATCTACAAGTGTTTACCTTGGAGCAAAAATTTTTTTGAGGAAATCCTAAGGGAATTCATATCTCAAAAGCTCCGCTACCTTTCGATAAGTCGTCAGGTGTCAATAGTTGACAATTGAGATGGTTAGCTTTAACCTTGAGAATATTCCGGAATTACTAACGTCGCCCACTCATAAAAGGAGCCGATATAGCTAATGGTTTTACGGAAACAAATAGGGTAAACAAATATGTACAACCATTTCCTGAATTCTTGTACGTGCCTTTTCTTACATCTTCCTTCAACCCTTTTATAAGAGCAGGATTCTGGCCATTGACCTTCAAGAACAAATCATGCAAATCCCTGCTTCTCTGTTTCAAGTCACAAGTACAGAACATCTGCCTCTCATATGGGAATACGAAAGAGTTAACGAAAATAATAAAATAATATTTTGAATGGCCAATATACGCAGTTAAATTTATCATTATCATCATAGGGTATAGGAATGTGGCCAACTTCTAAAATAGACAGGTGGCCTACTTACAGAGTAATAAATAACAAATGTTTTGTGGGTAAATGCAGGTTCAACACGAACTAGGCCAAGATGAGCAGGTGGCCAAGTTGACAGGTTTCACTGTATATATATATATATATATATATATATATATATATATATTCGGGAACATGATTTTTTTCAGAAGATGCTCAGTGAATTGATAGCAGAAAAGCGAGGTTTCCTTGGACCTAATTCTATCCCTAAATCTTCTCAAACTTAGTTTCTTTCTGCTAGTATCATGTCACTAATGTTAATCACAGGCAGTCAGTAATAACCAATTTACTATTACAAACCTTCAAACAACAAAGAAAAATTATAGACTTTTACTAAGCAGAAGAGGAAAATAGTACATGGAATAGGATTTAACTAAGAAAGCCGAACAGTATGTAAAAGACTAAACAATGGACTTGATTAAAAATTAATATTTTTTCTAATCTTTTCCTCTACAGCCCTTTACCATGCATTAAAATTCCATACAGTTTGAACGTGCGAACTCATTTAAGAACAAACCTTACATTGACAAATTCAAATCAATTCGAAACACAGAGTATGTGTGTCTTCAGGGCATACTGACTTTAGCTTCAAGGTCTCAGTGTACTATATATTATACTGGGCAGAGTGACAGTTTTTATAGGACATAATCCTGGTAGATTAAAGGTAGTCGAATAATACATCGAGTATGTGAATCCAGTGTATGAATCACAGTTCATGCTTGAAATACCAAGACAACTCAAGTAGCGCCTATTTGTTATTGAGTGACTCCGAGTAGGTTGTATAGTAGGACTGAGACAGGATGAATAGTCATTCCACAGAATTGTCCATCATCGTAGTTCTTGAGGGTTCACTGATCCATCGGTTATGTACACAACGAGAAATAAATTCCTATTGTTAGCATTTTCCCAAGTACTTTCGCAACGCGCTGAGAATGCCTGGTCAGAAGGATTACCGTGCAGACTAACTGCTGATAAAACAGTCACTAGAGCTATTGTGAGCACCATATGAGTACAATAACACTAAACAGTCGATTGTTGGGTTAACTCTATGTTCTTCCGTTCTTCACCATGACTACGCCTGACACATGCTTCGGTGGTGTCGCAAGTGATCGCAGTGGTGAGGTAAATAGAGTGCTGTTCGGAGATAAGAGTGGTTTCTGTCTTGGTCAAAGGTGTATGGATGGGTGTAAGTTCATGTGAGCGAGAAACCAACAAGCAGATATTCGTAATCGTCATAAAGAACCCATATCTTGCACTCCGGTATGTATTCAATAAGGAATATACAGGTTGTAACAAAAGGCATGGCAGAATTTCAGGGGTGGATTCCCTATGGGTAGAAAAGCAAAAACGTTCAAGTGACCTTATGTCGGGAAATGCATCGTTACAGAGTTACGACCATTGAGCCACCTTACGATGTGAAATAATCACATTCTGGTCACCTCTCAGTGTGACTAAATTTAAACCTCAATAACTCAGCTTCTAATTAAGCTGGGAAGATAATTTTGATATCAATGAGTTCCTGAAGCATGAAGCTTCTCGCCGATATGCAGTTTTAGTATGTGAGGGATACTATGGCGGGCGGGGCAGGGTAGAGTACGTATATTTTCGTTTTTTGCATCTGAATTTTGGGGATAGCATTCTTTCTCCCTGGGGGATACACTCATAAAATTTGGAATGTGAAGCAATGAAGTAGGCCACTATATGGTAATACCCTTTATGTGTACTTTAGCGTAGAAGTCTTATATGGAGTCACCCTGAAAATAAATGTAATTTTCAAAGTGAAACTCAAAAAATTGGCCAAATTTGTCCTCCTCTTTCTCCCCATCATATGGCAGCAAGTACACATACAAGCTATTACCATATAACGGACTATCTCTTTGCTTCATATACCAATTTTTATGAGTGTAATCCCATGGAGGAAGGAATGCCATTTCCAAACGTCAGATGCAAAAAACGAAAATGTACGTACATTAGCCTCCCACGCCCGCCATAGTATCCCCGAAATACAAAAAATCCATTCGGGGAAAACCTCATCCTTCAGGAACACAATATTACAAAATCGGCCTTCCTAGCTCAATTAGAAGCTGAGTTTTGGGGCGTAAATCTAAGGAGAGCAAAGTGCTTAAAATTGTTGTTTAATCCACAAAGTAAATTGTATGTGGATAAACTTTTGCTAAAAAAAATCATGACATTTGGCATGGAGAAAAAAATAAGAACATGGTAAAAACGCGAAAAAAGCACCTGCGTGACGAAGGTTGTAGCCCGGAAAAATATAAATGTTTGGATTATGTTTCATGACAGATATCAAAAGCTATGCATGGTGAAGCATATAGGCCCGCTTTTGTTTGCGTTCAGTTGTGCAAAAGCTTGCGAGTGGCGTTTGTTTCATCTTACCATATAGACGTTTCAACAACGATGGAGCTTGAAAGATGAAACAAACGTAACTCGCAAGCTTTACATAACTGAACACAGACAAAAGCGGGCATAATTGCTGCACCATGCATAGTTTTTGAGAACTAGCTTGAAACATTTCCAAACCTTTAATTTTTTTTCGGGCTACAACCATCGTCACGCACATGCTTTATTCGCGTTTTTATCATGTCCTCACTTTTTCTTCGTGTAATATCAACCATTTTTTTTTGCAATACTTTATTCACATACAGAATTACTTTGTGGCATAAGCAGACATTTTTTGCACTTTGCCCATCTGAGATATTACGCCCCAAAATAGCATCAAAATTACATACTTTAATTTTCGAACCCCCATAAATTTACGGTGCCAGTACTATCATAGCTGTGGATATTTCTGCGGACTCTTTACATGCAATAGTATTCAGCACAAAACTTATGAACCCCTCCCCCACTTTGTGCCATTTCAAAATACAGCCCCTTCAAAAGTGTAATTTACTGTAGTTTTTCTGGTGATTTCATGTATTGGTTTGAAACCATGCATACTTATTTAGATGCAAAAGTTTATATTCTTCGTGTACTTCAGTCTCTCCTGTAAATATTCGTTTTGTTTGATATTTGTCTGGTTCTTACGTCCTGAGCAACTGTAAGTTTCGTAAACGCTTGCAAATGCAAAAATTGGTACTCCACCGACAACAAAGACCTCCGCCATTCAAGAACACTTGTACCAAATTTCACAGAAGTAAATCCCCACGTTAAGCGGGTTTGCATATCCAGGCTACTAACTATGAAAACATTTACGACCACTCCAACCCCAATTATTTCACAGATTCGACCTGTTGTATGTAGATATTGGGACGTAAAATTGAATGTAGTTTATACAAAAAGACTTTTATCCATTGCAAGATCTATAGCGCCCAAATATTCACAACAAGCTTATAGTCTTATTGACATAAAAAAAGTGTGGAGCACGAACCCACTTTACACAATATTCTAAAGAAAGTCAGTGAAGACGTACGAACTGGTCGAACGGTTTGGGTCAATAGTCTATCAATCAGAAGTTTATGTATTCAAACCCTGTAGGAAGGGTATTGTTTTTTTTTCTTAAAAGCCTGTTCCTATTTGCATCAGAGGACTGAGAACATTTCTTTGAATAAATATTTGGCAACTACTTTTCTCTCAAATTCGATTAGAAGGGAACATTATATGAATTGCAAATCTAAAATCCACAGCTGAAAACAAAATATTAAGTATGTTAAATATTTCATTATTATCCTTTGATTTGTAATGGAAAACTAATTATAAACATTGATAATTTCAGAAGATTCTCCCCGGGTAATGGTCAATATATGAATGAGAGAAAACTGATAAAACATTATTAGTCCACTTTGAGCATGATCGAAGATATAGCCACGAAGGGGGAATTTATGTCGACAGGTCTCAAATTCTCCCACAGGTCATGCCCTGAAATCATCACTGTTTGAAAGGTTTCCTTAACAAATATCTAGGTAGAATATTACATTTATTTCTTGTTCTACGTTTTGAAATGGCAAAATCATAATTTTAAAGAGAATTACAATACGATAAGCCTAAAGATTTATAGAACTAACGTAGTAAATATTATTTTGTAAGTTATCGATTTCTAACCGGATTAAAACTCGAATATTCGTTTTCATCGCACTTTAAATTCTCTCTATATATAACTCTTACTGAAAAGCATGTTTAACTCCAATTACTTAATCAATATTTTCAACAATATATTTTAATGTAATATTTTTACTATTCAATGTCGGATACACTTCATTTCCCAAAGCAAAACCTCACAAATATATAGTGTGCTTATGAATATTAGGGTTACGTAAACACTGCATAGCCTGATTGGAAACTTCATACTTTAACTACTACTACTACTACTACTACTACTACTACTACTACTACTAATAATAATAATAATAATAATAATAATAATAACAAAATCATAGCCATATCTTATAAGAATTTCAGGCTTACTCAATAAATGAATTCAACGTGGTTTCTATTCCAAGTTCTAGTTATTCCAATCCGATAGAAATACAAAGAGAAATTTCGAGAATATGTAAAAGAAAAATGCTACTTTGGTCGGATTGGAACTAACCTTTAACAGTTCTTTACATTTTACGGACAAATACCTTAAACACTTTTTTCTTTTGTTTAAGTTAACTGATTCACCGAAGGCAGGAGAATCTGACAAGGAGAAGGCAGACTTTGGTAAGTGAACTTCGTGGCCATTTTTGCGAGGAAATAGTACACATTTAAAGAGTTAATATTTCAAACTGGGAGGGCGTAATGGGCAAAAATAAGGGAGAAGAACCGTCTTCAAGAGTATTCTACTTGACACATATACTGTTCAACGCGCAAATTTATCAAGTGACGGCGTGGCAGAGTGAGTAAAGTGTGTAACTCACATGCAATAGGTCCCGCGTTTGATTCCCTTTCGAGTCAATCCTTGTTTTGTTTTTTGCTTCAACTAATAAAGTAACCATTTGTAACTATGAATAAAATATTAGTTAACCATATGTTTATAATGAACTAGCAGCGTTCACCCCGCTTCGCTGCGGTCACCCCGGAACGCAATAAACTTTGTTACTTAGATAATTTTTACCATAGTAGATTGCAGTAAATGTTAACATTATATCGCCTGTCATTTATGTTAACCCGCCGAGTGACACGGTCATGCGGGTTGCATATAAATACGTTTATTTTTACCTATGATGAACTAACAAAGGATTTGTACGTTATGGACACTTGAATGGTCAATTATCTCAAGACACTGGTAATTAAAAATTAAAGTGATATGATAAAAACCATCTAGGGTCCAAATCCTAATAACCCCCCAAAAATAAAAGAAATTGGTTCAGCCGTATTAGCGTGATGAGGGAACAAAGGATTTGTGCGTTCTCTTTTATATATATAGATTAAACAATAGAAATTTTAAAATCACTTATAAAATCTTTCAATGTTCCATGTTAACTAGAAAGAAAATTTAACCTATTCCGTAAATGTACTGATATCACGAGTTGTATTATGGTGACGACACTCTACGGTGCCGATTTCTCTGTAAATGTTTGGGGACCCATTCATAAAAAATACATACAACAATGCATGTAACAATAAAATATACATATTCATAAAAATAAATAGGGCCAACATGAGCTTGGGAGGACAACCCCATGATCAGTGTCCTTGACGATAGTCATTGTGTAATAAATGTTCTTGACGCTTCGTGTCTACATCTGTTGACAGTGTGAGATTTGCGCAGTTGAGGGGGGAAATCCTCGTTGCTAATACTGGATGTTGCTATACCAAAGCAGATTTCCCCCACATTCCCCTTGTAATTCTCACACTGTCAATAGATGTAGACACGAAGCTTCAAGAACATTTTTTACACAACGACTGCAGTAACAATAATATTTACGGAAGAGATTAAGTATTGTTCCTAGTTAACATGGAACATCAAAAGTATTTACAAGTGGTTGAAAATTTCTCTTCTTTTATTCATTATAAACATATGGTGAATTAATACTTTACTTATAGTTACAAATGCCTACCTAATTGGTTGAAGCGAAAAAAGCAAGAAAAATGTTTTACTCGAACGACAATCGAACCCGGGAATCTTTGTACTTGAGTCGCTGATTCTTCTCACTCTGCCACGCTGTTACTTGATAAGTTTACGCGTCGTACGATATATGCGTCGAGTAGAAATATTTAAGAGGGGTTTTCTCCGTCATTTTTGCCTATTCCGCTCTCCCAGTTTGTAATATTAACTCTTTAAATTTGCACTACCACCTTGCAAAAAATGGCCCCGAAGTTCACTTACCAAAGTGTGCCTCCTCCTTGTGAGTAACTTGTCTCTAGTTTCTACTCGGTTATACACATTTTGTAATCATTTCCTTTAAGCTTGAATGACAGAAACACGAATACAAAAACATATAGAACTATTCCAAACTTCCCCCACCGAGAATCGATCTCTGGAAGCCGTACACCTAAGGCACACGTGCTAGCCACTAGACCAGCGGGGAGAGTGAATGAAATGTGTTTTGTAGTGTCTGAATTTTATACTTATTTCACTCTGATGTAATATGTCTATTGATTTTTTAATGTTTACCGTATTCATTACCTTGAGGAATGGTGTATGTTATTGATATAGGCTCTATTACATATTTGTCCATAAGTATCACATACATTTTCAGAATTATTTATAATCTTCCATGGAAATTTACTGGTACGTGCGCAGTAGAAACAGAAGAATGCTGTTTACTGATATTAGTCCGAATGCAAATTTCTAACAGGCTGCCAGAATTCCTTGATGGAAAGCAGTGGTTCCCAACCTGGTTAAGCATGTAAAGGCAGTAAGTGGGCGAAAGCTACTTGCAGAAATGAATTGTGAAATAAATAAGTAAAGCATCACTTATAATGACTCTTTAAAATTTAGCTTGACAATATTATAATGACCGTTTAAAAAAATAATACTGCACTAGGAGGGTATGCTAAAGTCTTGATGGAAATAAATATAAATTCGTGAGATTATTACCAACATATTATTATTATTATTATTATTATTATTATTATTATTATTATTATTATTATTATTATTATTATTATTATTATTATTATTATTATTATTATTATTATTATTATTATTAATGGTGTCCCACTTCTTGGGCGAGATGTGAAATATTCACAACGTTCTTCATACCACTTAAATAATTTCTTAACTGTTTTCTTGTCACAGCCCATACCCCTAGCTATCTGAATGACAGTTTGTCTCCTAGTTACTCGACGTATGATTTCCCCTCGCATAGTAACAGATAGTTTTCTACAGCCTTTAGAGGAAGGCATTTTGACAGCCTGTAGAAATTTGCATTGTGATTAGTATTAGCAATGACAGTAAAGTGGATCTTTCTGCTTCTACAGTGCATCATTAGCATCATTATGTCAGAAGTATTCCACCATTACCAGCAAATTACTGACCGCGGCTGAGAAGCTGCCATGCTCCACGATCTTCTGTTAACCTTTCCATCTTTACATACGAATTTTCTGTTTTGATATCGCCAATAGTCTAATTCCAATTATATATAGTCTAATTCGTCCCCTCCCTCTCTTTCCTGCCACCATACTCTAGCATATCTCTCATGATACAATTAATTCTTAATCAATATCCCAACTAATTTCTCTATTTCTTAATAATATTTTTCTAATTCCATTTCTAGCACCCTCCCATTCCTTTTCCTCTCGACCCAGCTATTTCTCTCCATTCTTCTCCACGCACATATTTCGAAAGCCTTCAATTGTTTCTAATGATTTTGTGTAATGTCCATATTTCTGCCCTAAAAATACAATACAATACAGTACACGAAGCATTTTATGAGACTTTTTTAAATTTTGTTCAAGGTCACACAAAATAGTATTGTCTTCATCCTAAAGGCTTCTTTCGCCATTTCAACACTTGCTTTTATTTCAGGTTCGCATGTCATATCATCACTAAAATATTACTAAGATATCGAAAACTAGTCATTTGTTGTTTTTTCTGCTCCTATTTCTATATTTGACACGAATCGCTTCGTTTCAATCACCATGCATTTTGTCTTTCCAACATTTATTTTCATCCCATATTCTTCACAAGCCTTTCTCAAGTTTTCAACATCTTATTAATTTTCTTTTTGGATTCTACAACAACAACAACCGTATCAACCTCAAACCGTATACAGCTTATCATTCTATCTCCTACCGAAATTAAATCTTCATTATGCAGACTCGTTTTTGCTATCTCTCCTACATAGCTATTAAGTAATGTCGGCAAAATACATAATATCTGTTGAACTTACCTACCAATTACACTGTCTGTCTACTGTGCACGCACCAGTGAATTTCCATGGAAGATTATGAATAATTCTGATAATTTATATAATATTTATGGACGAATACGTAATAGAAGCTATATGATTAACATATATCATTCCTCAAAGTAACGAATACGGTAAACATAAAAACATCAATAGACATATTACATCAGGGTGAAATAGGTATAAACTTCAGAAACTACAAAATATATTTTATTCGGTCTTCCCGCTCGTCTAGTGGCTAGCATGTGTGTCATAGGTGTACGGGGTCCCGAGTTCGATTCTCGGTGGGGTAAGTTAATAATTTTAATTGTCCTAGATATTTTTGTATTCGTGTTCCTGTTATTCAGGCTTAAAGGAAATGATTGTAAAATGTGTATAACCGAGTAGAAAATAGAGACAAGTTATTCAGATACGTTCAGTGAATCAAAGAAAAGAAAAAAGTATCTAAGGCACTTGTCTGCAAATTCTCTTAAAGGTTAGTTCCGTTCCCACCAAAGTAATATTTTTCTGTTACCTGTCCTCGAAGTTTCTCTTTGTATTTCAATCGGATTCGAATAAATAGAACTTGGAATAGAGACCACGTTGAATTCATTTATTGAGTAAACATGAAATTCTTATAAGGCTATGATTTTATTATTATTATTATTATTATTATTATTATTAGTAGTAGTAGTAGTAGTAGTAGTAGTAGTAGTAGTAGTAGTAGTAGTAGTAGTATGGGTAGTAGTGGCAGTAGTAGTAGTAGTTGTTGTTGTTGTTAAAGTACGAAGTTTAAATCAGGCGATGCGGTATTTACATAAACTAAATGGTAATTTATTAGATACTATTCACGATCCCACTATATATTTGCGAGGTTTTGCTTTCGGAAATGAAGTGTATACGACATTGAATAGTAAAAATATTACAATAAAAATATACTATTAAAAAATATTGATTAAGTAATTGGAGTTAAACATGCTTTCCAGTAAGAATTATATATAGAGAGAATTTAAAGTGCGATGAAAACGAATATTCGAGTTTTAATCCGATTAGAAATCGATAACTTACACAATAATATTTACTATGTTAGTTCTATAAATCTATAGGCTCATCGTATTGTAATTCTCTTTAAAATTATGATTTTGCAATTTCAAAACGTAGAACGAGAAATAAATGTAATATTCTACCTAGATATTTGTTAAGGAAACCTTTCAAACAGTGATGATTTCAGGGCATGACCTGTGGGAGAATTTGAGACCCTGTCGACATAAATTCCCCCTTCGTGGCCATATCTTCGATCATGCTCAAAGTGGACTAATAATGTTTTATCAGTTTTCTCTCATTCATATATTCACCATTACCCGGGGAGAATCTTCTGAAATCATCAATGTTTATAATTAGTTTTCCATTACAAATCAAAGGATAATAATGAAATATTGAACATACTTAATATTTTGTTTTCAGCTGTGGATTTTAGATTCGCAATTCATATAATGTTCCCTTCTAATCGAATTTGAGAGAAAAGTAGTTGCCAATGATTTATTCAAAGAAATGTTCTCAATCCTCTGATGAAAATAGGAGCACGCTTTTAAGGAAAAAAAATACACTTCCTACAGGGTTTGAATACATAAACTTCTGATTGATAGACTATTGACCCAAACTGCTCGACCAGTTCGTATGTCTTCACTGAGCCTCTTTAAACTTTTATATATATAGTTTCCTTCTCAACATTTCTGTTTTGTTTTTGTCGAGTTTGTGGTGAATATTTGGACGTTACAGGTACTGCAGTGTATAAGAGTCTTTTTCGTTTAAACTACATTCAATTTTACGTGTTAATAACTTATATACAACAGGTTGAATCTGTGAAATGATTGGGGTTGGAGTGATCGTAAATGTTTTCATAGTTAGGAGCGTGGATATGCAACCCCACTTAACATGGGGATTTACTTCTGTGAAATTTGGTACATACAACAACGTGAATTATGTTATTGATCTTCTCATACACAAGGGTCATCACACTTAAATTGTAATACTTTTCGGAGATGGTCGAGCAACCACCTGTGGACCACTTCATATGGATTGACCCAAATGTATATATATTGAAGGGAAAACATTGCACAGAAACGTTATATTCGTATGTTGAACATACTTTTTTGTATGTTGGGCAAAGTAACCGTACCTACGAGGTTTATATTTAAATAACTGTGGTCATACTGAATGTTTACTAATGAACTTGCACTATTGTTTTCCTTATGTATCTAGCTATTATATGTTTAAAATACAGTGTTCTAAATCATTACTTTGTAAGTTACACGCGATTTCCTTTAAAATTGCTTAAATCTCATGCAAAGTAACCCCGTTTTACGAACTATTATTTGCTTTCCCTCTCGCTCTGTAGCCTAATATATAATTTATGCTTGTGAAGTAATCTAAATTACCAATTTTAGTGTGCTTTGGAACCATTTAAGCTGTTAATGAAAGTGATCAATTATTTAATCTTTTCTCAATATACTATAATTTAATGAGCAAGTTACGTTAATTTTATTCGAGTATGGATTTTTTTTTTTTAACTTTTACCATATCTGAAAGAGTCCTAGGTTTCAAACAGAGAATCGCATCAATCTGATTTAACTCGTAAAGCATTCCTTCAACATTGAACTTTGACTGTCAATAAGAAGCTCTAACAGTTTGAAAATTGTATACATACTCTCAATAAAAAGCTCCAACCGTTTGAAAATGGTATACATACTATCAGTAGAAAGCTCCAACCGTTTGAAAATTGTATACATACTCTCAATAAAAAGCTCCAACCGTTTGAACATTGTATACATACTCTCAATAAGAAGCTCCAACCGTACTTCGTCGTAGTTCAAATGCAAAATATGGTGGTTTTTGAAATTCAAATAATCATGAAGGGAAAAATAGTATTTCAGAAAATGTGTACTTACAATTTTTCTGTTCCTTGATATTTCCAGAATTTAATTGAAATTATTCAGTCAAACGTGCCATAAGTATAACCTTTAGCCTAAAGAAGACGAATAAATAAGGCAAGTTAATGATGCTGGAAGAACTGGTGGAATGATAATGTGGAAGAGAATTGGAGTACAATGAGAAAACAGGCGGACATGATACCGTCCATCCACAAAATTACTTGATCGGGGATTGAATCAGGGACCCCACACATCAAAGATAAACACTCTACCACACAGTCACTGTGCCTCTACTTTTCCAGGAGTAAATATGTAAGGGATCATAATGGCTTTTACATTGAACAGGACGATCTTTTAAGAAGATGGTGTTTTATCGAACTAGATTATTGACTCTATGGCATACGGAAGCCCAAGTTTCAATGCCGCGTTCACAAAACCTCTTCAATGACTTCCATCTTTAGCCAACTGGATCTAGTTTCTACTTTGTATTCCTATTTTACAACGATAACGTTTGCATACTGTTTCTTTTTCGATTGTAAACAGGGCAGCAGTGCTCAAGCATTTGTTATACAATAGAAGAACAACAAGAAGAAAATCAGTGGATTGATATATAGATATTGTGTTTGTGCGTTGTTATCGTGATGTTAGCCGTTGTCATGTAAATGTTTATACAATATAATTGTGAGTGTCGTCAGAGTTGTTAGATGTACAATTTTGAATGGGACAGTAAAATTCGTTATTATCGTCAAATGTAGAGAATTTGTACCAAATTTCACAAAATTAAATCCCCACGTTAAGCGGGTTTGCATATCCAGGCTCCTAACTATGAAAACATTTACGCTCAGTCCAACCTCAATCATTTCACGAATTCAACCTGTTTTACGTATGTTATTAGGACATAATATCGATTGTGATTTATTCTAAAAACACTTTTATACATTGCAAGAGCTGTAACGTCCAAATATTTACTGAGAACTCATACTCGTATCGGAATAAACAAAAGCGAGTATGGAACAGTAAACTGCTTTCACAAAAGGAAAAAGAATATGTGCAAAAGGCCTGCAAAACGGTCGAGTGGTTTGGGTCGATACACTATCAATCACATGTTTGTGAGTTCAAACCCTGTAGCAAGTTGTTTCTTTTTTAAGTGTCTTCCTATTTTCACCCGGAGGCTGAAAATATTTCTTTGAGTAAGTCATTGAAAACTTCTTTTGTTTCAAGTTCGATTAAAACGGAACATTATATGAATTGCGAATCTTAAATCCATAGCTAAAAAAAAAAAAAAAAATGAAGTATACTCACTACTCCATTATCCTCTGATTTGTAACGAAAAACTATTTATAAACAGTGGTGACTTCAGAAAATTATCCTCGGGGGGAATTTCAATATGCGGGTGGAGGGCAAACATTGGTAGTCCACATTGAGCGCGATCGAATATATAGTCCTGAAGGCGGAAATTTCTTAGCTCGAGAGGGGTCTCAAATTCTCCCTCAGATCACGTCCTGAAAACATCATTGCTTAAAAACTTTTCGTAACAAATATAATATTACACTTGTTTCTCGTTCTACATTTAGAATTGGTAAAATCATAACTTATAGAGGATTATAATAAAAGCATAAAAATTACAATACCGATCATGTATAAATTATCCTGTAAGTTACCAACTTTGGGTCAGATTAAAACTCAAATATTTGTTTTCGGATTGCACTTAGAAGTAAGTCCTCTCTATATAATTCTGATTGGAAAGCCATGTTTAACACTAATTAATTAATCAATATTTATACTAATATTTTTTTTATTTTACTCGTTTTACTATTCAGTATTATATACACTTCATTTCCAAAATCAAAATCTCGAAAATGTATGTTGTACGAGTGCAGACTCATAAATAAATGATTATTTATCATATATATTGGTCTCTATTTGAAATTCTATTTAATCGAATCCGACAGGAACATCGAGAACAGGTGAAAAAAGAGAGAGAAAAAGACGTTGTACCCGGCGGGGACTCGAAGTAAGCTCGAATGGTTCTTTACAAGCCGAACGCCTTAGACCACTCGGCTATGGTAACAACTAGTGATTGTAGCAAAGGCTTCGAGTAGTAGTTTTTATTACAGAATAACATTTTCTATTGCCTAAAATTTAAACCTAATTTACTTTGATATAATATATCTATTAATTTGTTTCATGAACGTTTCCGTTACTTTGATGAATGATGTATGTTGTTGATATAGAGTCTATTACACATTCTTTCGTAAATTTTATAGAAACTATCAGGGTTATTTATGATCTTTCATGGAAATTGACTGGCGCATGCGCAGTACACAGACAGTTCAATTGGAAGGCAAGGAATGAAACGCTTACACACTGTTTCAATGTTTCTCTCGCAAGCAGTAGTTTCCAACCGAGGGACGGCGGGACGCACTTCCTCCTCCTGGGGTGGCGTGAAGGATTTACGAAGTCCCTTCGTTGTCTTATATTTCTTGAATAATTATATACAATATCCAGTCACATCTTCTACACATTTGGAAGTGATAAATTGTAGTATAAATAAACCGTCCTCTACATACAGTGATTGTTGCTTTTCCAAGATTATAAACTGAAACACTTTTTATTTCTATAGAATATAAAAGTTTCAATGGGAGGGGTTACAACCCCCTCAACCCCCTGGGTCTTCGATATGTCACCGCCTAAACTGTAACTTTCAAGTTAGAATCGAAAAATGGAGACATGTGACCTACTAAATATATTTTTAGTTAATTATACATTTTCATAAATAAAATATCCACAATTACAATGACAGTAAATGCTAAGTAATTATTGTAAATCTTTGTACTTTCATTTTCCCTGTTTCTTCTCAACTGAGCTTGAAAAATGTAAAAATGGGAGGTTAAGAACTTCAAATATTACGTATATTTTAAATCCGGTAGGATCACAAACAGAAACGTCAAGAAGAGGTAAAATCAAATTGTACTGTGGTGGGATTCGAACTACTCTTGAATGATGCTTCAGAATCTCTAACCGAATGCCTTAGTCCACTCGGCTAATGTGACAAGTTGAAAACATAGTAAGCGTGTTTCATGTTCAATCTTTTGTTACAGTATGAAATTTATTTTGTATTCTCTGAAGTTTAAGCCTATTTTGCCCTGATTAATAGTCTGTTGAAATTGTTTTATGTTTACGGTATTCTTTACTTTGACGAATGATGTTAATATAGGTTCTATTACGTATTCGTTCATAAATATTACAGCAATTGTCAGGATTATTTATGATCTTTCATGAAAATTGACTGGTGCATGCGCAGTAGAAACAGAAAGATGCACTTTACCGACATTTGTCATACACGCCAGAACGCAAATTTCTAACAGGTTCTCAAAATGCCTCGCTCTAAAGGCTGTGGAGAACTGTCTGTTGCTCTGAGAGGAGAAATCATAGGCCGAGCAAAAATGGGACAAACTGTGTCTCAGATTGCTAGAGATCTGGGATGTGACAAGAAAACGGTGAAGAAATGGGTTCAGCGACATGAAGAAGGTGGTGAATGGTTCAGGTCTCGGTCAAGAAGTGGAAGGCCAAAAGTGACAACTTCAGCTCAAGATCAAGCTTTAGTTACAGAAGTAATCAACAGACCTCTATGCCACACGTCAGTCCTCTTGGACAAATCCAGAGAATATAATTGTTCTCACGAAACAATGAGAAGAAGATTATTGGGGCTGGTCTACACTGTTCAAGACCCGCTAGGAAGACTCTCCTGACTGAAACTCACAAGGCCAGACGAATGGAATGGGCACAGAATAACATAACCCAACCTCAGTCATATTGGGATTTAGTCATCTGGACCGACGAGAAGGTTTTCAAGTCTAACCAACAAGGCAGAGTTATATTGTATAGACCGCGCGGAACCAGGTATGCTGAACAAAATATTATCAGAACTTCTTGTTCAGGACGAATATCAGCACACTTTTGGGGATACATGACGGCTGCTGGTCCTGGAGATTTAGTTGCGGTGCCTGAGAGAATGAACAGCAGTGTTTACATTAATATTCTCGAAAATACGTTGTTACCGTCCTTAGAAAGAAACTTCCCCGAACAGGAAGAATATATATTTATGCATGACAACAGTGCTGTTCACACTTCCCGGCAAACACGAGAGTGGCTAAATGAACATCCAGAGTTAATTTGTATTGAGTGGCCCCCTCTATCCCCAGATTTGAACCCAAATGAACATCTGTGGGCCTACATGGTGCAAGAATGGGAAGAGAGACGTGAAGACAGAGACCAAACGTTTCTTCAAAATCATGTTATGGAACTGTGGCAACATTTTCGTGACACACCGTCGTATTGCTCGAGACTTGTATCTAGTATCCCCTCCAGACTTCAAGAAGTTACTGACTCTGGAGGTGACTACACGAAGTTACTGACTCTGGAGGTGACTACACGAAGTTACTGACTCTGGAGGTGACTACACGAAGTACTAGTGTGTTATTTTTTGTGTAAACATTTATTTAAGTTTCATTTATTTATTATTTTTTTTTCAAGAGCAATACTTTCGTTCTTCATTCTTTTCTTTGCTTGTTTACTTATTAGTTCGTTAAAACGTAAAGGAAGAGTAGTATATCTTCAAAAAGTATTTGTGAATTTACTTTGAACGTTTCTAAGAATACATTTACTTTTTTTCCTTACTCTATATCATGCCAAATATAACTTTCATTTCAGTTAATTAATAACTTTATTTCACATCTCGGATAAAAGTATTATTGTCTTTTTAACGATATTTTTCCTTTTGATTGTGTAATTTCTAGTTTCATTGAATTATCTCAATTCTAATGAATAAATCACATTTTGTTTATTGTCCCTTCCTTAGCTAAGTTCGAATTCGAGAACAATTTGGTGTAATATACGTTCTTTATTCTTCATATTGTGCAGTAATGACAATATTAATTATTTTTCATGAGTCCAGTTGATTAGTGAGAACTTGGACAAACATTAACCTGGTGATTCTTTACGCAATGACAAGCGTAAAATACATTTTAGCTATTCTTTATACTTCATAGCGATGAAACATTCTAACAGTCTGTTAGCGTTTCCTTCCCCGCCTTCCAATTGAACTGTCTGTGTACTGCGCATGCGCCAGTCAATTTCCATGAAAGATCATAAATAACCCTCATACACTGAGAAAAAAAATGTAGGTGGCATACTTAAAAACGTAGGTTACATTCGTAATTCCTGTAGTTTCTGGACTTAACGTACAACCGTATATAACATCCTGCAGCAAACGTATAGCTGAAAAAGTATGTATTATACGCACTGTCTGCATAAGTGCAATGACGTCATTCGTGTGACGTCATCTGCAGTAACAAATATATACGGAGGTGATATCTAGCTTTGTGACGTCAGGATCGTATGTAGCATGTGGGTTAATAATGACGACACACACTGACTATCAGGACGGAGCATAATTTCAAGAAGTATGCAATATACGTTCTTTACGTATGTTTCTTTCGTTCAACCCCAAGACAGCATCTATATTGTACTTGTGCCCCGTACGTACGACTAGATACAGTATACGTATTGTACGTATGTATTATACAGATTTTCCTTATGTCGCACACAGCTTGTCCAGATACAGCATACAGAATATCCATATGCACCATACAGAGTGCACATATGTAGCTTACAGACTGTATGCATGCAGCATATAGATTATACGTATGTCGCGTACAGGTTGGCCATATGTAATGTATGGATTGGATGTATATAGCTAATAGGTTGTCCATATGAAATATACGGATTTTACCTGTATCGCATACGTATTGCCTTCTTGTAATATATGGATTGGACATATTTAGGATCTAGATTGTACGTATAGTGCACCATTATTAAAGTGCTGCAACATACTGCAAAATGCATGATACATTCTTACTATAATGTTGTCAAATATTGTTTTACTCTGTATGAAAACTAAATAGCTTAAAATATGTTTGATCTCCTTTGTGCCAATAATAATAAAATTAACAATCTTAGTTTGGAGCAGTGAAAGTGTCCAAAGAAATGTATTTACCTGCAGGGTGTCCTATAAGTTTGGATTTCCTGCTAATTCGTTGGGAAGCTACTGCAAAGCCAAGTGTTGAAAAGTGACACAAGCGTTAATTTTAAAATTATGGGCACAAAGGAGGTTAACCATATGTTAAACTATTTTCGTTTTCATACAGAGTAAATCAATATGTGATATATTACTGTAAGAATTTATCATATGCTTTGTTGTTAGTTAGTTCCAGCACTTTAATAATAATGCAAAATGCACAGCCATATACAATCCTATATTCAAACTCAAACAACTTCTCTGTACATTTTAATTAACAGGTATGTTTTTTTTTATGTCGCAACAATTAAAAGTATGGTGTCAGCTGAAAACGTGTTCGCTCACAAGATGATTTCTACTCAGTACTCGCCATAAAAATGCAACACCAAGAAGGAGGCTGGGTAGCTGCGCCAAAGTTCCCAGGCCGATACCTAATAGTAAGTGCAGAATACTCTTAAACGTCCGCCGTATTCGCTGTGCGACAACGTGGTGACAGCGGAGGCGTTGTGCAGCCATCGACTAAACATATTTATCCTTCCCTGCTCTAGACATTCTGCAAATTTGGATTTTCGTGGGTGCATCCTTCTTAGTGCAACATTTTAAGCAACGAGCGGATTAACAGTCTCATACATTGCTTAAAGAAAGAGCAATGATTCTCAGAATTACTCGGAAGATATTATATATATATATATACAATAATTTAAAACTGTTATTTCAAACTTTGCAATTCAGAGCACGAAAAGAACTATAGCTAAAGGAACACTGATTTTAGCCAGATAGTAACTAGTAAACTCAATCACACTCAGTACCATTAGTTCATGGTGTTATCCGTAAGTCAGAGATCATGGTATCTCATTTCGTGTAGACTTTTGCATTTGTTTAATGCTAAAAATGTATTTTATCGCTACTTGAACCCAGTACCATATATATATACCGACAGGACGTACCTTAGTCACAAGGTGACATGAGTGAAACACTAAACTATTCGATTGACACCTGCGGCCTTGTCAACACTAGAGAAAGTTACAAAGTGATTAAGTAAATACGGAACATAGTTCATACAAAGTATAGCGATGTATGAAGTCTCCGTTTCATACGACTTGGATAAAGGATACATCTGAAATTGCAACAAAAAATATATGATTTCTCTGGATAATTTGGATTAGTCCAGAATTCGAACACATATACGTTGGTAAGTCGAACTTTTTTTTTTTTTTTTTTTTTACTTCTTTCTTCGGATTCCCAATAAAGTTGACTACTGAAAAGCTGAGTTACAGATTCTGTATTAAAACAACACCTTTGCTAGACATGTTCAGTATACACATTGTCTTACATACAGAACAATACATTAGTTATTAATGCATGTCTGAAATAATAGTGCTTCGTATAGAATTTTACTTCATTCAAACGTAATAGCACGAAGATAAAAAAATATTGCGAAAGATAATGTTCTTATTACAGAGAAAAAGAGTTGAAATGACTTAACAGTAACAAACATTTTCTTTAAACAGAGACAATATTTTATTCTAATTTATGGAAGAAAGAAATAATTTGTAGTACAGTATCTTTATTAGGGTTATATGTTCGTACAAAAGAATGTAAGTACAATTGGGTCTGTCTTCAGAAAGGACGTATTTTTAGCCACAACCTACACTGCTTCTTTTCACTGTCTTTCAAGCAGAATCCTGGTTTGATGCACGAAATACCTGAAACAAAAATCAGAAAACATTTAAAATGTTACATTCGGTGTGCTCAACTTGGTTGTACTTAACAATACAAAGTATCTTAACATTTTTGAGATTAAATGGACAAAATCTGTTCGGTCAGGTATGGACTTTTAGGCTGCACATAGAAAAATTACGAAGTGTTTATTGATGCTGAATAACAACTCAAAATGTATTACTATTCAAAAGTAAGTGGGTACCCCAATGGTGTTCGGGGTACCATGGGGTATCTAATGTCTGTATTTTTTTAGATATATGGAAATGTATGTCTCTAAAATGTAAGGAACTGACATCTGTTTACCGAAAACCTCAACTCGGTAAGCCTTATGGATATTGAGATATGGGAAAATAAAGAGCGACACCATAGAAGTGTGGGGTTTGAGTACTAGATGGTGCAGTTTCGGAAATGTAATTACGAGGGCTTACAACAACCTCAAAAGTAATTTCAATTAAATACACTACACATACGCCCTGATGGGGCTTTTCGGGTACCATGATATTCGCAGAACTCTCATTTCTAAATATTCTAAAATATGTCTTAATAACGTTTTAAAGAACGTTAGAGGTGTGTGTTTACCGAAACCGCAAGTCGGTACGCCTAACAGTTACCGAAATATGGTGAAATAAAAAGCGACACCATAGGTACGTGGAGCTTGCATATTAGACAGTACAATTTAGAAAATTAATTAAAATATGACTATCAAGATATTGTCAAATAAAGGGAGGATCCATACAGTTATGGGATTTTCGTGTTAGGTGGTAAAGTTTCCGAAACCGGTCATGGAAAGTTAATAAGCATCAGTAGCAATTTCATCTTAAAGTAATTAGGTACTTCCATGGAGTTTAAGAACATCATGGGGTCTACCAAGGTTAAATTTTAAAAGCTTTGGAAAATATATTTTGACATTTGTAAAGAGTATTAGAAATATGTATTTACCTAAAATTTCCAGCTAGTACATCTAGCAGCTAGAGAGACACCATACAATAAAAGCGTATTAGATCTTGAAATTTCAGAAAACAATTATTGATCCTAACAAACGTTAAATAAGATGGTACTTCTATGGGTTAAGTGACTACCTCAGACTTGTCAGTACAATTTCGATCGAAAGATTAATTCAGCTCTAAATTTTCTTTGGACAATTCCAAGCGTTCATCGGGCTCTGAAATAAGTGAACATTTTTTGTCAATATCTAATACAGCAAGCGAGATATAAGAAATTATTTTATGACGTCGTAAAAATAGAGACCCACATGGATTTGTACTTTTGAGTCTTTGCTGTAAGAAGAAATTTCAGAAAACAACCGTATATACCTTAATAGAAAATTAAATGGGCGGGAGCACGGTGGCTTAGTGGTAGAGTGCTTACCTCTGGTGTATTGGGTTCGTGGTTCGATCCGCGGCCGTCAGTTTGTAGTGGACATCGTATTCGTGGGTTTTCTAGGGGTACTACCTCTCCTCCCACCTTTGCATTCCATCAATTCTGTCAACAACATTCACTTGCTTTAATCGTAATCTCCCTGAGACTAAAATGCATAATCGTGGGTCGCTACACTGAAATATTTCCTTTTATTTAATTTTAAAATGAAATAGGGAGTTAAGTATGATCGTATCTCTATGGGATAAGTGAAAACTCCAATAGTTTCTGCAAAAGAAGACTAGTTAAAAACCCTACCACTAAGCTACTGTATCCCCGTCCATTGAATTGTCTATTAAGGTATATACAGTAGTTTCCTGAATTTTTTTCTTATGGGAAAGACCCAAAAGTACAAATCCATAAAGATCTATTTTTACGTCATAAAATATATAATTCCTTATATCTTCTCGACTATCTTAGATATTGACAGCGACTTTTCATTCTTTTGCACAGCTCGATGAACCCTTGGAATTGCCTGAAGAAAACCTAGGACTGAACTAAATTTTCGATCGAAATTGTACTAAGGTACTCATTTAACCCATAGAAGTACCCATCTGATTTAATTTTGTTGCGACCAATAATTGTTTCCGAAATTTCAAGATCTCATATGCTTTTATTTCAGTGTTTCTCCAGATGTTAGATGTACTAGCTGGAAGTTTTGGGTAAACACATATTTCAAATATTGTTTACAAATGTCAGATTATATTTTCAAAAGCTTTTAAAATTTAATTTTGGTAGACTCCATGATGTTCTAACACCCCCTGAAGATATCTAATTACTTTAAGATGAAATTGCTACTGGTGTTTATTAACTTTCTATGACCGATTTCGGAAATTTTAGCATCTAACACTAAAACCCCTTAACTGTGTTGGTCCTCCCTTTATTTGACAACATCTTGATAGCCGTTAGTCATATTTTAATTCAATTTCCGAATTCTAGCGTCAAGTATGCAAGTCCCACATACCTATAGTATCGCTCTTTATTTTCCCATATCTCGGTATCCATAAGGCTTACCGAGTTGCAGTTTTCAGTTAAAAAAAAAAAAAAAATCAGTTGTTTACATTTTAGAGACATGTATTTCCAAATATCTAAAATGCAGAAATTAGGTACCGCATTGGAACCCCATTGGAGTACTCACTTACTTTTGCATAGTAGGGTAAAAACGCCAATGGTTCTCACTTTAAGGTTGAAAACACTATTTTGTCTCTTCTCTGAGCATCGTGAATCTGTCGGAGCTGTACCATAGTTGGAAGGACTCACTGATCCTTCCTATAATGACCATATAGTCAGAATTCAAAAAGGAGTAGCCGTTGAAGGAAAAACAATATTTTAAAATCCTTGCACCAGTAGTCGTCACCTTAAAATCAAAATGTTCCAGTAGTAGTCAGGATTTTCTACCAGTATTCGTCACTCAAATAACTTGATATAATTTATTCAAAAACGCACTGTGTATCAGTTTAGGGTTAAGAATACAATATAAAGTAGTAAGCTTAATAGCTTTGCATCACTTTTAGCACTCAAGAAAGAAAATAGAAACGTTTTTACATACTTTTTAATGCAATTTCAGAAAGAAAAATGTTAACTGAATTCAAAAGTTAACTGTATATCACTTTCACGTTAAGAGTACAATATTAAATACTATGTTTAATAACTATACATCACTTTAAACACTCAAGAATGAAAATAAACGTTTGTACATTCATTTTAAAAACAGAGCTCCCTCGTGGCTAAGCGGTTAGCGTACGCGCCTTTGGCGTGGGAGACCCGGGTTCAATTCCCGGCGGGAGCTCATGTGGTTCGGATTCCACGTTAATTAGTAGGTCCACGTCTCATATAGCCTCGCTGCTGAACGGGACGCTAAACTAAAAATCACCACCTCATTTTAAAAACAATCTGAGAAATAAAATAAGTTAACTGAATTCAAAATTTAATTATACATCACCTTAAGCTTAAGAATACACTATAAAATACTGAGATTAATAAAAAATGCAATCTTTAACGTCCCACGGTTATGCTGGTTAGGCTAAAGGAAACGGTGATAATGAGAAATGACTGAAATGGTGGAATAAAGAAAGTGGCAGGAAATGGGAGAACCCCGAGAAAACCCACGAGCACGGTGTTTGTCCACCACAAAGTCCACACGGCGCGAGCTGGAATCGAACCAGGGACCCCCTGCACCGGAGGTGAACGCTCTACCACTGAGCCACCGAAGAGTAGACGACTGAAGGCGCAAGTAGCATACAAATTTATGATGCTGAAGGCGTTATTTTTCACAGCTATGGAGGAAAGAGATAGAAACAAAAAAAAAAAAAAAATAACAGGAAATCTTTGTTTTACGTCCTACGAATATGCTATGTAGGTTGACGGTCAGAATTGAGTAATGAAAATTGATGATCTTGGAATACGATTTGGCCGAATAACGAGGGAGAAAATAATCATTGATTAAATATTAAATTGAAAAGAATTAAGAACCTGACGCTTAAATACTTATCTATCCGGCACCCATCTTGATCCCCATAAAATATCATGAAGTGCTTGATTGATTCTAAACCCAATAATAGTAATAGTAATTTAACAAGAAACACAGAATATATAATTTACGCACCTTGAAATGTAGAAATTAATGATTGTAATCCCCAGCTTTCCAATAGACCTTTGATTTCTTCAAATGAAGATTCGGATATCTTGTTTCTTCTCAAGCAATAATGGGTTACAATAATCAGTTGCAGTCCAAAGCCAAGTCACTAAGTGAAGCATGAATATAAAAGAATTCATTAGTTAGATGCATACAAAATCCTACGCATGTAAATCCGAATCTACTTATATTAAATTGTAAATTTAAACAAACTAAATTATACTACAGTTATAGTGACATAAAACATACATTAAATAAGGTATACAGGGTGTCTCAAAAGTCCCCTGACATAGGGTAACTCTGTTGTTATCAGAGTTACAACAAAATGTAGGAGAGGAAAGCATCTCCAAATATGATGTTTTCAATCTAAAGTGAAGGAATTTTTAAAATCGGATGACTCGTTTGCGCTGTACACTCTTTATGCGCCTAATGTGAAATGAAAATGCAACGTTCCCATTTACCTGGACCTACAACATAAGTGAATGAAGTTACTTTCTTTTGCGCTAACATTTCGATGGCCAGCCCCCGTTTCAAACAGGAACTTCATTCACTTATGTTGTGGGTCCAGGTAAATGACAACGTTGCATTTTCATTTAAATTTGGGTGCATAAAGAGTATACAGCACAAATATCTCGTCCGATTTTTTTTGAAAAAAAAAAAGTGTTCACTTTAGATTGAAAACGTCATATTTCGATATGATTTTTCCTCTTACATTTTGCTGTAACTCTGATAATAACAGAGTTACCCTATGTCAGGGAACTTTTGAGACATACTGTATACATCATAAGAAGTTCCTTTCTAAATTCTACACGGATGTGGTTTCATTGAATGTGAGGTGGGTGATACACATTAGGCCTTTTGGGAGTACATCACACGGACGACCGTAATTTTGTGTTCAAAATTTTTATTATGAACTGGTGGGATATGTGATACATAAGGCCACGGGCTAGAATTTTCTCAGTATGTCAAAAATGCAATCAGATTTCATGCAGCTTAATTTGGTGAAAAGCTATTGCCAATTGAACGTTACATTTACCTCTTTCTTGCAGATGTTAAACCATGCCGTTAGCACGTGAGGAATGGATCGAAATAATAAAACTGTGGGACTGGAGGAGTATATGTGCAGTGGTTGCCGATTGCAGAGTCATCCACAATGTGACTCTGTGTCACATGTTTCAGTGCTACAGTAATTAACTAAATTTGAGAAGACGAGCACATTCGTGAACATACATCGTAACGGTTCAAACTCGCGGGCCCTTTTTCCTTCCCCATTTTGAACCGGTACATGAAAATGCCATTTTCTTCATGCTTGCCTGCGCCGATTTTGAAAATTTCTTCACTAGTCGATTTCTCTCGTTGAGTACTACAAGAATCAGTTAAAATTTCGCGGCCCTTTTTTCTTCCCCATTTTGATCCGGTACATGAAAATGGGTTTTTCTTCATGCTTGCCTGCGCCGATTTTGAAAATTCCCTCACTAGTCGATTTCTCTCGTTGAGTACTACAAGAATCAGTTAAAATCTCGCGGGCCCTTTTTCCTTCCCCATTTTGAACAGGTACATGAAAATATGATTTTCTCCATATTTGCCTGCGCCGATTTTGAAAATTCTTTCAGTAATCTATTTCTGTCGTCGAGTACTACAAGAATCTGTTAAAATCTCGCGGGCCCTTTTTTCTTTCCCAACCCAATATTTTTATATATTTTGAATGTATTCAAGTATGGAACAAAAGTGTTTAATTAATTCCCTTAGTAGGCTTCTCAACTTAATATTTTTCAACTTAAATTTTATTTGTTTTGATTATTTATTTTCTTGTGACTCAATATTTAATTGCAATCGTTCATTGGGGAGAAGGGTGGCCATTCTCAAATATATAAATATAGTATTCTTAAAATTTATGTCTTCTCGTATTATTAGTTTCTTCCACTAGACCTGGAAATTGCAAAATTAATACCTGGAAAACCTGGAAAATTCAGGGAAATTGAGTTCCATATTTATGTATGAACCCTGCTATTTACATTTTTTTTCGAATAGGGAGAATTGTACAAAAGGGTGTTTTGGGAATGGTATAACAGTAGGTTTCTGGGGGTGTTGTTCGAAATGAAATAAAATCTTTAAGTTTTACGTCCCACTATTATGCTTGCTAGGCTACAGATGACTTGGTGTTGTTCGGTGGGGGTCAATGTTGCCAATTTTGGGAAAAGTCACTAAATCAGGGGAATTCGACCTCAACGATAGCGTAGGGTGACCATAAAATTTTCAGTTAAAAACGGGATAGGTTCTGGCTTTTAGATCTACCTTTGTTCTTACCAGTGCCTTGGGGCCGCGGTGGCTCAGTGGTAGAGCGTTCACCTCTGGTGCTTGGGGTTCCGGGTTCAAACCCTGCTCCCGCCAAGTGAACTTTGTGGTGTACAAACACCGTGTGCGTGGGTTTTCTCGGGGTTCTCCCGTTTCCTCCCACTTTCTTCGTTCCACCATTTCATTCATCTCTCATCATCACCGTCTCCTTTAGCCTAATCGGCATAACCGTGGGACGTAAAACTCAAAAATTTCATTTCATTTCATTTATCAGTGCCTTGATATCAGAGTTCCCCCTCTCTCTCTCTTTGTTACTGAGCGGGTACTTATGAAAAAGGAAAGACACGTTGAAGTTTGTTCAACACACAACCAACTGCTAAATCTCTGCTGTCTTTCGAGCAGTACTACGAACTATAGAGTATGTTTAATATAGGGAATTTCAGTTCAATTTTTGCCTCTTTGTTGTTATTAATACTTTTAAAAGGAGTAAAGGTACTGGGTTTGTTATTTACTTCTTTCATTTACATAAAATGGGACGAATACTACTTTTTTCCATCTACTGACGGGAAGGCCGGGAAACGCCCCCAAAAAGGGGACTGTCCCGGTCAAAACGGGACGTATGGTCGCCCTACGAATAATTTTTCCGATTGGAGACTTTTATGGGTGATTTTTAAATGACGATTCAGCTACTTATACATTAGCGACTTTTTGCTGCAAACAAAATTTTCATCTGTAGAGAAGCATTATTAGTTCAAAACCGTTTTTGAACTAATAATGCTTCTGTTTGTTCTTTTTTCTGTTTGTTTGTTTTAATCAGCGCAAGTGATGAAGAGTTTGGAAATACAGCGTACCCACTGGCCCACAATCCTGCATTGTTATGTTGCCCTTGTCCTCTAACGAAGAAGAGCTACAAACTTGATGTCCTTTAGTTCGCAGTTTCCGTTGAGAGACACACGTAATACATCTTTACCGATAGCAAAAAGATTAGCTATAGATGCGTGAATAAAGGCGATGTGGATGTTTGTTATATTTGTTCTTTGGGGTCTTTTAATTATTCTGCAGTTTTCCTTTTACAAAAAATTGCTTAACGTAAGTACTGTAGTGTTAATTATTTCGGAACTATTTTGACTCCACAATATGAACAAAAGTACCCGAAACAATCTGAAATGATCCCTGAATTCAAGGATTGGTTGCGCCCTGTTTACAAAGATGTGAGTAGAACCAGCGGCGCAAATCTGTCTTCAACATTGGGGGGGAAGGGTAAGACCGTTACCATACTTTTTATTTTGCGATGTCCAAAATAGTTATGAAGTTGAAAAACAATGTTGTGGAGTATCAGAGTTGTCTTCAGCATTGGGAAGCTGCAGATTTGAGGCTTATTCTGGGAGACGTCTATTTTATCTCACGTTCCTTTGTAGCAATTGGACAAAAATCATCAAATTTCTCCCAAAAAACACATTTCAAATCGGATTATTGGGGAAAACTCCCCCTCAGTTCCAAGATTGGAGGGGACATGTATCCGTCATCCCTCCCCCGGGATTTGCGGCAGTGAGTAGAACATATTGTTTAGTTTACATCTACAACTTTAAAACAATGCTTATAGACAATGAATTTCTCGATTATTCTTTATAGCGACTTTTCACCCAAAATTCGAGTCGCCACCTCTCGTTTCGCAAACTTATTGTCAACAGTTTGGCAACACTGGTTGCGGGGAGAGCTACAATGGAAATGAAAATGAAATGAAATCTTTGAGTTTTATGTCTCACGGTTATGCCGGTTAGGCTAAAGGAGACGGTGATGATGAGCAATGAATGAAATGGTGGAATGAAGAAAGTGGGAGGAAACGGGAAAATCCCGAGGAAACCCACGCATGCGGTGTTTGTTCACCACAAAGTTCATTTGGCGGGAGCTGGGATCGAACCCGGGACCCCAAGCACCAGAGGTGAACGCTCTACCATTGAGCCACCGCGGCCCTAAGAGATTGAGAGTCATAAACTTAGTCACTTTCAATTTTGTAATATATATATATACTGTATATATATATTACAGTATATATTACTGTATATATATATATTACATCACTGACTGATAACTAAAATGCTTGGATTGTATATATAAAAGTCACCGTAAAAAGCCCGTAAAAAGCTTCATTCGAACTCGGAATCGAACAATTGCATCTGTAAAGCAGTGCTGAGTTGATTTTAACGTTCCTTTCAGCAGCAAGGCTGTATGAGACATGGACTTACAGATTAACGTGAAATCCGAACCACATAAGCTCCGGCCGGGAATCGAACCCGGGTGTCCCACGCCAAAGGCGTGTACACTAACCACTTAGCCACGAGGGAACCCATCTGGGTAATAGTTAAGAACAGCTACTTCTCATCTCCCGTGCACGAGGATACATCTTATTGTTGCACTACCTAAACACCCTAAGTACAAGGGCAAGAACTCAGTCTATTACCTGCTTTTTAACATCCTAGATCAGCGTTTCCTAACCTTTTTCAACTTGCGGCACACTACGGATGTAACTTGAATTCTCGCGGCGCACTCATAGATATTATTATTTGTAAATATAAAACTAGTATTTTTTCTGCGATTATTGATCTCCTTCTCACAGAGAAGAAAGCTCAATAACTGTTTTTTTCCCCGTGGTAAATTATTATGCCTATTTTTCATTCTAATTTAAAAATATAAAACAATTGCAATGAAATATTGGACTCAGGTTTTTAAAACTAAGCTTTCTTGTTCGAAAACTGTATCCAACCTTTCACTAAGAAGTAAGATCACTAAATAACGAACGAACAAACAAATCTTTTTTACTTTTAAAATACAAATGTATTTAATTTGTCGAAAGGATTGAATGTTATTTTAAATTTTCAAGTTACAAAATAGTCTGCAACAATAAAGAAGCAATAATAGTCACAACAATGATAACCAATATATATTTTCAACATTAAAAATGTACAGAAAAGTAACACGGTATGAAACTTAAAGTTGTAGATTCATAGTAGAGGTTCATAGTAATGTGAAATAAAAATATACATTTTTCCTTCGTCTTGCAATTTGATTGCTATAGAATTAATAATTTGCTTCGACTTCCTCGCGGCACACTAGCGGCCCATTCACGGCACACCAGTGTGCCGCGGCGCACCGGTTGGGAAACGCTGTCCTAGATAGTCAATGAATAATTCCTGAAAGTATGGCGTTTCTCGTCCTTCCCTAAATGGGAAGTACGGCTCCTTAACTATAACCCTCATCTGTAAGGCAGTGTAAGCAACAAAAAATTAAAAAAAAAAAAAAAAAACGCACACTGGATGTTTGCGCAACTGAGGATCAAAACATCCTCAATGGAGTATGAGAAATCGTAAACGTCAATCAAAGTGTGTTTTTGCTTATTCATTACTTCGTTAATAGTTAATTCCTTCTAGAAATAGTGAAACAATACTATGAAGAAACACTAATTAAACTAATAACTATTACGTTGTGTTTCTTACCATACCGTTTTTACCAGCCATAGAATTTGAACCTAGTACTATACTGCATTAGTCACGCCGGAACGAAGGGTGAAATTCAAACGCCTGGCACTCGCAGAGCTGTTGAAGCTGTGTTGTAGTTACGCGGCCTGCGTTGGTACTCCTCAACATAAATACGTCACTGCCCAAAACCAGGAAACATCACAGACAGAAGACAGGGGCACAATCAGTGCCTGACACTTCACGAACTCAAACCCGCCAAGACTCAACTCAACATGACCTTCAATTACGTTCTACAGTAGAAACCAAACCAATGCTAAGGCACAAACTTACCAACTTCCTATATGAAAACACAAGAAAAAAAAAATCAAACTTTTTGGTTCCAAAGTGATGCCATAACAATAATACTAAAAAGGTTTTAATTCTCAGTAACCCAAACATTAATTAACTAGGGAACATAACAAGCAAAAATAAATAAATAGAAATCAAATCAAATTAAATTTAAAAAATAAAAACCTGACAAGTAAGCTCTCCCTGAGTACCTTTTTTTTTAAATTTCAGTGAGGCTGTAAAATATATCAATATCTTCGTCAAATATATATATTTCAATGTAAACAAGTTCTTTAAACAAAAGAAAGCTCTGTAGTAGAGCGCTTACCTCTGACCTGTTAGGTCCCTGGTTCGATTCCTGCTCCCGACAAATAGCCTTTTGGTGAACACTGTAGGTGTGGTTATTCTTAAGACTTTCCAGTTTCCTTACATTTTCTTGATTCCACCATTATCATGTATCTCATCGTCACCTTCTCACTTACGTTTATGTACAATCATGGGGCGTTAAACTAAAAGTAAAAAAAAAAAAAATGCAAATATCCTAATAAAAATGAGTTTTCTAGACTACACAAGTGGCCCCGCGTAGCGTAGTTGCTAACGCTCTCGCCTTCGGTGCGAACGGTCCCGGGTTCGATCCCGTTGGGGATCGATTTCCTCAGTCGAAAAAGTATCAAAAGATTTTAAGTCCAGCCATCCTGAATGAGATTTCCTTGGGTTTTCCTCATTCACAGCAGGAAAATGCCGGAGTGGTACCTAACATATAGGTCCCAGGCCGTTTTCTTCCTTCCCAAATCCTTTCTTCCCTTCCTTTACCCGGATAGTGTGCTCATCGAGGGACGTCATCCCTCATATGTGACGGGCTAACAAGGCCATTGATGCCGAAAGCCCAGAGACCTAAAGCCTAAATCTTCACTACACAAGGGAATTTTCGCGCTGAAAACGGTTTCTTAGCAATTATGTTAAGCAGTCCTGTAGTAACTCTGCACCACGTAATAAATCGTCACATATAAAACGGAATGAATAAACACATAACATTCATTTTGCTACCTTGTAACGTAAAATGTTTCAAAACATTAATATTCAAAGATTTCTCAAAATTCAGATTCACCCATTCCATTCTCCTCAATCATTAACGAGTTGTAGTCATAAACTATATTACTTACTTAGTACTATACTAAAGCAAGTTACACTAAAAGAATATATAATTAATGGAATATTTAACTAAAGTAATAGTTAACTAGTGCACTTACCCATGTTTTTGTTTCCTTCCTCTCTTCTTTTCCGATTGTAACAACCTCGTTTCGCAAGCAAAAGACTCTAGTTCAATGACGTCAGCCATGGCGAAAGAAAGAGTGTCTATAGGCGGTCTGGATCTCACGTACAGATGGACGTATATAACGTATAACTGAAGTACTTAACATACGTATATGTATGTAAAATACAGAAGATTGTTAGATGTCAGACATCCTGCAGCGAAATGATGTAATATCTAAGCGGGTAAAAGGCAGTACCTGTGTAGTATATGGATAAAGTACGCTCCGTACAGATTTCCTTAGTAAACATAACGAATCCTTGTATTTGTACAATATACCGCTGTCCGGATAATGGATTTTTCTCAGTGTACTTACTATAATATTTACGAAAGAATGTGTATTAGAATCTATATCAACAACATACATCATTCATCAAAGTAACGAAAACGTGTTCATGTAACAAATTAATAGATATATTATATCAAAGTAAATTAGGTTTAAATTTTAGGCAATAGAAAATGTTATTCTGTAATAAAAACTACTACTCGAAGCCTTTGCCACAATCACTAGTTGTTACCATAGCCGAGTGGTCTAAGGCGTTCGGCTTGTAAAGAACCATTCGAACTTACTTCGAGTCCTCGCCGGGTACAACGTCTTTTTCTCTCTCTTTTTTCACCTGTTATCAATGTTCCTGTCGGATTCGATTAAATAGAATTTCGAATAGAGACCAATATATATGATAAATAATCATTTATTTATGAGTCTGCACTCGTACAATATACATTTTCGAGATTTTGATTTTGGAAATGAAGTGTATATAATACTGAATAGTAAAACGAGTAAAATAAAAAAATATTAGTATAAATATTGATTAATTAATTAGTGTTAAACATGGCTTTCCAATCAGGATTATATAGAGAGGACTTACTTCTAAGTGCAATCCGAAAACAAATATTTGAGTTTTAATCTGACCCAAAGTTGGTAACTTACAGGATAATTTATACATGATCGGTATTGTAATTTTTATGCTTTTATTATAATCCTCTATAAGTTATGATTTTACCAATTCTAAATGTAGAACGAGAAACAAGTGTAATATTATATTTGTTACGAAAAGTTTTTAAGCAATGATGTTTTCAGGACGTGATCTGAGGGAGAATTTGAGACCCCTCTCGAGCTAAGAAATTTCCGCCTTCAGGACTATATATTCGATCGCGCTCAATGTGGACTACCAATGTTTGCCCTCCACCCGCATATTGAAATTCCCCCCGAGGATAATTTTCTGAAGTCACCACTGTTTATAAATAGTTTTTCGTTACAAATCAGAGGATAATGGAGTAGTGAGTATACTTCATTTTTTTTTTTTTTTTTTAGCTATGGATTTAAGATTCGCAATTCATATAATGTTCCGTTCTAATTGAATTTGAAACAAAAGAAGTTTTCAATGAGTTACTCAAAGAAATATTTTCAGCCTCCGGGTGAAAATAGGAAGACACTTAAAAAAGAAACAACTTGCTACAGGGTTTGAACTCACAAACATGTGATTGATAGTGTATCGACCCAAACCACTCGACCGTTTTGCAGGCCTTTTGCACATATTCTTTTTCCTTTTGTGAAAGCAGTTTACTGTTCCATACTCGCTTTTGTTTATTCCGATACGAGTATGAGTTCTCAGTAAATATTTGGACGTTACAGCTCTTGCAATGTATAAAAGTGTTTTTAGAATAAATCACAATCGATATTATGTTCTAATAACATACGTAAAACAGGTTGAATTCGTGAAATGATTGAGGTTGGACTGAGCGTAAATGTTTTCATAGTTAGAAGCCTGGATATGCAAGCCCGCTTAACGTGGGGATTTAATTTTGTGAAATTTGGTACATTCTAAACTGTTGTATGTTTCTTCAAACTATCTTTAATTTACGCAATAACTTATATGTATATACGAACTGTGGGGTGAATATACTGTATAAGCAACATTATATACAAGGGTCGTTCAACGTTGACCGGGACTTTCATTTCTTCAGAGGAAACAGATAGCACAAGAAGCACCAATCTATCTCAGCTTTTCAAACTAATCTCCTTGCGCGTCGAGACGCCTTGCCATCGTTGTGGCAGCTCCCTGATTCCTTTGGCGTAGAAAGAACTTGGTTGTTGTAGCCCCGGGAGGATATTGTTCCGTAGTGCTTCATCTGCCGTGAATTTCTTCCCTCTCAGATGGTCTTTAAGAGGTGCAAACAAATGATAATCATTGGGGGCTAAATCTGGACTGTAGAGGGAATGGTGCACAACTTACCAGAGCAGAGTTGTTGTTGTTGTCACATTAGCCGTGTAAGGGCGAGCATTGTCATGGAGAAAAATGACATTTCCAGACAACATCTCAGGTGTTTTCTTGCGAATGGACTTTCGTACAGCGCCAATCAACAATGTGGAGTAATACTGGGCATTTATTGTTCTTCCTATGTCCAGAAATCCACATGGATAACACCCTTCATATCCCAGAAGACACTTGCTATTATCTTTCAGCAAACGGCTGCGTTTTGCTTTTCTTGGGCGGCGGATAACCTTTTTGCCGTCACTCCATGCTGCTTCTTTTGGTCTCTGGGGTTGAATTGTGCAATCATGTTTCATCACACGTGATGATGGATTGTAACAATTCATCACCTTTGGCTCGAAACCAATTCAGAAGCTGTTCACAGATCGTCATGAGGGTCCACTTCTGATTAACTGTCAGCTGGCGCGGAACCCACCTTGCACAGATCTTGCGGAAGCGAAAGGAGTCGTAATTGATTGTCTCAACACTTCCAACACTGATATTCATCTCGGCAGCAATATCCCGCATTTTTACTCGCCGGTTCTCAAGAATCATTTGCTCAACAACGTACGATATTCACTGGTGTGACTGCAGTCGGGCAAATGTGTTCATGCGCGAAACTGTTCACACCATTCGTACTCTTTTCCGTGACATTGTTTGTTCACCTTACTGTGCTTGCATTCTTCTGAAAATCTCAGCTGGTTTAACTTTCTCCTTCACAAGAAATTTGATTCCACACCGCTGCTCCATAGCCATAGACACACTGCTTCTCGCCATGTTCGCGGCAACTGCTTTGCATGCGCCAAATACGTCATGCGAGGCGGCAGTTACTCGAGAAGGAATACATCACATCACCCGCAAGTTTCATGATCTGGCTATTCATCGATTATTTAGTACGAAAATCCTGGGTGAACCTTGAACGACCCTTGTATTTATGGATTTTTCTACTCCAGGACCTTGGTTTAATTTGAGTTTAGTTTTCTCTCCTTTTAATGTCTCTCTAAGTAAAATTTAAACTATTCTAAAAATTGCATTTTCTAGGGGTGTTGGAGTTCATTTGCTGCTCTACTGCAAATAAGGTCCATATCGTCTGCTCTGCAACGATGTAACGTCCGACGGCGTTCAGGTTAACATTCAATTTTTGTCGATAGTAAGAAAGATGTTCTTCTAAATAAAGCAGAGAAGACACGAACGCAGCGACGAAGCAGAAGCGGGGCGTTTGACTTTTCCTATTAGTCTGCTGGGCGTAATGGAACTTAGTGCATCATACAGCAAAGTTTGTTTGTGTAATTATGATTTGCTGGAGAATTAAGAAAGTTATTCATCCTTTTGTATAATGTTTTATGTGATATTGTATAGCTTTTTTAAATAAAAGCAGGCAGGCTTAGGTTTCCATATTCCTAGCTAAAGCTTTGCAAAAAGACGACAATAACAGGTGTATGGAAGCTGTTCTAGATTCTTAAATTCGGAAATGTCTTCTTGCCCACAAAAGAACCAACCAATGTATGATAGATCAAGTGAAATTCTGTCCTTTTGGTTCATTGAATTTTATGATAACGTACGGCTATTTTAAATGGCAGACCTATCCCCTCACCTTACATAATTTTAAACGAAAATTAAATCTTATATTAGGCATTTTCTAAATAGTCACCTTAATTCTTCGAAACGATTAACTGGGTGTTCATGTAATGATAAATTTACGTCATTAGTCATTGTGTTGCTGGGAAGGCGTTTGGAATGCCTCAGAATTCAATGATGATGTTTTATGTAAATAGTTGGTGGTCCTGAACATTCCCAGAACCATCTCGATTCAAGTATTGCGTAAAGACTTCGATTACACAAGGATTAACAATCAAGTACAAGAACGTACGCAGGAAGTGGCGTCCGGACCTCCCCAAAATTCGGATTTTTCTGTACATTTAGTCTAACTATAGAAGTATGTTACAAATGCTAATATAGTTTATGCTCGTATTGAATTTGGACCCTTCCAAATAAATTCCTCCGTACTCTCTGTCCAAGTAGACCATCAATGTTGCTATGCGATAGTTGAAAATAATGAAAATATACAAGAAATAACAGAAAAGTGAATGTCAGAGGCTTTCGTTAGCAAAGTAGGGATTGGAATATAGAAGATGCAGGGGCGAATCCTGGACCGACTTGGGGCGGAGGTGGGTTGCCATAATGCTACTTTTAAGCGCTCCAAACTCTGGGATGGATTTTATTTATATATATAAAATAAGAATTTTTCCTCTTCTGGGGGGCAAACGCCCCGATCGCCCTCCCCTCCGGGATCCGCCCCTGATAGAGAGGATAGCAAGTCAGTGAACAAGAACAGTATTGAGCTGCTGAATTTGATTGTAAGATACGATTAGAAATTTGCAAACCATTTGCTGAATGTAACTACGTTTAGTAGAACTTCCAATAGAATTCAAAATATCTTAAGCATCTCTGTAGCCGAGGGAATGTTTAATAAAATAAGACATGAAATTTTGAGTTCTCCATTGTGGCAATAATACTTCAGAAAATAACGGTTGTAACAACTTTCAACACTTTTACAGGTGAAAATGTGATTTCGTGATTCACAGATGTTACTGGAAACCAACCGACCACAGTGTTGCCCGAGCATGTGTAAGAATGGAATGAAGTCTGACGTCCCTTCATTATGTCATCAGGGTAAGGAAGACGAATGATTATGAAATAATTTTTGGAATGATAATGTCAGAGGAAGTAAGAGAATCTTGAAAAAACCAAGAATATGATTTTTCCTATTGTAAACGTAAGCTAATATAATCTTATGTTTCACAACGCTGAACGGTGTATTATTACTTGCAACCGGTTCCCCGATCACAAACACTATCGCACGTCACAACTGTAAATTAACAACTACTGAATAGTAGGGGAGGGTGATACAACAAGAGAGAACAAGAGTCAATTTAGCCACGAAACCTCGCTTCATGCTTTCATAATTTCTTCATTCTTAGATAATCTGTTGTTGTAAATTTGGATATCAAGTTCAGCTAGATACAGCATATGCCCTCTTTAGGAAATTTGTATTTTGTTTATATTCTTAGAAGTAAGTAGTAAAAATGATTCTTTATTCCGTAAATCATATTTTAGTTTCAGCAAATAAAGTTATTCTTATTAACGTATGAAAACAATATGTTAATAGGTTAAAAATTATCATGCTACACCGAAAAGTACTATCTATCCTAGTGAAACGACTAACTAAAATACTTAACAAATCCAAAACATGATCTATTTCTTATCAGGTGTGAAGTACACACAAAAAGTAGCATCCAATTCAAAATAAATTTGCTACTTGTTTTGAGACTTATTAGTTCCCACCCCATATTAAAAACATATTCTGCTCCACTTCATGATGAAAGATGTTGCTAAATCTCGTAATATAAATCTTAATTACTTCTCATTATGTATGTGTAACAAATACGATAAATTCCACCTATTTCAAAAACACGTTTATGATAAATTTCTATGTAACTTTTATCTTCTCTGTTCCAAAAGCTGTAGTTCTATAACAAGATTCACAAATTGTGTACTTCGTTACGTTTCTGGCAAGTCGTCACCATCTGCTGACACACGCATCGTTTAATAAATGTCATCCGTTTAAAAACAATTCTCAAATATAACTTTTTCACTGCGCTTTCTACTTCGAAACATTATTCTCCTTTGTGATTTATTTCTGACTTGTAGAGGAAAAAAAGGACGTACACGTGTCCCCTGCTTTTGGAGTCAGCTTTGGGTACGTGGGTGGAAGTGTGGGTTCCTTTCTGGTTTTCTGGTTATCGTGCGTGTGTATGTGCGAAGGGAGAAAAAGGGAAATGCCAGTGACTGTGAGTGAGAGGAAGATATAGCTGCTACCCTTTCTCAGACTGCGCGTGCATGAAGACAGGAGATGGTTTCTCAGCCAAAATATAGTTCCACCAGCGTTGCAGTCTACAGATTTCTTACATCTAATATTTCTCACTCCTCTGTCAGTTGAATCTGTCACGTATATTGTACTGTAACTATCATGCTTATTACATTACATAATTAAAATATATTCCCTCTGATTGTCATGAATAAAGGTTCCAATTCAATTTAGTTCCTGACTAAGCATGTGTATAAAATTGGCATATATTTTTTAACAATTAATTTATTAATTTGTCTATGATAAATGCATTGCTAACGTGAGCATGCTTATCAGAGAGAGAAATGTAAAACAATAATTCTCTATTTAACCGAGAAATTCTTAAAGTTATGAGCTTAGGAAAGTGACGAAGAATGGCATTTTTCGTAACAATACATTGTCCCAAAACTGTAGCATATGTAACAAGGGAATTTTCTTGTAAAAAAAGTTTACGGAACTTCTTATAAACTTTTATGGACTAAAAATAAATTACATCTTCGGGAATTATGTGGCAATAACAAAACATATGTCTACTTTATAGTAAAATTCAGGCATGAGCTGACAAATCTAAGAAGAAAGTAGGTGTAAAAGACATTTCAAGGGTAAGTAATATTTAGAGGTCATTTTTGTTCTTGTTAGTAATCGCTATAGTTATCATACCCCGTATACTTGTACGGTTGGTTGATAATTAAAGTTTTTGCTTATAAGCAGAGAGGCTAGGAGAAGCTTACAATTTAAAACTAGATGAAAACAATTATTCACATTTATACCCGAAATGAATTACACTAATGCATCTTTCAATATGGTGATATATAGATTGCAGTTCGTGAGCTATCATTTTTTGCTAGTGTAAAAAAAAAAAAAAAAAAAACTTATATTTAATAATTAACTTTGAATTCCTACTTTAATCTATCCAGAAACTGCATTGAACTATTTAAAACGCTTCACGTTTCGCGCATTCGATGTTAATAATGTCAAATTTTCACAAAAGAGGTTAAATAAAGATTGTAACGGCATTTTTGGAGAATTAGGTGCAACTATTTATTTTTTAGAAGACTACTGACATGTTCGCATTTAAAAAAGGAGTTGCCAAATTTTTTGATATCTAGTTTACAGTGTTGTCAACTATTAGTGTTTATCATGAAGAAAATATTCATTTATTATTACAAAATTGTTTTGAAATCGTAGTTTGTTGTTTCTTTCATTAATATATGAGTTCTGTTTAAATTGGCAAACATTAATTTTAAGGGATACTCCGCGGCTAAGCGATACGCGCCTTTGGCGTGGGAGGCCCGGGTTCGATCCCCGGCGGGAGCTCATGTGGTTCGGAATCCACGTTAATCAGGAGGTCCACGTCTCGTATAGCTTCGTTCCTGAAAAGAGACGTTAATATCAAAATCAACTCAACTCATTAATTTTAAACACGTTCATGACGTTTCATCAGAAGTGTCAATGTTGCCAATCGGTTCTACTATGTACTGTGAAATATTTTCTCTATAGATTTGTTGTCCGCACATCGTATTTTTTCAGTATTATGTTAAACACATTCCTCTATGAGTCTTTAAATATAACAATTTGATTTTCAATATATTTTTCAAGTAGTCTTGAAAAACATCACTTTAGGTATCTTTCCTATGTAAATTAACGTAATGTTGCCTATAGCATAAAACCTAAATTTCCAGACACATATGATCCGGAAAAATGAATATGTTGTCAAGTAACAAATAATGAACATGTAAGAGTGTCCAGCAACAATGGAGTTTATTGATTTTGAGTTTAACGTCCTTTTCAGCAGCGGGGCTATATGTGACGTTGCCTACTGTTTAACGTAGAATTCGAACCACATGAACTCCCACCGGGTATCAAACCCGGGTCTCCCACGCTAAAGGCGCGTACGCTAACTGCGTAGCCACGAAGAAGCCCTCAGAACGTAATTGCAGAATATACGGATGTTGGTGTTCAATACCATCATTCTTGTTATTCAGACTTGACTCATGAACAGAAAATTGATCTTATGCAGCGTAGGTTTGATATGCTTCAAATCGGATCATCAACAAGTTATAGGGGGAGAGTACTAAGAAGAAAGAATAGTGAGAGTCTGGGTGAGTGAAGATTATAGTGCACCATCATCTTCACGAACGTTAAGAAGTGATGTACAACCTTTAGGTTTCAAAAGTGTTTCTTTTTCCGGAAAGAAAGGAAGGACGAGTTACTTAGTATTACCACAGTTTTCAGTTAGTAAAAAAATCCTACAGAAAGCAAAAATTCGTAAAATACTGTCAATCCAGTTAAGAGGAGTAAATGATTTAATTGCCACAGAGGAAAAATATCTTTCCACTTGCCTTAAGACATACTAAAGGGAAGCTCAGAGAACTAATGAAAAATTTAAATCATGTGATATACCAATGGTGTGGCTTCTTCAGGAAATACAATGCCATATAAGCAGAGGAGATATTCTGGAACTAAACTATGTATGGTATCCTCTTCAACTTCATACCCGTTAGCTATAAGCTTACGCTCAACATTTAAAGACCATCTACAGTTAGAACTTGGGAATGCAGCAATCTTCATACCCAGAGGAAAAACTGACGTCGAAACAATGTCCATGTTTCTAATTCCATCTCAATATGCTTGCATGTCTTATGATGTACCCAAAGAACTGAACAATGGAAACGAGGCATTCATTCCCACTTGTAAGATTGATTGTAATTGCTTTCTTCCTCTCATTCATACAGCCTTGGAAATACGAATCGACATCAGAAACCATTCAAAGTCACAATGTATTCATATTAGCCGAGAAAGTGCTTGCGATTTAGTCCCTGAAAATCTTGTAATGTTTCTAGGAATCATATTTGGAGGAATGGCTGTGCTGGATGGTAAAAGTGGTGATGATGAGTGTGATATCATTGTTGATGATATTGATCGCATCCTAAGAATTGCCCAAGATATTGCTTATTGTGTAAGCAAGGGAAACCAACTGACACTAAAACATATTGGTCTTGCGTCAACTCTTCACCAAACTATCAGAAATAAGCTGATGGTAGAGCTTTTCCACAAATCAAACCATGCAATAATCTATTATAAGATACAGGAACTAGATACAGCATTAGCAAGAAAGACACAGCAATCTATGGATGATATTACAGGACCCGACATAAGTTCCAATCTTCAAGCAGACAAATTTGTTCACTTCGCTGTCGATAACATACATATCCTAGACTTATCTTTAAGAAGTGGCCAAAGGTCATTGCTGATGAAGGCATTACTAGCTGAGGAAGAAAACATTCAAAATTTTTTTTTCAGGCGAATCAACTATTATCATTGATAAACATGCTCTGATTTCCTCCTTAGGCAGGAAACCACATTTGGTGATTTTGCTAACATATTTTCGTACTCAGTGTTTTACACTGCCTAGGCATATAGTGTCGTTTTTAATAGATATGACAATGCTAGTATTAAAGATGAAACTAGACGAAAAAGAGCGAAATAGTCAGCACAGGTCCGTCGTGTTATAGAAAATGAAAATATATCTCTTCCAGTCAATTGGAAAAATTTCTTTGCACTTACAGATAACAAAAAAGATTTGGCAGCATTCTTATGCACAAATCTTTTAAATATATCTCCTTCTGCTAAAGAAACTGTCGTACACGGAGCATTTCACAATTCTGTGGATGTATGATCATCCAATCCGAACTTAGACATTAAAACCTATAGAAGATTGCATGAAAAAGCTGATACACGTATCTTGCTTCATCTGATAAACATCCCACATAATAAAAGTCGTCCCATGCCATGATGTACTGATGTGTTTTTACTAGCCCAATTTCAAACATTTTCTTCAAAGGACGTGTGGATGAAGACTGGTACAAGTGCGAACCGAAAGTTTATCAACATAAATAAAATCTACATAGCAATTGCAAAAGGTTGTGAGAGATCTCTGATCCCATTTCACGCTCTCACACGATGCGATACGACGTCATTTATTTCGATCGCTTTTATGTGTTTCCAACTCCTCCAAATTGCGAGGCTGAATTTGGATTCAAACCGCATCAGATGTATCACGGTTAATCTCAGCGACTCCAAGCATTATAGATTCGCTACTAATAACAGTCGTTTTTTGTTCCTTTTTTAAATGTAACTTCTCCTCCCAATAACGTCAGAAATTATCTCACGTTCGAACTTCATCTAGGTTAAAAATTTGATCGAGATTGGTTTGGTGGTTCAACAGTCATTAAGTTTTATTTATTTTCATATATCCCCTCTCCCATTCCCTCCCCCAGTTCGCCCGTGAAAGTGAAATGATATAATTCATCTCAGATCCAAACATCTCCTATGTTAAAATTTGATCGAGATTGATCATTTGATTCACTCTCTCTCCTCAACCTTCAGTTATATCGTCAAAGTAAATAGATAAGTACAATCTTAGGCCCAAACTTCATCTATGTTGAAAATTTAATCGAGATCGGTCAGGTGGTTCAAGAGTGTTGAAGTCACAAATACAGTCACTTTCATTTTCATTTTTACATATATCTCCCTCTCTCCGGCCACTGAAATGATAAAAGTCGTCCCAGATCTCAAACTTATCTATGTTGAAAATTTGAAATCGGTTGCGTGGTTCAAGAGATTAGGAGCCACAAACATAGTTACATTCAATTTTATAATATAGGTTATCATTATCATTATCATTATTATTATTATTATTATTATTATTATTATTATTATTATTATTATTATTATTATTTTATTATTATTAGCGTACTTTTGAACTTGCACTTCACTACAGTGGGAACTGTAGTGACTGCAAAATTACTGCAAAATATGTTTTATTTCTGTATTATTTCCTGGATTGTGTGTTTTTCTTTTATAGTGGGCATTATTTTCCCTCTAGGCCGTCGGAAAACGAATTGCGTTGTACACATTGATGCAAATAACGTTACAGGAAGAAGACGTTTCGTTCCAAGATCAGGACTAAACAAAGTAATATTTGGTTCGTAACTCCAGGTAGCACGATAGTGTAGGGGTAACGCAATGGTCTGAATAATACAGCTACCTAAAATGGGTTCAAATCCTGTTCACGACAAAGTTTATTTTTTACAAAGTGATCGTGAAGAGTCGACTTCTTATACTGTACAAACACTACGTAAGAATGTGGACGCAAACACCTGTATCATGATAGAGACGTTTTACAAATGTCGGTTGGGAAAGGGCATGGGAATTACCAGGACGTTCCAAAGACCTCATTCACCTGCAGTATACACTTTTCGTGTTATCGTTACCAGAAAGAAAAAAAATGAAATCTTTAAGTTTACGTCCCACGTTTATGCCGGTTAGGCTAAAGGAGACGGTGATAATGAGAGATGAGTGAAATGGTGGAATGAAGAAAGTGGGAGGAAACGGGAGAACCCCGAGAAAACCCACGAGCACGGTGTTTGTCCACCACAAAGTTCACTTGGCGGGGGTTGGGATCGAACCCGGGACCCCAAGCACCAGAGGTGAACGCTCTACCACTGAGCCACCGCGCCCCCCACCAGAAAGAAACACTACACCATTTCTTAAACAAAGTTTGGGTAAAGCTATCGGTGGCATAGTGGTAGCGTGCTAGACTTCCAAATAGAAAATCTTGGTTTGCTTCCCCATCAGGTACTATGATTTTTTTTTCGGATAAAATAATGGCTGCAAGCAGAGATTTATCTTCTAATGGAGAATTTACAAAGCATCACTGGCGATATTTCGAGTAAACAGTGAGTGCGTTCTACATCATACACTGCAACGATAGGTATGTTTGATATTTATATTCGTCTCCTTCCCTCTCTTTCTTGACGTCCCTATCCTATCTTTGCATCTTACACTTCTCCCCCTCTCTGTCTTCCACACACATACACACTTCCTGTTATAACGTTAAAACAGAGCAAGAGCTCGTTATACCTGGTCTGGAGAATCTAATTAACTGGGAAGTTCGGCGTCGTGTTTTTCATGCTCTGGGGATAACATCCCCAGTCCTGATCACCTTTGACATAAATACTGTTTAAACACACGGAAATAAGTTAAATCTCTTTTTTGTCCTGTGGGTTACCGAATCTTAGTCGAACTACCGGGTCACTACGGATTTGAATCCGCGACCCAGTGGTGGTCTACATCATTCGACTGACACAATGATCAGCTTGAGCTCTTAACGTGTTCATTCTATCCGTGCGAATCTTATATCTGGAAAAGAGGAAATCAATGCTGGATATTCGGAACAGATAAATCTTCGGAAAAGACTAGAAAATGGTAACATTTTTTATTATTTAAAAACAAAAATTTATTTATACTAGTTCGACACAAAATTTATTTCCACCCTATAATTCAATGTGTTTTATTCACGTTGAAATTTGTAACATGCTACATCTATGAGGAACATAAACTTTTGCTTTCGAACATTTGTAACTTTTCATTACGATACAGTTTGGACTTTTAATATAGGGTATTTCTGATAGAAATTTAGCAGTAAAATAGCACTCTTCAAGTTTCTTTTTCTAGTTTTCTTTTTATTTTAGTTTCTTTCCTTTTTGTGTTTGTTCAGTTTCCACTAGTAGTCTGAAATGCAGCTTATGTATAACGCTAGCTACTGGGTATATTAGAATGTGTTTTGGATCAGTACGTCTAATGAACACTACCGAATGTGCAATCGAACCACGAAGAAACAAAACGTGTGTGTTAAACTTTGACATTATCCTAAATGTGTCTAGGAGATTACAGTTCTACTGGAAATTGAGTATGCTGTCCATTCTGAAAGTGACATAATGTATGTTTAAACCAATTTCTATATATTCGAATAGTTCTGAAAAAATATGTAAAAACAAACGTTATTTTTATATTACTGCTGGATTTCTGGAAACGGAACTTTATAATGTTAGGTTCTTTTCTTACTACGTTTGAATTCCACGGTTTTATCTGTTCTCCCTTTCTTTTTTTCTTCATCTTTTTTTTCTCTCTCTCTCTGCTTCATTTTTGAATCTGTGTGTAATAGACAACCATTGGTTTCAAATTTTCGTGGTGTGTGTTTCAGTTTCTCTCTACATCAACATATGAATCTTGTTTCGTCTCGGTTTTATTTCATTTTATCGAAAGTAATACATGTGTAGTTTGAAATTAGAATTGCGCTCATGGTTGTTAGCTAATTTGAGTATGGGAGAGAAGAAAAAAGGAGAGAGAGGGGGTTACGCGGCTGCAGATATGACAAAAACCTACCTAACCCTCAAAAAATTCCTACAAAAGGTTTCTCAACGGTTTTTTGTAGCATCAAATGTGCTGAATAACATATTAAAAGTTTACCAAAATTTGACCACGGGAAAGGCCCAATTTTCAAGATGGCGTCCAAAATGGTTGTTAACTCTTTTACAACTTTAGGCTTTCATTCAAATAGCTACTTACAGCGATGCATTCCTATTATAATTAATCTGTACCCATTTTAACAACACTGATCAGAGGCGCAATAATTAAGCATATAGCTTAGATATAATTAAAAGAAAGAACGTTGTTATTGACAGGACATGTTGTCATGGGAAAAGACTATGACAAAAACTATCAGTTTGTTATTGACAAGATTATTAGTTGTTATGGGAAAGATCATTACTAAGTTATACACACGAAATTGGAAGATATGTACAAAAGCTATGGTTGCTGTTGATATTTCATGTACGTATAAAACAGAAGAATAAATCGACGATATCTGGACACAATTCATGTTTATGGTTAGTAATTAGTAGTTGATATATTTATTATAATAACGTAGTGATTTAAAGGTACATAAACGAATCAGGGCTAAAGCGAAGTGTTTTTATAATATATTTCGTTTTATCTGGTGCCGAAACCCGGGACTATACTATACTATTTAGTTCCGAAGAATAGTAAGAACTGAGTTTATGTGTATACGTATTTTATGAGTTTCACTACTTTGAGAAGTGGGAAGAGAATCCAAAGAATTAGCAATATGCAGGATTCCGAGATTGAAGAAGTACCCAGTATTTCAAATGAAACCATATCTGGAAATGCCGTAACTGTGTCTGAACATTCCTATTCTAATCTTATTGATATGTTTAGTCAACTACTAGATGAAAAGCTAGAACAGAAATTTGATCAACAACAAAAATTGTACGATGAAAAGCTAGATGAAAAGCTAGATAAAAAGCTAGAACAGAAATTTGATCAACAACAAAAATTGTACGATGAAAAGCTAGATGAAAAGCTAGATGAAAAGTTAGAACAGAAATTTGATCAACAACAAAAACTGAACGATGAAAAGCTAGAACAGATACTAGTGCAGCATAAATCTCTTGCAGATAAAGTACAAGGTGTGCAAGAGAATTTTGACCGCTTGCAACACAATTTGAAAGAAAATTTGCAAGTATTAGCTGATGAAGTTACCATCAAAATTACAAATGATATGACACGAGAAGTTGATACCAGGTTTCAACAATTTAGTAACAAATGGCAAGATAGACAGGATCAACTAACTCTAGAAACCGAGTCGATAAAGAAAGTCGTTGAAACCATGGAATCGACGACAGCCCAACAAAAAAGTCAGATAGCGAATATTACTGCCCAGGTCAATTCACATAGCATACTGATATCCAACATACAAGAGGAAATCAGATCGTTACAAGAGAGGGAATGTGACTACAATAATCCTGTGTATAAGGAGGCTTTGGGTACTCCCAATCAACAGGAAACATTGCATCATCAACAGGAAACATTGCATCTTCAACAGGAAGCATTGCATCACTGCCCGAGAACTCCATTAATAGAAACTGACGGGATATCTTCTTCTAAGAGTTCTACTGATGATGGTTTAGTTGTGGAAAACCACAGAAGGCGATTCCAAAGTCCAGATCGCAAAAGGAGAAAGGAGATAAATAAGTGCGAAAGGGTTCCAGACCATTATCAACGCCAACAAAAACATAACTATAGCAAAATAAATGTTAAGGTCAGTGAAATTAAGGCCATGACTAAATTCAGCGGTAAGTGTGACGAAACCGCAAGCTCGTTTTTAGAAAAATTTGAAGCAGAGTGTGAAATTATGGGTGTAGATCAATCTAAATTTATGAAGTTGTTACCACATCTGTTACTTCCTCCTTGTTCCTTGTGGTTTAAGGCTATTCGCGACCATATAAAATCCTACGAAGAATTTAAACGGGCCTTGTTGGCTAATTACGAAAATGATTTCTTGTTAGCTAACCGTGATGCGATGGTGCGAACTCGACACTATTCACCTCGGGTCGATAAATCTCTTACGGATTTTACAATCAATGCATATAATGAACTTAAACTCGTCAATCCGTTTCAGCCCGAATCCAGAATAATCGCTTCCGTACGCATTTTATTGCCGTATAAATTACAACAAATTCTGTTGTCAGCTCAATGCGTAAACTTCAATCATCTCATAATTTTAGTTCAAAACTTTGAGAATCAATTCCCGAATCCTAATGGGAGTAATCGTAATCCATCGAATCCGATTGCCGTCAGAAACTTGAATATAACTAATGAAAATACCGAAAATCTTCGCAGCGATGAGAGATCACGTGACAATACTGGCATTGGAGTTAGTGAGAGATCTGTTATACGTACTGGAACTGGAGCCAATGGAAGATTCAATTCTAGCGGTAGAAATGGAACGAATTATAATAATCCGAGGAACAGTTGGACGAACGGGAGAAACTTTCGTGGAAGACGCAATTACAGTAACAATGTCATGCATACCGGTGTAACTCAAAACAGATGCAATTGGAGATCTCGAGATGGCAGGAACTGTCGGAATAGGACCGAAGTAATAAATGAAACAGGAAATGGATCAAGAGAAAATAACCAAGATTGTGGTGTTCAATGTACTTTAATTGACTCGTTTATTAATCATAATTTAAACTAAAACCCGCTGTTAACTAAATTAAACTTGGATAACAATTCTTAATTTATTCTCTCAGATGTTATGAGTTGTGTTACGAATACTTCATTTGGACTTTATATTTGAGCAACATGTTATGATGTGATTAATTTATCTTATCTTTGTATTAACTTTGAATGTTATGTTTACCTTTATTTTACTTTACATGTTCAAAAGAGATTTGATTGTGTTAACTTAAAATCCATGACAGTGAACTTAAATTGAAGCTTTTAAATGTAATTATTACCTTCTGATCTTGTTGTTGACGTGTGATATGATGGCAATCTTAATTGTAAATAATGTTGTTTGTATATGAATGTTATCGCTCAATGTAAAAGAGGAACAATTAACTAGTAACTTTGTGTAAGTCATCAGTTACTTATAATTTTGAATAGACCCACAAATAATATTTTTTAATGAATCGACGCTTTATGATATATGATTAGTAATAAAAGAAAAATGTTGTTATAAATGAATTGATATATATATGGAGAAAGAAGAGAAGAGAAAACTACTTATATTGATGTAATAATAATAATAAATAGGAGAGTTGATTTAGTAATAATTAGTACGAGGGCTATTCAAAAAGTGAATGTTTTGAAAATATCCAGGGTTCTTTCCTTCACTGAAATACTGTTGCGGAATTCCCGTTCTGGGCGACATTCATACAGCGATGCATTCCTATTATAATTAATCTGTACCCATTTTAACAACACTGATCAGAGGCGCAATAATTAAGCATATAGCTTAGATATAATTAAAAGAAAGAACGTTGTTATTGACAGGACATGTTGTCATGGGAAAAGACTATGACAAAAACTATCAGTTTGTTATTGACAAGATTATTAGTTGTTATGGGAAAGATCATTACTAAGTTATACACACGAAATTGGAAGATATGTACAAAAGCTATGGTTGCTGTTGATATTTCATGTACGTATAAAACAGAAGAATAAATCGACGATATCTGGACACAATTCATGTTTATGGTTAGTAATTAGTAGTTGATATATTTATTATAATAACGTAGTGATTTAAAGGTACATAAACGAATCAGGGCTAAAGCGAAGTGTTTTTATAATATATTTCGTTTTATACTGAATCATCACTATTTATCCTAGGATTATGGTTCGTGCATCATTCTCTTCAGAAAAAAACAGGCTTTTAGGTGGTGCCATCCAAATGTGTGCATGGCCTACGTGGAAAGGGAAATTGAGAATAATTTGAGAAATTTCCCTCTTAAAAATCCCTTTTCTAAAGTTTTGCGCCCTCTGAAGCGGCTCCAGGTAAGAATACATGACCCAAACTTTCCTAGAGAAGTACTATGAGATATAGACTATGTACGTGCCAAGTTACATTGTGAAATCTTTAGAAGTTACGGCAGAATAAAATATTTACCAATATCCTACTCTGTGAATATATCTAAGCAAATATATAAGTAGACAATAAATAGGACAGAACATAAAAGTTTGTTCGGGTATTATCATTCGTGACTTGTTTTTTTTTTTTAGAATGAAGCAAGCTTTCCTATGTAGCGTGCCAAATTTCTGGTCCCAATTTTTGCAACGCTCCACTAATACATCCTGCATAATTACAATTGCTGGAACAAGTATTATGCATATATTTTTATTTTTGTTAAAATTCTTAAAACAAGGAAAGACTAAAACAGCATATCGGAGCTAAGCTGTCCCAGTCAATCTTTATTTTTTTCCTGTTAGTTTCTTTTTTTTTGTCTGCGTGTTTCTTTTTTTGTCTGTGTCTGACTCCACATCCCTTCTGCAGATAAACACTATCCGTAACCTTTGCCCGGAAATACCAAACGAATATGAGTTCTCTTCCCCAGAGACAGTTCAGAGAATCCAAATAGATTTATTAAAGTGTATCAAGAACAGAGTAGATAACAGCGTTCTACGCTTAATGAGTATTCCCACCTTACAGATTACAAAGGTTAACTTCAGATGATTGTTATATTTTCTAGCGTTGACATTAACTGTGAATGTCTAGAGATTCTACCATACAAGTAGTGTAATAAATTCCATTACTGTCTATGTTTTCTAAATTCTTAGTCATTTAAATTGTCATAGTGAGGAAGTTACTACTTCCAGAGAACACTTGCAAGTTTGATCTTTTAAACTTTAAAATTTTTATCTAAACTTTTAATGTGTCTACAAACCTAGAGGAAATTGTAACTGTCATTGTAAATTCCAGTTTTTGTATTACCAGCTGCGCTGTTGTAAGCATGGGTTCACTAGGGTTCACTAGTTCATAACCTTTAGAGTAATCAGCGTACTATAATAAATTTGATATTATGTCAAAAGGAAGTCTTTGGTTACGCCTTTGTACCACCTCTACGCAAACGCAGAAACCTACATTCGTTTGCTAGATAATACAAAGCCAATCAGGAAGCAAACTATCTCCGCCTACGGGTCTCTTCCATTTTCACCCGTCACTATCCTGTGCCGTGTGAAAGAGATAACGCTTGAACAAAACGGGCTTACTTCCCTCTCCAGAGATCAATTCGAAGAATTCGGATCATTCAATTCGGGTTATCGAAATCGCCGACCTTTTGATCGTCGAGGAGACGGAGAAGTTCCCCTAGGGAGCAGACTCCCGTCTGCTACCCTTTGGGTTACTCTCTATTCAGCGCCTTGGACATTAGCAACAAATACTTGTGCTCTCCGATCTCCAAGCGCTAGGACGAAAATAGTAAGAGTCTCATCAACCGTACTTCGCCCGGGAGACTAAGCTCTTACTTCGCATCGAGACCGCTCTTGAACTTGTCTTCTTCGATGTCTCGTGCATCTTCCATCATTGAAGTTCTTTTCGTCCTCTATAGTCGCCGTACCGACTAAGTACATCTTAGACGTCGGGATTTACATCCTAGTGGTGACTGTGTTGAGATACCATCTTTCTCAACTAAACGAACGACCGAGTGTGTGTGTTACTCTTTCTCCGCATAACAGTGTTCAGTTATTGCTTCGAGACTTTCACTCCACTTTCTTTGTGCTTTACATCACTAAGACTGACTCGTGTTAAACATCTTTGATCATCCATTAACTCATCTGTTTGGAACCAACGGCTTCCTTGATCGTATTACAGTGTCACTAAATTGCCTCTTAGTTCAGTTACGATCCCATGCCGGAAGCGCTTGTTTTGTACCAAATTAAAAGACTGAGACGAGTCATGAATAAACCTTCTCTCAACTAGAACTTTGTTTCACGTCATTCCAACGCCACTAACCCTCAACCGAATCTCGCCAGTTTTTCTCTCTCTTTTGGTTAATCTCTAATATAAATTGGAAGCCTCCATCGGCGCAGGAACATTGCTGTCTAGTGGATGACCAGAGCCCCGGTGAGGCGTCTTCATTCGAAGCCCGCCTTAACCTGGACCTGACTCTTCCCTTCATCACGCACTACGACTTTTGACATCTACCCAGAGAAGACCAGCGTGTGCGATGTTAACACACCAAGACGACATCTAATCCAGTACGAAGCCTTGAAGATCTCTGTTCGTACGCCTTCTTGTGAATTTCTTCTCTCTCTCTCCACTTCGTGTTTCAGCCGCTCGAGACACAAGTGCGTAAGTTATTGTTTTAGTGTGATCTATTTGTGTGGTTCTATTCTGCTACCAGGTGTGTGTATGAAACGGCTGCAGTGGCGTCGACACAACCCCAGGAACTTCGTCATCTGGTTCTTTGAGCGACTTGTGGTAGGACATAGTTACTCAGGTGGGTTGTCATTTAATTAATTATCTTCTAAGTTAGTATCACTAGCATTCGTATAACATCTCAAGTCTTAACTGTAAAGGGGATCACCTCCCAAGTGGTACCGAAATTATAATGTAACCTTGTTTTATTGTACAGACGTATTTCATCTTAACGGTTCCGAAAGCTCTCCTTTCTAGTTATTGAAATTGTTTAATCTCTTAGAGTATTAAGTATCTCTTTCGAATCTGAGCGATATCATTGTGATCTTTTATTATTAAATTGTCTTGTGAAACTTGACTGGCCGATAGCAGTGGTATTCCAACTGCCGACGCCCTTAATTTAACTAACTAGATTTTAAACTCAATTAACTTCTAATTTACTATTGAATTAATCGCTCTTGACTTGCATACCAACGACGCTCGTCTTTTGTACCTCTAACCGCCTCTTATTCTAACTGTAGTGTCGGGACTCCAATTCCGTCCCTGACGAGTGTTAATTTTGAGATAGCCCTACATTGTAGATGACTTTTGCACCTCCTATAATTTAGCTTTACCGTCACCCCAATCGATTTATAATAGCCGTTCTTTATTCAGAGCCTTACAGCTCGTGGATGTTGTTGGACTAAGTTAAGTCCTTGTGTAAACAGTCTTTTTCAAGACTATTAACTACTTCTGATAATTTAGATTTATTGTCACCTCTATCGATTTATAATAGCTGTTCTTTATTCAGAGCCTTACAGCTCATGGATGTTGTCGGACTAAGTTAAGTCCTTGTATAAACAGTCTTTTTCAAGACTATTATCTATTGTCAATTCGGACTAAGTTAAGTCCTCATATAAACAGTCTTTTTCAAGACTAACTGCCGTGTGTTTTACTTTGTTGCTAATGTGCAACCTCGTGACATCATTGTGTGGTACTGTTAAAATTACCACCTAGTTAGGTGACTGATCGGTGACGAACCATCTCTCTTTGATAGCTGTATTATTCAATATCAGCGTAGACACGAAACATAAATAAGGTGCTAGTTAGTGGATGACAACCTCCCCACTACTCATTTGTAGGCTCGTAGTGTAATACGACCCTCTAGCGACAAGTGGTGCAACCAAACAACAAATGGTGAACAACGGTTGCGTATCACCTATTGACAACAAGTGGTGACCTTTACCTGGCGGTTCTTTTATTCTTTTGCTATTGGCTATCCTTCTTTTGGCGACTAAACGCCCTGTTGGTATGCCCTTCAAACAGTTAAGCATTCTCTGTAATAAATAATTAAATCCTAATACTCGGTGAGCTTGATCTATTCTTGTAACTTGGGAGCGTGACTAACTATTCCGTATCTTTTGAATGCCAGTGATAGAAGCAATATATTCTTTTCTCATAAAAACGAAATTCCTACCAGTCGGACACGAAGGGCTTGTTCCCCCAAGCTCCTCCTTTGTGCCGCGACGCGACACCTATGGTATCATTCCCATGCGTCCACGATGCACTTGGAAAGGGAAATTGTGGATAATTCGGAAAAATTCCCCCTAAAATTCCCTTTTCTAAAATTTTACGCCGTTTGAAGCTCCCCTGGATAAGATTACACTACCTTAATGTTTCTAGAAAATTACTATGCGGTATATGCTATGTGTGTGCTAAATTTCATTCCGATATCTCATTATTTTACTATGTTATTTGTTATTACTTTACTGGGTTAATTGACATAGTATGACAATGCAATAATATTTTATTTTGTTCCTTTCAACCTTCAGTATGAACGCTAACCTTGCAACCCGAGAAATCTGTCCTATTGGCCATGAAAACTTAAGTTGTGGCTCAGACATTGTACGACTTCGTCAGAAGGGAGCTGAAGGAGTCAGCAATGCAAGTTCAGAAAGAAGTGATAAGTTGTTAATTTCAACAGGAGAAAAATACACTCAAAATGCAAGCAGCGCTACAGCAACACAAAAGACATTAAAAGTAAACAACAAAAAAGACTTGAACCACTAGGATATCTTAAGGTCCTTCTAACAGCCAAATAAATTGTCTCTTCTGCGGTATTACATTCACACCAGGATATGCTGGTATTAGTTATGTGAAAACAGAAGTAATTGTGAACAGTATTATTGAGTGTTGTAATAGTCGTTTAGATGAACGGGTGAGTATCGTTAAAGGAAGAATAGAATATTACGGACATTACCTGCACGCCGCTGGCTGTGTTTACTATCACTCTTGTAGCCGTAATTTTCGTTCTGAGCTTTGAATACTGCTACAGTTCCATAATGACTAAGAGGCGAAACGCAGTAGATCTGGCCGACCCAAAAACAAAGATTAAGAGCAAGCATTCTTCAAAGTTCGATCCTATGTAGAAAATAATGACGATGAACCCTTTCTTTCATACCTGATTTCCTGTAAAGATTGTTAAATGGTATTTTGTAGGTAAAATATATCTAAAGTATGATGACCGGGAAACCAGTACAGAGGGCTTAACGTGGACATCTCTTGTTAGATGTCTCAACTTTCTAATTGTCTCAGATCTAGAAAAAACAGCGCACAATTTGTCACTAGTGAATGAAGCAGAAACGCTATATTCATCAATGATATTGAAACAGATTACAATCGAAAGTGACATAAAGTCGGATACGCTGATCGAAATAAAAGAAAGACAGAATATGGCCACAGGTCAGAAACAAGTTTACTTTGGGCAAACTATCAGAAAATGTTGCAGGTTGCCCGATCACTCGTCAAAGGAGATCGCACAGGGTCCTGGATGATGCACCTGCAAGCGGTGTTAGACTGTCTGCCAATATTTGTTGCTGCTGGACACTATAACTACCTAAAATCTGCATATATCTAAGTGCAAGAAATGAGTCAACTGCAGAGCCACATTCTGATGTATATACCGCATTTGTCAAGGAATTCCATGTGATTCGCCGCAGTAACCAGTTCTGGGCAGGCCTTAGTCCAGATCTAGTAATCAAGCAGTGGCAGGTTGATCTACGGAAGTGGCATTACTGAAGAAATGCGTGCTTTGTGGACAATGTCCACGCCTATCTCATCTCAATATCACGATGCCATGCAAGAATTCAATGGCCTTACATACACAACCAGTCATTAGCATCGAGGAACAACATTGTCAAGGATGAAAAGAAATCACTGAGACTTGAGAAGATTAAAAAAAAACTTGTAATCTTTATGCCATTCTCACAGGCTCTTCTTTGAGAAATATTATTACGGGTGTAATTGCCAAAGAGGGTGTCAATGTGCATAATTCACAGATGATCAGGAAAAATATTGTACAAAATATAATTGGAAAACCAATTTTAATGTATCATTTAAAAGAAAAGACCAAGCAAAAACCCTTGCCAACGAGTCCAGCATTAAAATTGACAAAGGCAGAACCATTGATCCTGCTCTTCTCTATCAACAATTTTTGGTTGTCAAAAACTTGAGAACTTTCTTTAGAACGTGTATTGACCTATGAGCTCAGTCCATTTGCAGTAGCCATGTTTGACGCCAAATAAATTTCGTAAAAGTGACAAAACTCAACTGGCTCATAGGATTGAGTTGTATATTACTAACCAATCTAAACAAGCTATCATGGATTCGGTTTCAGCAACTGAACATTATGTGTTAGATGATAGTTCACTTTTTCATCGGCTGCCTTGGATAAAGAGCAAGAGTTATGGTGGCATTGTACGTTCATATGTAGAATTTACCATAAAACATAATATAATGGCAAAGCAAATGTTATTTTTAACTTTTACGAAGCTGGTCCTTCCATCAAGGATAATACACATCATCGAGGAGGCCAAATCACCCATTTCACTATCAGCTTCAATGAAGCAACAGAGTTTCTAGGGGGGAAAAGATGATTTTCCTGCCACAACTAGCAACAAACAGTAACTTTTCACATGGTGGCAGAAAACCTGCAGAAAAATGGCTGCAGTGTTATCAATGCATCAGGAGATGCAGACGTAGACATAGTCAAAGCATCTGTCAAGTCATCAGAGCAACATTCAACAACATTGATTGGGGAGAATACAGATTTACTCATCCTCCTTCTTTATTGTGCTCAGTTTGATAATAAAGGCCTATATTTTCGTTCGGACAAGTCTACACTTCATAAGATATATGACATCAATGAAATGAAACGTGGTCTGGGTGGTAATGTATATTCGCAACTGTTGTTCATTATGCTAAACAGGATGTGATTTAATTTCGCACATATTTGGTGTAGGCAAGAAGTCAGTACCAAAGATTCATGAGGTGAAAAAAAATCAGAACTGTGGAAATGTGTTCCTGCTGCCACATCAAACAAAATTTGTTGTAGCATCGTTAGGGGTAAAGGTAATGGCTATCTTGTTTATACGCAGAAGTACTGACCTCCTTGCGCTACCAACTCTTCAGTAAAAGAAAAACTGTTTCTTTCATGTCACTCATCACTCCAGAGTGCCTTCCTCCTACTGAGTCCTCTACAAAATACCACAGCATTAAAGTTTATTACCAAATCAAGGTTTGGATCAGAAATGACAGTGATATGAATGCAGTTGATTCGAGGTGTAAACTATGGCACAATCAGTATATAGCTGTTATGACAGATACATCTGTTGCACCAGAAAGTCTTCTTCGTGTGCTCCACTGTAATTGTTCAACTGCCTGCCAAACAAAACGGTGCAGTTGCAAGATATGGACTACCATGCACATCTGTTTGCAGACCTTGCCAAACAGAAAACTGTGAAAATATTTTCAATGAATCTGTTTGGGATGAAGAATGTAACAAGAACTATTCGTAAATACGTTAATGTTTAATAAAACTTATATTAATTTTGTGTAAACTAAGGACAAAGAAACTATTCTTTACCATTTAGATGTAACAAATGTATTTTAAGACTATACAAAATACACTTCAAATACATTAGAATGAAAACTGAGGAAACAAAATATTTTGAATGAAATAGTATGGGAAGAAAAAATCTTACAATGATTGTTTGTAAATATGTTAAAGAAAAATTCTGTTAATTTTTTCTAAAATAAGAATAATGAAAGTACTGTTTACAATTTCGGTGTAGCAGATATGTGTTAAGTCCATAAAATTATGAGTAGACACTAGAATAACTTTTCTACGATGAAAACTGTAGGATGTGCTATTTATTGCCTACTTACAGGTTTGGTTAGGTATATTCACAGAGTAGGATATTGGTAAATGCTTTGTTTTCTCGTAACTATAGAAAATTTAGAATTAAATTTCTCACACATATAGTCTATTCATCATAGTAATTTTCTAGAAACATTAAGGTAGTGTACTTTTATCTGGGGCCGCTACAGAAGACTCAAAACTTCTGAAAAGGGAATTTTTAGGGGATTTTTTTTTCGAATTATCCACAATTTCCCTTTTCACGTGTATCATGGACGCATGGAGATGATACCATAGGAAAACTTGCTTCATTCTAAAAATAATGAGTTACGAATGATAATACCCGAATTAATAGTACTGTGTTAGAAACTTTTATGTTCTGTCCTATTTATTGTCTACTTATATATTTGGTTAGATACATTCAAAGAGTAGGATATTGGTAAATTTTTTATTCTGTCGTAACTACTAAAGATTTCACAATGCAATTTGGCACGTACATAGCCTATATCTCATAGTACTCTCTAGGTTTGGGTCGTGTATTTTTATCCGGAGCCGCTTCTGAGGGCGCAAAACTTTAGAAAAGGGATTTTTAAGAGGGAAATTTCTCAAATTATTCTCAATTTCCCTTTCCACGTAGGCCATGCACATATTTGGATGGCACCACCCGAAAGCTTGTTTTATTCTGAAGAGAATGATGCACGATCCATAATCCTAGGATAAATAGTGATGACCCAGTAGCTACTTGAATGAAAGTCTGAGATTGTAAAAGAGTTAACAACCATTTTGGACGCCATCTTGAAAATTGGGTCTTTCCGGTGGTCAAATTTTGGTAAACTTTCAATATGTTATTCAGCACATTTGATACTACAAAAAATCGTTGAGAAACCTTTTGTAGGAATTTTTTGAGGGTTAAACCGTATTTTCAGCCGCCTAGGTCTTTTTACCTCACATTATTATGAGATAAGAAGGTGTATATTGGATGGCCTAACTGCACGGCGTTAGCTGTCGCAATTTTTTGATGCAGAGTGTGCGAACAAACTTGATAGTTAAGTGTTAGCTGTGTGGTTTGAATCCTTTTATTAGTTTATAGTGTCGGTTTAATTAATCAAATATCAAAACTTGCCATGTTTTATTTTTTTTACAATTTTCAATATAATATTTCATGTAAAATAAAAAAATAGAAAATTGTATTTGAACACTAATCTTTATGCATTAACTCAAACAAATTCAAAATATTACAAAAAATATTAACTTTTTAGAGGTATAAGGATTGTAAGCTTATCTAATTATGTATTCAATTCACTTTCTGTTCTGTGTTTTAAAACGATTTTTAAATATGGTTCTCTTTGTGCAACCACTGTTGAAAAGATTTATATAAATCATAAGTAGTCTTACTTAAAGTTTAAAAATTCAACAGCGTTTACTGCATATATTTGTGTGATACACCCAGCCACAAAAGTATCACCCCCTAAGAGCTCTAATTCCATTACTTGGGGTCTAGGTAATTTGCAGTTGTGAGAACGCCTAGACAGATTCAACCCAAATTACACGTAATTTTTCTCGACACTGACACCAGTTGGTAGACCTGATCCAGGTGTTTATTCAGATAAAATTGTAAAGTAGGTGACTAACGAAACAGTTCTCCATTCTAAGAAGAATCTCTATGGTTTGGATCGTGTTTTTCAAAGAACACCATATATTAATCTCATTATTGATGTGTATGTAATGTATTATTTCTTTATATACTGTATGTTTACAGAAATATAAATACTGACCACGCATTTATCAGGAAATGCTTGAAAGTAAGTGAAAATATCAAATTTAGAACAACTGCTGGAAATAAGTTTGTAAATGGTTGTCTCCATTGAGAGACCTTCTCCAATTCTCCTCATTCCAACATAATTTTCTTTCTGGAGAAGAGAAGATCGTTCTTGTCACACTGAGAATGTATTGAAATTGAAACATTTGACAAAGTTTCAACCTGGCCGAGATTCGAACCCGGGTGCGCCGAACAGAAGTTCATTACTCGAACCATTTATCTACCGCGTCACTTCACTTTTCATCTAAACTTTTAGCTAGTTAAGATCATTGCATGTAAGATTATACAAATCCTATAATAAGAAGACGTTCCTTATGAGTGTCACAATGACTTACTCGAAATTTCCTTCTTTGACTCAACAACAAGTTAGGTAGACTTTCGTCAGTGAGCAAAATATCACGAAACGTTCTTCAAGTTGAGGCTACCTCATCGTTTTTAACTGCTCCAAATTTAAATTACTATTATTCTTCCTCATCGTAACTTATAATTTCCAAAGAGGAAAAGCCGGCAGCATTTACGCCGATCCAAAGAGTTTCACTATTCGCGCGCTACCCTAGCCAGCTGTTTGAAGTTGGTCATGTAAAATATACAGAAAAATTTGAGCAAGAGATCAGAACCTAATCAACCCTGCGTGGCTTCTAACCCGTTCCTACTACTACTACTACTACTACTAACATTATTATTATTATTATTATTATTATTATTATTATTATTATTATTATTATTATTACTTCTATTATGAATTCGCATTGTAAAACTGCTAGCTTATTTTAATGAGAAAAGTGATATGAAAATTTAAAAAATCCTTGGGCAGGGTTCAAACCCACGTCAAAAACCATGTTCATTAATAGACAACACTTGGCCTTAATTTCCGCTATATGTAGGTCATGATTTTTGATGTCCTATCTGTATCGGTCAATAAGATCAGAGGATATATGAAATTCTTGGAATCCGCGAAAATGCGAGCCGGCAGACAGGCACGTAGAAAGGATTTCATAATAGCGGGGATCCGTGATGAAATATTGAGGTTATCTTACCAGGGACTGCGTCATTCTAAACTATTTTATGGTAAAATATTTTGGTTCGTGTAGCCAGGATTCTGTAATGAGGGGGCGTGACATGAAATATTCTGGTTATCTAGAAAAGGCTCGATCAGTCTTAACTATTTTACTGAGAACATACCCATATTGGTTTCTTAGGACAATAAAATGAGGATATGTTAGTAAGTATTTTAGTAACAAATTATGAAAAAATCTCGAGTAAAAGGATATAAAAAAAATTGAAAAAGGTATAGTCTTCCGAGGTCTTTTGAACTCGGTTCTTCTTGTCTTCGTTTAATGCCGTTAAGGATAGCAACGAGATCTCTTTCGGCAGCGAAAACATCCTGTCTCAAAATGGATTAGTGTTGCCGCGAAATTGAAACTTTCTTTAACAAGTGTCATTGGAAACTGTTACTAGGCTCATATCATTGGAGATTATTGGTATTTCTTAAGTTCCACCTAAGGCTCTATCTCATCGTCATTTCTAGTCCATAGGTTTAGCATGGAGCTAGATGCAATTCAAAATGCTCCATTACAATAATATCCATGTTTAACTTGACTCCCCCTGTTTCCCCCACACAAATCTCCTCATAAGAAAGAGTAACCAAACGCTTGCTGTAGCTTTATATTTTTAACATTGGTTCTTCTTTTTCTCGTTTCTTTTAGTTTCATCTTTCCTTAATGTTTTTTTTCATTTTTGGTCTCGAAGGGGGTACGGACCTCCGTACCCAACACTTGGCTACGTGCCTGCGGCATACATTATTTTCCCATTCTTTGAATTGCATCATCAAGTGTAGAAAAAGAAAGTTCTATTTTTATCCTCCGTAACTAATAGTTTATTGTTTTATCTTTGAATGAGGAATTTGTGGTAGATTTGCAAATTATTTAAGAAAAATGAAATGAAATCTTTGAGTTTTACGTCCCACGGTTATGCCGGTTAGGCTAAAGGAGACGGTGATGATGAGAGATGAGTGAAATGGTGGAATGAAGAAAGTGGGAGGAAACGGGAGAACCCCGAGAAAACCCACGAGCACGGTGTTTGTCCACCACAAAGTTCACTTGGCGGGGGCTGGGATCGAACCCGGGACCCCAAGCACCAGAGGTGAACGCTCTACTACTGAGCCACCGCGCCCCCAAATTATTTAAGAGATACGGGTTCGAATCCCGTCGTGGTAGCGCCGTAACTTAGATTTTTTTCTGGGGACAAGTATTAATACACGTATTTGCGACCCCTAGAAAAAGTCATTTTCCTAAATCTTGGTCCCCCGGAGGTCTCCCTCCAACTTTCCAACCTTCTCTTACTCTTAATGGGTCCCCGGAGGTCTGCGGGGAAGTTAGTTATGTCTCCGGACCCGTTTTATACACGACAAATTAATTAATAAGAGAATATTGACAAATTTGACAATTATATATGAATATATATTAATTCTCTGGCCCCTAATAATAGACATTTTTTACTGAAATGGGTCTACTACTCATTTTTGTTTTATTTACCTTTTGTGTGCTGTTCTGTTTATGTAATGTAGCGAACCTGTTTGATGCTTCACTTATAATTTCATGTTCGTATCGCATGTGGAGTAAGACAATTTTGTCTTAAAACGCCCCCTCTTCAACGGCGTCGAGTTTCAAGTTACAGCCCAGCGTCGTAGCAATATTTTTTCTTAATTGGAAGGTATAGTTTACGTAATTGATTTTGTAATTATGTTATTTCTTTATTATATTATTATTATTATTATTATTATTATTATTATTATTATTATTATTATTATTATTATTATTATTATTATTATTATTATTATTATTATTATTGCAAAGTCGAGACTTGGCTACATATTTTATATTTTATGAATTTTGTTATTGCATTTGTTATTGTTGCAACAACATTAGTCTTTTTGTTGAATAATCAACACACCCTATTTTAGGGGGTTTGGAGGAGGGAAATATTATCATGTTGCTTTTCATTGGTTTACTTGCACGCTACGCCAAGCCTGGATACTACATTTCACCTTTCTATATCTACGGGAAGTGCCCCAAAATTGTGATGATCATACAGAATAAGTGAGTAAATGATGAAATGAATGAACTTTGCGTTTTAACATTTAAAGTATCAGGTTGTCAGAAAAGTCATTACGTATTTCGGTAAAATATGACAAATGATGGTTTGTGGATATACTACAGTTATTCGGATCATGCAATAGTTTGTCATGAATATCTAAGATGTTGAGCGTTTTGTGTAGTAGTATGGCTGATTGTTTGGTTTGGTTTTACAGATTTGACCAGAGATGACGTGGGTCAATGAAAACTTGACCCATCACCCACCGCGACCCACTCTGACCCATGATCCACCACCCACCTTGGCCCACTCTGACACATTATCCACCATTACCCACTCCGACCCACCACCCATCATGAATCACTGACACACCAAAACATATCGTCATCAAGTCTGACACGATGCACGTTTTCTTTTCTACCGACTAAAGTGTTTATACTTGTAATAAAACCAGGTTGTCTAATTCTAACTAATCGGAGTTTGAATTTCTACAGTCAATCCCTCAAGCACCTCTCTGTTACAATAATGATGGATCAGATCTTTACGATATAAAATGGTAATGTGTTTGTCATGGGTAACATTAAGATGAATTTCACTTAAATTATCATGGTCTAATTACTTCCTTGTTGAATTATCGATACTTTTCAGTAGCAAAACGGATGAAATTTGAAACTTCCAAATCAAGTTACGTAGACCAACGTACAGAAACTTACATTACAAATTTTACGTCTATTTTTCTCACAACTTTATGGGTTGATTGCCCTGTCCTCTAAGTACTCCATATAATAAACAAGCTTCAACAATTATTATAAAGCGCATGGTAAGCATATATGGATATATGACACGAATTACTGTATTTTTGTTGAGCTGAGTTGATTTTGAGTTTAACGTCCCTTTCAGCAGCGAGGCAATATGAAACATGGGCTTACCCCATGCCATAAACGTTGCCAACACCTAGTGGCCCACTTCCGGTTAAACGTCAATCGTCAATATAGAGAAGAGTCGAAGAATTGCCGCTAGTGTCCCACTGCAGGCAGGGTTTCGTCGAGTCGAAACAGATATCTCGCGTCAGGGTGTTGAAGTTACCACCGCGTAGCAGCGAGGACTTCGTTTCGAACCGCGCTCCTTCGATTCGTCCCGGGGAATCGCCAAGGGACCAACACGAACTATCGTCAATCATGTGCGTGCGGTTATTATTATACATTATTTTTTCCTGACGAATTGTTCCTAAAGTGAGCTCCGGGGATCAAGAATAACCTCTGCCTCAACATCATGAAGTGAAATATCTTGAGTGCGGTAATTGTATGAATTTAGATGGCAACTATCGTCGATCATTAGAAAGTGAGTATGGGAGAAGTATGAAATAAAGTAAATGAACACGCGTCATTTTGTTATAAATTACATGGGAAACGCATTTTATCTTATCCCAAATAGTATCGACTCATATGCACGGTTAAAAGATCACTTTGATTGATCAAATTTAAACGATCTCAACGATTTATCCCTTTATAAGTCAAATTTCCATTATCGCCTCAGTGACGAAGTCGGAAGAACACACGTCAAGTAATCGAAGATTTGTGGTTCGAGCCAACTCCGGGGTATTTTCTTGGTACTTTTTTTAGTGTTTTTGGACTCACCTTCATGTAGACAAATCACACATATAGGCGATTTAACATATTTTGCGGGAGTAATTTTCTCGTTTATTGGTGTTTCTTCGTGTCAGATGTTGTCTACAATGCAGTGAGCAGAGAGGGTCGGTAGATCAGAATGCTCATAATCAATGGTGGGTCACGGTAGTTGGTGCGTTGCAGAGGGTCACGGCGGATGATGGGTCGCAGTGGGTCACATGTTTTTGACCCACGACCACTGACCCACTGAGAAAACTTGATCAATTTGACCCACTTCAACTCTGGATTTGACACCACATAGAAGATGGAAAACCAAAAATTGCATGTTCACCATATTTTATTCTTTTACTACAGGCTAGGGAAGAACGCGCAAATAGTATTTGTGAGTTTTACCCTCTTTCATGTTTCCGTGTTTTTGCCCCTGTTCTTAAACAGTTAATGGAAGAACTGTAAAAGTAAGTAAAATGCGTCAAAATATGAAACAAAGCACTGAGGAAGGTTCGTTAAATTAATTAATTAAGAAAAATAATCCAGTACCCTAAAACACTATATTTCAATCAATATAAGTATCTGTCCAATGCCGTGCCGTGAAAAATCAGGGCCCGAGGCGAGAGCATACGGCAGCGCCTCCATACATATGAGTTGTCAATTTAAAGTTCACTTCTCTGGACTATTCTTTCTGCATAATACTTTATTATTTTATCATGACTGAAACCAGAAAGTTTCTGTATTATTACACTGGAATCATAAAGGTGATAATTAACGAATTCACTACGCATTCATTTTCTTCCTTCTCCCAGAAGAGTGATGACATAGAGTAGTGTCTTAAGTTTTAGTTTCATAATGTTGGGGACGCGAATTCGATTCCCGGTGTGGCAACTCAGAAAATTTTTATAATCTACAAAACTGATAATTCTGATGTATAGCATTATTAAAAATATTCAATTTCTATAGGTCTAAGAGTTGAGACAACTTCCTTTACAGGTGAAATGCCAGACACAAAATTACGTCTCCCGTATCAACCTTCGTAACTGTCTGGAAAGTAACGTGTTTGGAAAAGAGTTGATGAACACATAAGGGAGCTAAACACGTCCTTACTGCTGTAGAATGCGTCAAAAATGAGTTCCAAAGTATTGTTTCTAGCTGTGCACAAATTGGAAAAAGTGATCGAACTTACAATATGGATCGCTCGTCACAAAAATTATCCTATTTAAGATGTCCCCTCACCTTTCTATGGTACATGAAAGAAGGGTAAAACGAAATGCATTACTGTTATCAGCTAACAAATCTTTATATTCCATTTCTTGTTATCATAAAATGATTATTTTATCTGTAAATCCATAAACGTAATAATATTATTGCGTTCATGTGTAAACCTAAGAAACATCTGATATACTCTATATCTTTTCTCTTCCTATGAATACTTTCGACTATGTTACTTTTTCTTTCCATTGTGGTAATAATAATAATAATAATAATAATAATAATAATAATAATAATAATAATAATAATAATAATAATAATAATAATAATAAAGAAGTAACATAATTACAATACCAATTACATAAACATTATCTTCTCATTCAGATAAATTACTAATTACCACGACGTGGTTTGAACCCAAGTAGCTGCAATGGGAGTTTCTTGCTTTCACATTTTTTTAAACACATCGTCCCAACCGGAGTATTGTTCGCCACTGGCACCTCATCTCCGTTCGACGTATTCCAAATAATACAAGAACACGAACACAGAAATACTTAGGACAATTAAAATTCCGACATTGCTCTTCATCGGAATTCCAACCACTAGTAGATTGGGCTCATGTTCAGAAGCCGAACGCCCGGGATCACTCGGCTAGTGCCACCGGTTCAATTTGCCACAAACTCCTCATGTGAATATAAGAAAATAAACTAGTAGTTATTTAACATAAACATAGAACTGTCTACTTATACACGTGTTGATACAATTCAAAGAACGTGGAAATAATTTCTGTCGTCTTTTCTTCTTTCGAAATTAGAAGTTGTGGTAAAGACGAAATGTAATGTAAATCGGGACCATCTCTGCAACCGACGACCAGCGCCGTAACTTATATTTTATTTTGATGGGGGACAAGTATTAACAAGCCTACTTGGGCCTCCTACAAAAAGTTGATTTTCTAATTATTCGGCCCCCTCTCTCCAACTTTCTCTTAATTTTTATGGGATCCCGGAGCCTGTGGTCCCTGCCGCACGGCAAGGTCTGCGGTTCTATTAGTTACTCCCCGGGGCCATTCCACACATGACAAAATTATTAAGGGGACAAGGTTGATAAATCTCAAAGCCATTCGAATAAATATTACTGAAATAGGTCCACTACTCATTTTTGTCCTATTTAACTTTTGTGTGCTGTTTCGTTTATGTAATGTAGCGACCGTAGTTGATGCTTCATTTCTAATTTCATGTTCGCATCGTATATGGAGTAAGAAAATTTTGTCTCAAAATAGGCCCCCTTGATCGGCGGTTAGCTTCTCTGGGAGGCAGCCCCTCAAAAGTTCTGGCTCTACCGATGACGTAGGCTCAACTTGAAGAATATTTCGTGATATTTTCCTTATTGAGCAACTTGTATGTAGCTTGTTTTTGAGTTAAACAAGGAAATCTAGAGTAAGTCATTAAGAAACTCACACAACTTGCTTATATTTTCTTATTTATATTTTATTTATATTTTGTTTATATGTGTTTGTTTTTGATACATTTGAGAAGTTTAGAACATTGAACTTCTGTTTGGTGGACCCGGATTCGAATCCCTGCCAAGTTAAAACCTTTTCAAGTGTTTCTGTTTCAATTTCAATTTCAATGCATACTCAGTGTGACAAGAAAGCTCTTTTCTCCTCCAGAAAGAAAAAGATGTTGGAATAAGGAGAATTTGAGAAGGCCTCTCAATGAAGGGAATCATTTACAAAATTATTTCCAATGGTTATTCTAGATTTCATATTTTTAGCTACTTTAAAACATCTTCTGATTCATATGTTTTCAGTGTTTTTATTTCTTTGAATATACAGTATATAATGATAAAATACATTACATATACAGCAATATTGAGATTAACATATGATGTTCATTGGAAAACGCGCTCTGAACCAGAGAGATTGATCTCAGAATGGAGAAATGTTTCGTGTGTCATCTACTCACAACTTTCCTTCCATACAGACTTGACTCAGTACTACCAACTGCTGTCAGTGCCGAGAAAAGTTAATGTAAGTTGGGTTGCATCTGCCTCGGCGTTCTCACAACTGCAAAAGACCTGGACCCCAAGCAATGGAATTACAGCACTTAGGAGGGAGGTACTTTTGTGGCTGGGTGTACAATATGGTACGACAACGCCCTCGTTGCGTGAGTGGATAAACTCGTCGCCTTCTAATAAATGGGTGTCCTTGTATTCAAGGTTCAAGGTCCGATGGGGACACCAGTCGTTCAAATTTTACATTAAATTGTAAGTCTTGTCCCTAGGATATCGTTATTATCCTATGAGGGAAACTATCATATGTTAACCTTGCCCAGGGACCTTCGGCCTCCCTTCCTACAGAACACCACATCATCATGCTACAACAGTGGAAAGGGCGTGTCATCTGATATGTCGTAATACAATCTTAAAAGTTTACTTAGATTCGTTCCATTAAACACATATCTTACACAGTTTTTGCAATCTGGAGTGTCGGCTTTGTTACTTCTGTCCATTGGCATCAACGACGCTTCTCTCGGGACAAACGCATGTGATCTGACAGGAGTTAACTTTTTCTGGTCTCCTTAATAAAATGATTTTCTTTTTTTGTTTCTTTTAGATTAGGACATTCCTTTCACATGCTCCGTGTCTGTAGTAACGCTATTAATCACGTCCGGTTCTTATGTACTGAGTATGCTGAGTCACGTATGAGTCACCCTTTATCTGCTTTTTGTTCAATTATTGTGTGTAAATTTATCCAAGTAAGTGTACACAGACATCGGATCCCTGTCCTCCGTTTGTGCAAATCCCTGCGCCTTGTCCTTGCCACTCTACTTTTGTCATTCAGGTATTACTTCGTCCAAAATGTTTGGAACTAATCCTTGTTGCGACTCTCAATTGCCCTCAATGTAATGCCATGCGTCATTTTTCAACATCATGTTCCGCTATGAGCCACATGGATTTCTTTGTTGTTTTCATGTATAGAATCGTCTCCCAAGGGTTGAAATACGTAGTGTAAAATTTGGTGTCCCACAAAAGGGCTTATATTATTTTAACTTAAATTACTTGAACGAAAATAATCAAAATATTATTTCTTAAGTTACAATATTCTTAACATTGATGATGTTCTAAAGTAAAATATATTTAGAATGTCCTCTATTGGCAGCAATACATCGTCGGCAATGCTTTGGAATGGACCGAAAAATATGTGATATAAGCCTAGTTTCCACTGGAATGTATTCATATACCGTTCCACTTGCCTCTGTCATGGCATTCAGCATACATGCTTTTGTGGCGTGGACAACGTTATTCTGAGTTCCTCGCAGAAATAAATCTAACGGTAGGATCGAGAAATCTAGGTGGATATTCGACACTTTTTCTACGGTCTATCCACCTCTCAACAAATGTTTTATCCAAGAATTGCCAGGCGTCTCTATGGTAATGTGGCGGTTCGACTTCTTGATCAGAAAACAATCTTCATCTGCATAAATTTGATGAACAGCTTTCACATTTTTTTGCAACATCTTAAAAAGAATGGCCGTACATGTCCTCTTACAGACATACCATACTTCACAGATAACCCAGGAAGATTAACAGTTATGGGAATTATCTCTTGCCCAGTACACACAGATATAGCTATTAATAGTTCCATCCAATTTAAGAGTCTCCTCATCAGGCCAAAGAATGAAGTCAGTCAACTGTTTATTATCGCAAATTTATTCACAAAATTGGATGCGCATATCCGGATCATTCTCATTGCAGCAAGCTGGGCTTCTACTTTGCTCACTTAAAAATGCGATGAACATTTGAATTGCTTGCGCATGATTCACGCGAAGCGGAACTTCTGGATTTCTCAGAAGATCTTGTAGTAGTTCCACTGTTCTTTCGTCCGCTACTGATTTCTTCTTGCCACATCGTCCCTTCTTCAGATTACACACAATAGTTCCTTTCGTATAACTGTTACAAATGACGATCGTGCAGTATCAAAGTCTGCCTCCCATCGTCTCTGCATTTCTTTCATCTTCTTACATTTCTAGAAACACTTAGAAATCCAGTTTCGTTGCTTAAAGAAAAAGTTTCCCGCCAGTTTGTCAATTATTGTCGCTAAAATAAATGAAACCAAAAGTAATGAACGAAAAAAAAAAACAATCGCTATATATATATATATATATATATATATATATATATATATATATATATATATATATATATATACACACACACACAAACACTCTAGTCATGAGAACACAAAATAATAACAATTTGATCAGGTTATTTTTAATACTTTCTCTGTTATTAACATATATATACTCCCATGCAAAATGAAAGAAATAAAGTGGTAATTCACTTTAAACAGAGCGTCCGACAAAGAGGTTTACAATTTATATATATTACCATATTAACATATTTATATATTACTATCTTTATTACCTTTATTTGATTTTCTTACAAAACAATTAAACAATCCATAAAATCTCATCTGATCTTCATTAAACTTCGAATGATGCAACAAATCACATGAAAGAAACCTATTATTAAATGTGAATTTGAAACTTATACGAAAATAAAATGATAAGATGATTGATTATTAATGTTGTAAACGTTGTGCTTACCTATAGGGTCTAATAAAGATTTGCTTATCAATGTCAAAGAAATACGTTTTCCCCACAAAATGGAAATTTGCATCTCATCTATTATAGTGGAAGATTTTGTCACGCTGTTTGCAACATTGCTACGAAAGTGAGGATTCTTTTCTCAAAGAGTAGTGAACGATCTCCATTTCATCCAGATATTCGTTCAGCTTCAGTTGAAACCTATAATGAAATGGAAAAAATGATGACTTGTCGTTCTCGCTGGGAGCACGCTTGTGGTTTCACTTGGTTGAAAAGGCGGAAAAGTGTTTCGAACGATGAAAACGGAGAGGAGCGTTTTCTCTTCAACAAGGAATCGATTTTGTCCGTTGTGTACGACTAGTGTCAAAAGCGAGGGCAAGGGTTAAGTGCTTCCGTACGGTTGAAAGTCACGGTCAATTCAGAACGTGTAATATAGTGAAAAGAGCCTGATTTCCAAATTCTTGGTAATAGAAAAGAAAATCACAGAAAGCCATCCTTTTTCCACGTTATAAACGAATTGCCATAACTCACATTTCAGTTGTGCCTATTCTAAAATAGCAAGTAATTATGAAATCAGTTTTAACTACTGTATCGTTATAAACACGTGTTTATTTAAAAGGCTATATTATCGTATATGTAGTTCAGATTATGCAGATGGTTTAGTAGAAATAAAGATCTTGAAGAGCCAAAATAATTGATTTTTCTTGTTTACCTTCGGTTATAATTAAGTGCGAAGTGGTGATTAAAAAAAAACTCTACATATAAGGTCTTATGGTAGTAAGAACGAATTCAACAAAAATTACGTGCAACCTGAAAGTTCGGATCTTACATTGGAAGTATTTGAAAAAAATGAAATGAAATCTTTGAGTTTTACGTCCCACGGTTATGCCGGTTAGGCTAAAGGAGACGGTGATTATGAGTAATGAATGAAATGGTGGAATGAAGAAAGTGGGAGGAAACGGGAGAACCCCGAGAAAACCCACGCACACGGTATTTGTCCACCACAAAGTTCACTTGGCTGGGGCTGGGATCGAACCCGGGACCCCAAGCACCAGATGTGAACGCTCTACCACTGAGCCACAGCGGCCCCTGGAAGTATTTGAGTAGCAATACCAGACTTCTTTGTGACAGCTAATTCCCATGCAATAGTGGAAGTTCTTCTCTTCACCTTAGATTGAAACTTTTCATCTTGGATGTCACGTCACCGTAAGTAACGCTGAGGATGTTTATTTATTTATTTATTTATATATTTATTTATTTTGACTTATTTTACATGTCGAGGTTAAGGCTATATGTAGCCTTATCTACCACCTAAACATGACACAAAATTTAAAAATCAAAGGATATAGCTAGTCTAACAATAGCAAAAGAAAAAAAAGTTACAAAGTAAAAAAAAACACAAGAAACAGACTGTCACTTGAACACACACACACACACACAAATATAATATAGTGCTACACGAAAGTACATACATGTTATAATATGTAATAAGTGTTGAGTTTCATATCTTTATGACAGGCTTCTCTATTGGCTCTTGTGTCTCTGTGTCCATTCAACCCTGCTTCGATAACAATAAATTATAAACTGCCCTTTTAAAAGATGCTAAAGATTTTGACTCTCGTACCGAGGTTGGCAAAGTATTCCAATCACGACACGTTGAAATTATATATGATTTGGATGAATAAGTTGATCTATGAATAGGAATTGCAAGTTGGTTATTAAAACGTGATCTTGTGTCCCTCTCATGGAAATCGCTTAAAAAATTAAGATGGTTTAGAAGATAGGAAGGTTCTGTAAAAGTAAGTGTTTTATACAGCAGTACCAACGAGTGCAATTTTCGCCGTTGCTGCATCTTTAGCCATTGCAGCTTTTTAAAGAATGGCGTAACATGATTTGAGAATTTTAAGTTAAAAATAAAACGTATACAAGCATTTTGTACTCGCTGCAAACGCTTTGGTAAATGTATATCAGCGTCAGTTAAGGTGGTGTCACAGTACTCCAAATGTGGTACCACCAGGGTTTGAACAAGAGTTTTTTTCAACTGTGTTGGTAAAAAGTCTTTTAATTTGCTGAGAGAGAGACCTTTTTCTTATACTTTCAGACTACAGTACATTCCAGATTATCCTAGGTCATCAGAACCGTGACTAACACGGATAATACGGAAACGGAATATATTTTGAGGTTACTTTGTAAGTAAATGAGTAAATGAATGTAAAACATCTTTATTATCAATACAGCTAGTGTTAAGTCTACATGAAAATGATTTCACAGAAAATCAATTGTAAAGAGAAACAGTTTTAAGAATGATAGAGTGAAATGAAATTTTTCATGACAATACTTATCTTTACAAACACCCAATTGAAATTTAATAACTGATAATACAAGTACAAGAAAAGGGGAAATCTATGAACGTACGAAAAGACTCGAGTATGGGCAAAAGAATCCGAGCCGAAACCCAAAGTTCCGATACTACACGAATATATATATATATATATATATATATATATATATATATATATATATAGATAGATAGATAGATAGATAGATAGATAGATATCTTCGATTACCGCTGCTGGACGGTCGGGAGACGACTCCAGCAATTTCGAGAAGATTTGTTTGTCTTTCGTAAGTTAGAACTAAAACTTGTTCTTTTGCCAATTACAGCTTTATATTAAAGCATAACATTAATACTGTATGCTTATATATAGTTCTTACAGTATGAAATTCAATGAATTACAGTACTTTTGAAAAATATATTTTAGTTTAAGTTCTTGAAAAACAAGTTTTAGAACTTAACTGCTACGTTCAAACAGTAAATAAAAATAAATAAATATTAGTAATAACCACCTTTGATAATTCGGAGGCTCGCGTAACCGCGGCTGTGCTAATCGAGAGTGTACTGAAACAAATTAAGAAGTTGCGATTAATATTACATTTCCTTTAGTTTCTCACTGTATTAAGGGTGCGAACGAGGTGTTGATTTCCATCAGCTTATCCCATGAGTAATTTTTTGTTGATGAACGCTGTAATGACGTCACCTGACGATCGAATAGTGATGTAGATTACATATACCATAGCTATCATATAGACCACTTTATTCTGCGGCAACGAGTAGAAGGAAAACGGCCTACTTCACGTTTTGGAATTTTGGTCTGTTTTTGATCATGGCCGTATGCGAGGACCTATGCTGCATGAATTTCACCAGGATCATTTAGTCAGCGCAGCAACATGAAGCATGCATGGCGTATATGGTAAAGAGGCTATAGATATGCGCAAGTGCTAGAAGTGTTTCCAGAGGTTTCTCGCAGCCTCACCGACAGCTGCAACAGCCTGAGAGCAGCACTGAGGGCGAGTACAATGCAAACGTTTAAAAGAACTGGTCAGCAAACTCGATGTTGCCTATTCGACTGTTCGTCTATAAGGGCTTTGGTACCTGTCATAACTCACAAGGGAACATTCAAAGTTTTACGGGCTGACACCCAGAAACAGAGGAAATAGAGAGGAAAGAAGAATCTAGAATCATGCGAAGATAGCAATGCAAAAGATAAACTGACACAGAAAGAACTTCAAAATGATTAAAGTAATCAAAATGGCATTTACACAACAGTATAGTAAGCAAACAGACATGCTCAATAACATCATATGTAATGCAGTGTTGCCAACTAAGCACAAAATGAAGTTTTGTTAAATGGCACGGAACACAAATTATAATATGTACAAAATCTAATTATGATTATTTAAGAAGAAAAAATAAGAAAATACAGGATGAATTCTATATATAACGAGAGATTGCTGAAGGAAAAATTTTACACGCAATATAGTAATTTTCGCAATTATCCTTCCAAGTTCTTTAACTACAGTAGAATGAATGTGGTTACCTTTGAGGGTCCGTACTCCATTGCCAGCTCGCACCAACTGGAATTTGTCGCAGACAAACACCGTGTGAAAGGGTTTTCCAGGGATTCTACCATTTACTCCCACTTTCTTCATCCTACCATTTAGTTCATTCTCATTATCACTGTCTCGTTTTAGCCTACCCGGCATAAGCGTGGGACATAAAATTCAATTTATTTCATTTTCATTTCAAAGTGTAAAAGATTCAGATGCCGTATTCCAGGATGATAATTGGCTTATTCGTGTAGCTGGAACTGCTGTGGAGTGTTTTGAGAACATCAAATGATGTTGAACACCTCCCGTGGCCCACAAAATTGGACCTGAATATGAGTAATTCACTCTAGTCCGCTTCGGAGACATGAATCCGGCGCAAATTTCTTTCTGAATCCTTCTGACAGAACTAAGTAATGCACCATACGGGAGTATCGTAATAACCTACGTGCTACGAGTTACGATCTGTACGACTACATGCAAGTCGTACTAGATTTCTTCTGAGAAAGAAAGATGATCCAACGCGATATTAAACTCATATAATACACTTTTCAGGTGTTTCAATTGTTCTGATAATCATCTCTATTTGAATAATCTGCTAAATTTGATACTAGTTTTTTAAAATCGCTCATTGTGACATATTCAAGATTGACTGTGCACAAAATGTTTGAAACGTTTGGGGCTAATTGATTGACAATGTAAAGACATTTGTGCAGGCAAGTTGGCTCAATGGTAGAGTGCTTATCTCGAGGGCATGATGTCGCAAGTTCGATTCTCGGTCAAGTATACGGGTTGTAACTTTAATGATGGGTCAAACTTCAAGGGATGATGGAAAATAACAAAAGAAGTAATTTAAGGTAAGAAATTGTTATCCCAAAATGTGTCAGTCCTGAACTATAGCCCGCCGAATATGTAAAAAAAAAAAAAAAAAAAAAAAAAAAAAGGAGCACAACTGAATAGAACTAGAGAACGAATTCTCAGAGAAAGGTCGGGTCAAAGAAATAGTGCATTATTTGACCTGGAGATTCGATTCATGTACAAATCGATGAGGAACAGTGGCGGCGCAAGGGAGGCTTAAACGACAGCACTGGTTGGGATCGGAGACATTGGGTAAACCGTACCGGGGAAATGGAAAAGGACACAGTAAGCAATTCGAGACACGGATTCGTATTTGAGGAATGTAACAATCCCGAGTTATAGCCCTCGGAAACTGCGATTGGCTAGTACAAACCAGCGAGAACGAGAGAACGAATTGTCGGAGAAAGGTCAGGTCAAAGGAAATAGGGCATTATTTGACCTAGAGATTCGATTCATGTACAAATCAATGAAGAAGACTGGCGGCCCCAGCACACTTTGTAGTAGCTGATCGTCAGTGCCTTCACTAATCCTTCCTGCATAGGTTAATAGGAAGGGGAGGTCCTATTTCTTGGCCGGCACAATCCCCTGATCTGACCCCAATTGATTCCTTCTTGTGGTTATATAAAAATCTCTCGCCTACGACACACTTGTACAGAGAAAAAGAAACCCTGCTTGCACAAATCCTCGCGGCCTGTGATATCATTAACACGAAAGCAAGCATCTTCGAGAAGATGAGACAAAACTTACTACGGCGATGCCATGTCTGCATCGAAACCAGGGGACGCTATTTTGAGTATCTGCTGTGGATGTAAATACATTTTCTCTTTCTACCAGTATAATTTTCAGTCTTGTCTAGCCTTAGTATGTGTCGTTCTGTATTACCATACACGCACTGTACGATTTTTACACCCGACCTCTTACATCACTCCGTTGTCGTTTATGCCGTACGTATTTCTTGCTCCAATGATCCTGTTTTTAGGATCGCTCTCAACCTTCGGTGATATCCGGGCCCTGAGATCCCACATTCTGCCACACCCCTGTCAACTGCCACAATTTATACCACTTTCGTGACGCCGTCAAATCGCCTCCTGTTTTGTTATGGCCCCTTGAATCACTGTCAATTCTCCCTGACAGTTTTCCCAACGTCCCGGTAGTAATACAGTACATTTCTGTGATTCTTCTCTTGCGTCACCACTATTTCTCATTGATTTGTACCTGAATCGAATCTCAATGTCAAATAGTGCACTATATCTTTTGACCAGACCTTTCCCCGATAATTTGTTCTCTTGTTCCCGCTCATTTGTATTAGTCAATCTCAGTTTCAGCGGGCTATAGCTCAGGATTGCTGCATTTACGAAATAGGGATCCATCTCTTTCATTGCTTTCTGTGTCATTTCTCATCCTCCCGGTAAGTTTTACCCAATGTTTCCCATCCCAGCCAGTGCCGTCATATGAGCCCCACCTTGCGCCGTCACTGTTCCTCATCGATTTGTACATGAATCGAATTTCTAGGTCAAATAATGCACAATTTCCTTTGACCGGACCTTTCTCCGACAATTCGTTCTCTGGTACTCGATCGTTTGTATTAGTCAATCGCAGTTTCAGCGGGCTATAGCTCCGGATTGCTGCATTTCCGAAATAGAGATCCATCTCTTGCATTGTTTTCTGTATCCTTTCCCATCCTCCCGATAAGTTTTAGTCAATGTTTCTGATCTCAACCAGTGATGTTATATGAGAGACTCCTTGCGCCGCTTCTGTCCCTCATTGATTTGTACATGAATCAAAAATCCAGGCCAAATAATGCACTGTTTACTTTGACCCGAACTTTCTCCGACAATTCGTTCTCTAGTTCTGTCTTGTTCTTTCTTTCTTTTTTTTTTTTTTACATATTCGGCGACCTTAAATCACTTTTTTTGTCATTCTCCATCATCTCTTGAAGTTTGACCCATCATTAAAGATACCCCTTGTATATATGGTTGTTAAAAGTCGTGTCCGTGGATTTTATAGGTGTACCAGTTTCTTCCCGCATTCTCGTTCCACCAATTCTTCCATGATCATACACTTGCCCTAATCATTCGTTTCCGTTAGCCCTAACGGGATAATTAAGGGAGGTTTATTTTTTAAAATAGCAATTTTGATACCACGGACGGTTTAAATATTGACATTCAAAGAGCAAAAGTGGTAAGAGATATAGGAAAATGGTTTCCTGATAGGAGTTTCGCGTCCCAAAGATAAGTCTCGTCTTTGACTTTGTCCACCTTTACAAGTCGGAAGTGATAGACTATTACTTTCGGTTTCGATAACGAATCTGTATAGCTTGGAAGTCTACAGTAAGTTCACAATGACAAACGAAAACTGTTAATTAGTTTATATAATTTAGCTGATCTATATATATATAAAATTGAAAATCACTATATTTGTGACTCTAAATCTCCTGAACTACCCGGTCGACCTCGATCAAATTTGTAATATGGATGAGGTTCGAGGTTGGGCTGGTTTTGGACTATTCACTTTGATGGTAGAACAGGGTCAGGGGGAGGGAGAGGGGGTATAAAATAAATATAACTTAATAACTCCAGAACCACTCTACCGATCTTAATCAAATTTTTAACATGGATGAGGTTCAGACCTGGGATAGTTTTTATGGTTTAAATTTGACGGAGCAACGTACGGAAGGACAAAGATGGGGAGATATAGGCCTATAGAAATCAATTTATATAAGGCTAAAAGTGACTATTTTTGTAACTTAATAACTCTTGAACTATCCTGCCGATCTCAATCAAATTTTAAAGATGTATGAGATTCAGATTTGGATACATATCTTTAGTTTCACTTGAACAGTAGATTGTAGGAGAGGGGGACGTATAAATAAAAACTAATAAAATCTAATAACTCTTTAACTACCCAATCAATCTCGATCAAATTTTCATCATATATGAGGATCGGGCCTTGGGTGGTTTCTATCGTTTCACTTTGAGGAGGCAACCTAGGGAAGGGGGAGGGGGAGATATATATGAAAAAAAAATAAAAATGACTCCCTTTTTGACTTCATCACTCTTGAACCACCCAACCGATCTCAATCAAATTCTCAACATTAGGATTACTTTAGGCTATTAACTTTGTTGGTGCATTGTCGGGGAGGGGAGGAGGAGAGAAATTTAAAAAGGACCAAAATGATCGATATTTTTATTGAATCCACAGTTTTCGGGGTCGATGAGAGAAATAGTCACAATTCTGATGCTGTTTCAATCCACCATCAGCCCTGATAGTTGGGGAGGGGGAGTGTACAACGTAGGGAAAGGATATAAACATTTAAAAATGATCGAAAATGACTAATATTAGTGTCGAATCTATAATTCTAATGCCGTGTGCCGCAGCTTGGAGGAGGGGGAGCTATATATACTGTAGAGGAGGGGAAGGGGGAGATACATTTTAACATGATCAAAAATGACCGATATTAGTGTTGAATCCATAGTTTTCGGAGTTGATGAGAAAAGCAGTGACACTTATGATTGTTTCAATATAAATTCAGCCTTGATAGTTGGGGAGGGGGACAAACATTTAAAAATGATAGAAAATGACTAATATTAATATCGAATTCATAGTTTTAGAAGTATCTGAGATTAACAGTGACAATCCTGATTCCGTATGCACGAAGAATGGAGAGGGGGAGCCATATATAATAATAATCGAAAATGACCAATATTAGTGTATAATCCATAGTGTTTGGGATCATTCAGATGAACAGTGGCATTTCTGATCCGGTTTAAATCCAAAATTAGTCCCGCCACTTGGGTGAGTTGAAGAAGGAGATATATAAAAATGATCAGAAATGGCAACTATCAGTGTCGAATTTATAGTTTTCTGGGTCGCTTAGATGAACAGTGATACTTTCGATCCCGTTTAAATTCAATTTCAACTCCGCAACTTATGGGAAGGGAGGGACAAGATATATAAAAATGATCGAAAATGGCCACTTTCAGTGTCAAATTTATAGTTCCGATGCCATGGCCCCCAACATGACGGTGGGAATGATATATATATATATATATATATATATATATATATATATATATATATATATATATATATATATATATGTATATATGTATATATATATATATATATATATATATATATATATATATATATATATATCGGGTGTTTGTGCAGAGGGTGGTAAGTCACAAAATTCCATTTTTGAGTTTTTACTATCACTGGAAAGAGATTTTTTTTCTCTACACATGTGTATAAGAGGCTAAGTCAAATTCGAATATGTACCGAAGTTATTAACTTGTGTTTTATGGGGTAGTTCAATAAATTTCGAATACGGTTGTGCAAAGAGTTGTAAGTCAAGTTTGAACTGACTTAGCACTCTTTACCATCACAGTTTGTCCCAAATGTGTGTGTGCAAAGTGGGCTAAGTCAAATGTAAATTGACTTAACCCCCTTTTCCCTAAGCAGAATCCGTTCTTGTGTGCGGAATTTGGTAAGTCACACGGGCGTAAACCTTATGCCTTTTTAATAGTGACGCTGGTGCTGACCAACAGATGGTACTACCTATTTCACACCTTATGATCAGTCTACATAATTATTTTTTTGGAACTGAAGCACTAGTCTGATCTTCAGAATTAATTAGTTAAAAACTTTAAAATGAATATTGCTTACATTTGAATAGTATCCAATGAATGAAATTATAGAATAAAAGTTATACTAAAGTTTGCGTAAATTGTTATTAGATTTAACTGTTTACAAATGCACGAGTATTCACTAATGCGTTCTATTATTGATCCAAGTACGAGCAACACCATGGATTGGGCATCATCTAATTCCGTCGATAACTCAAACTCACATCACCAACCAGAACCAATATATAACTTCCTGCTGACAGATTATGACCAAAAGTATAACACCGTTAGAGCAGTTTTTCAGCAGTTGATTAAATACGTGCCTCGTCCTGAGATACGCGAAATCGTCAAAACTCGCAGAGGCATTATACTAAAATCTACCAACTCAAATTTTGTATCGCATGTGCGAAACAAAGCCACATTTGAGATCTTTGGACCAAAGGCTAAACTCTCCGCACTAACTCCAAGTGCACGTAAAACTCCTCCTCCTCCTAGGCGAATGCCAATGCTATCCGTTGTTATACGAGGAGTTGAACCAGATCTCACCGATGAGGAAATCTATGAGGAATTACATCAGGAAGGATTTCCTGTAAAGCGATGTATCCGGATAAAGAACGCTAACGGTGCAACATATCTTGTACGGGTTCTCACCGATCAACCACAGTTGATAGACCAGCTTTTGTCCACTGGAGCTTACATTTATCGAAGACGTTACAAAGTAGAACCTTCTCGCACACCTCCTCCTCTTCCGTTAAGATGCGAGAGATGTCAACTGTATAATGCACATCCCACATCCGAGTGTACTAATGATAATAAGTGTGGCTACTGTTCATTACAACATGCTACGAAGGATTGCCCCAATCAAAAGGCGCCACCACAGTGTAGTGCGTGTCCTGAAAAGCATCCTACATATAGTTACAGATGTAAAGCTAAGCCACAACCGGAACCTTCTAAACCAGAACTTGTTGCACCGATAAGGTCTGCTGACCGTCCCACTCCACCTGCAAACTCATTACTTCATCCTGTTACTGTTGAAGATCTGCTCCGATTCCTCACGATTAGTCTACAGAACATTCATCCGTTTCTTCGCACTCACATACTCAACCAAATCATCCATGCAGCTAAACTTCTGTTTAACCTTCAGCTCCATGCAACATATTCTGGACCAACAGTTCATTTTCAAATACAACCTATCGAAGTTTACGTTTAATATGGCAGCTTCCATTTGCAATATTTTTTGTATTTTCGTAATGGCGTATAGCTTCTTATTTATGAACATACGCTCACTATTGACACATCAAGGACTATTCACGCAGTTATTACAGGAAGAACACATCTCAGCCTTCGCACTCAACGAAACTTATCTGGCTCCTTATCTACAGTGTTACATACCAAAATATAATTTACTACGTCATGATGCTCCGTCCGGACCCCGTCTATACGGCGGTACAGCTATCGGCATTAGTACTCGTCTACCATACCGCACTGTTACCATGCCTCAAACTTTCAATCTGCCTGAATACAATGTAACTACTCTGTACCTTCGGGGTCGCACAGTCACATTTGCCACAATCTATGTTCGGCCAGGAAAGATTCTCAACTATGATTTCTTTCGTTTCATTGATACGCAATCCCGGCATTATATTATCATGGCAGACTTGAATTTCCATAGTAGAACACAGCGCGACAAACAGCAATTTCTTGATTTTATACAAACTTCCACTACAGGAGAATTTCACATCTTGCCACAACCTACGAGGCCAGCTAGCAACACAACGCCTGACGTAGTAATAACCTCGTCTTCTCTTTCTCCTCTCATTAACATTACTGTACTAGATTCCATCGGCAGCGATCATGTTCCTGTTAAACTAGAACTTCAATGTACAGTGAAGTCGTCAAATCACTTACCAGCTAGAAAAATTTATCTATATCATAAGGCTAATTGGGATCAATACCGATCCACAATAGACGACGCCATTAGCACACTCACTATACCTACCTCGCAGCATAGTCTTGATCACGTTATCACTGACCTTACTGCAGCAATTCAAGGAGCAGCGGAACATTCTATTCCGTCTACTCATGTACAACCGCATAAACCTATTTTGCCACCAAGATATCTTGCATTAATTTCTGCTTCACGTCGAGCTTATCGTGAATATAGAACAAGTGGCAACTTGGAGGCACTGCGCTTACACCGCCAATATCTCCGAATAACACACAACTACATTGTAGCATACAAGAAAAGACAGTGGATTTTAACCTGTAATACTCTTACTGCAGAAACTCATCCCAGCAAATATTGGCGTAAATTCAACCAACTTACTGGAAAAACGTCTCGTACACCCTATCCTCTTATTCACAACCATCAAGCTCTTAATAATGACATCGACAAGGCTAATATTTTTGCTACATTTTTCCAAGAAGTCTTCACTCCTCTTTCTGGAGGGCACACACCGCACCGCCTTCAAACTTCTATCAATCGTCACGCCGATCCGACCGCTCCTCATCTACAGCCTTCTGACCACCATACTCTGGAACCTAATAATCCACTTACTCAGGCTATAGACCCAGATGACATCAGGGCTATTTTAGCAACCAAACGCAGTACGGCACCTGGATTCGACTCCATCACATATGCTCTCATCAAACAAACACCTCCTTCTTTCATTCTGATTCTAAGCCATATTTACACTTTTGTCCTGCGCACTGGTTTCTTTCCGCTCGATTGGAAGTATTCTAAAGTTCTTTTATTTCCTAAGCCTAAGAAACCACCATCCGACGTACAGTCGTATCGCCCAATCCATTTAACAAGTTGTCTCTGCAAATTATTAGAACGTATACTCGTTCGTCGGCTCCACGACCACCTCCTCATGCACAATCTTCTGCCGATCCATCAAGCCGGGTTCCGACCGCGCTTCAGTACACTCGATCAGCTCTTAAGACTCGCCACTGCTATTTATAACCAATACAACAAGGGATTTCCTTCTTGTTTAGTTACGTTTGATTTGGAAAAGGCATTTGATAAGGTCTGGCATCCTGGCTTGATATACAAATTACATAACTATATGCTACCCATATCTTACATACGATTAATCAATACTTTCTTAACAGGACGTCTTGCATATATTTCTATTAACAACGCTTTATCACACCCCATATTCTTACATTCTGGCGTACCTCAAGGTTCTTCTCTGTCTCCTTTGTTATATCTACTGTACGTTGCTGATCTCAGACTGACTCCTCACGTCCAAGTCTACCAATTCGCCGATGACACAGCATTTCTCACAACAGCTCGCACTATCCAGCGTATTAATAGACTCATGCAGCCAGCTATCGACACATTTGTCCGTTGGTGTCAGGTCTGGAGACTCAGTATTAACTCAGCGAAAACACAATCTGTAGTTTTTCTACCACCACGTAGACGATCCAGAGTGTTTCGCAATCCGAATTTATTAAATATTCACGTGGACGACACGCCAGTTCCTTTCACACCATCTCTTACTTACCTTGGGGTGATATTTGATTCAAAGCTTACGTGGACTCCGCATCTTAAGAAAATTGTTGCTCAAGCTAAGAACAGACTAAATCTACTTAAACGTTTAGTTGGAACCAGCTGGGGTTTACGACCACCTACTGTCCTCCACACTTACAAAGCTTTTATGAGGACTACTTTAACCTATGGCCATACAGCTTGGGCCGCAGCTCCCGACAAATTTTATAAACAATTGTCTATAATGGAGCGGCATGCTTTTAGATTGGCCTATAGAATTCACTTACCAAGCCCAACCAGACTTCTCTACGATCTCATAGACTTTCCACCACTGCTCACCCATCTAGAACAACTTCGCATTCGTTTCATCACGAAACGCTTTGATTTACGACACCCCATGCTTCAGGATATACTACGATATGACCGAGAGAATGATGCACCGCCACGATACGTCGACACTCCGCTCCAACACTATCTTACACTGTATCACTTGCAAATGGATCCTGCCGATCGAGACCCAGAAGTATTTGCTATATATCATCCACGCCATTTGTCATCTTCCATCTATCCATCATATGCACAGTAATAACCAACTAACATGGGCCTCCTCTGTCTACATCAGTTCCTGAATAGCCCCAGGAACAGAAGATAACAGCATCCGTTCACTAACAGAACCTAGTGTTGTGGCGTCCAGTACAATTCATCCTCATTTTCATCATCATTTCTAAATATTATTTCGTTAAGTTATAATTTCTGTTACTGTTTCTCTTATTTGTTATTATATTCACGCACTTAGCCTTCATGCACTGACAGTTTGTTATTTTCTTGTTTCATATTTCTAATAGCCTCCATGCACATATTACCTTTATGTTATTATTATTATTATTACGTTTTTGTGTCACCTGTTTCAACTTATCTCTATTGTGTATATATATGTATATATGTTAATTACTTAAAATAATGAATGAATAAAGGAAAACCCCTTAGACCAACCACAATTTCTGTAGTCTCAACATTCCTAATACAACACTTCCCCGAAGAAAGGGCGCAACCCTTTAACCGGGTAGACGACAAAAAAAAAAAATAATGCGTTTTCTACTGAAAGCACGTAGTCTTAGGTGTGAGTAATTTGCGCGCTCGATTTGATGGAAAACTCCAGGGGAAGGAAAATACTGGCCTTAGTGCGTATGCAAGAGCAACCTGCTTATCAACAACAAGATTCAGATGAAAATGACGATAGAGGTAAGTACACAGACTTAACCTTTTTGCATCATATTTAGTATTTTTAACATTTTTTTCCGTTTTAGTTGAATTTTTTAAGTTAGTTGGTCGTGACCGAAGCCAATGCGTTTGCTTATAAACAATAAAGCCACCAGCTTGTTGTATTAACCAAGAATAATGGATGTATGCAATAAATGTAGTGTAAAAAACAAATTTGATGTTTATAGCGTAATTATAGTAACACAGAATTTTTAATTATGAATATAAATTAGATTAATGAATGTCATACAATGATAGTATGTTGCACTACTATAGCCTATGTTGTGCACTGAAAGTATTCAGTGGTAACTTTAGGGGCACACGATATTTTATATAAAAGTGTACAATGGTAGTGAAAAGTAACTCCCTTCTTCTGAAGAATCAATGCTAGTAATTCTGAGAGTAAGTCAAATAGAGCATTTTCAAGCCTCGTTTGATATATGAGGGATAATTGAATTAGCTAATCCTACTAAATGAATCAAATCTTGGCTAACTTAACCTAATCTAACCTCTTGGTTGTCAACCTCCTTGTTCTTCGATAATGTCCAAAAGATTAAAAGGCAAGATTAAAAAGTCATACAATGCATGTGAACTATTTGATTTCAAAATTTTGAAAATAAAGATTTCCCTCGAGGGCAAGAAAAGTAGTTTTTGACCGCCAATACTCATTTCATATTTTCCTTTTCAGAATGTCCCTTTGTACATCTCTTTAAAAAAATCGGTACCGGTGTTTGCTTTTATCAGTGTTGCCCATTCTGTTTTCATATCTCAAATCGTAGTAAACAAAACAGAAAATATTGTTTTACCTGGTATAGTTTTATGGCCAAGAGAATGAAAAGGAAGACGACAGGTGAAACTTATCAATCAACAAAGAGATCTATAGAGTCAAGATTAAATTATTTAAAGTAAGAAGGAGTAAGCAAAGGGTTTCCTTTTGGACATTATCGAAAACCCAAGATTAGGTTAAGTTAGGCAAAATTTGATTAAGTCAGTAGGATTAGCTGATTCAATTATTTGCCCCCGTACATTGTCGAAGAATGAACAAATCAACAACTAAAATATCAAAGTAGGTTAGGTTGGTTAAGTTGGTGGTTGAAATCATTTATCCTGCACACTGTCGAAAAGGAATGATATGGAAAACCAAGAGGTTGGAGTGGGTTAACTTAGTGAAGGTTGAGTTAATTAAATGAAGATTACTGCGTAGAAACTGACTTTACATCTCAACTATTTCCATTATGTGGTGTCGACATATCGTTTCTCATTCTTCTTGTCTACGGCATACTATTTATAACTACCAGGTTAAAAAATGTTGCTGGGCCGACAAGAATCCATCAACAGTGTGTATGTTTTGACACATTTAACAGAATATGTTGCTGGTCCAGCATAAGATCCAGGCAAACATGAAATTTTGCAAGAGGAAGTTTCTAGTGACAAGTTATGTGTTTGACACAATTTCCAGAATCCGTACAGAGTTGCTTGAAATGAATGATTTCTACTTTGCTGGCCCAGCACATTTTTCAACCTGAGATTATATTGTCTAGTCATTCTACTATTCGAACTTAGCTAAAATTAATAAATTTACTATTCATTCTTTTCAGATCTCTGTGATGATCCTGCAATACCTGCGGAATGGAAGACCGTGTTTGATTCGGATGATTCAACGAAGGATCCAAATTATTGTACCAACAGTTCTGCGTCCAATTCTTCTGTTGAGTGTACTCCTCTGACGACAACCAAACGAGAGAAGAAACTGCGGAAGACAAGGGAGCAGTTTTCGAAACAAGTTATCTCTAAAGGGCCATGTGATGATATACAAGCTGAAATTGAAAATGCAGGTCATGTGAAGGAAGTTATCATGTGTGAAAGAACTAACGACAAAGATCCTCAAGATACGCAAGTCCCATCGACTTCAAATCAGAGCAGTGGAAGTGGATGTGAAGGTGGAATAGAAAAAAAATCTGGGAGATCACGGGCGACCAGAGGCAAGCGAAAAGTAGTAGGAATGAAAGGTGATACCAGGAAACTGCGGGAAGAGAGAAAAATTGGTAGGAACACAGGGAAGGAATACATTTCATCAACAGGCAAGCTGATTGCAGCTCGAAAATGTGAGCCATTGGGCGTTTGTAGAAAAAACTGTCGTTCCTTTTGTTCTCCTGAATTCTGCAAAGTATTGTTTGAAAACTACTGGAATATTGGAAATTTTAATAGAAGAGTTGCTTATCTAGCTAGTTTCATGGACATTGGAGATAAGAAAACAACAAGGATTAGACAGTTGGATGCGGAGAAGCAACATTTCCGTCAAATTACAGTTTCATATCATGTCGATGTAAATGGAGAAAGAAAAGAGGTTTGTAAAGGATGCTTTATGAAGATGTTTGGCGAAACAAAGAAGTTTATTGAAACCGTAATTCAAAAGAAACGATCCAGTATTTCGGGCATAGTTGCTCCGGATGCAAGGGGTGTCCACAAGCCTGCTAATGCAAAATCTGAAGAGGAAGTGGAGGAAGTTCGAAAACATCTACAAGCTGTTCCTAAATATGAGAGCCATTACTCACGGAAAGATTCGGACAGAAGATACTTGCCATCATATCTCACCATTTCGGAGCTTTATGACGAGTACAAAAGAACCTGCAAGGGATCTCCTGTGAGTCGGACCCTTTATGAAAAAGAGTTTCGCAAAATGAATTTAAAAATCAAGAAACCACATGTGGATACATGTCAATTGTGCGACAGGTTGTCATTGCAGATAAAAGCAACCGGTGATGAAGATTCAAAAACACAACTAAATGAACTTCATAGGCAAGCTGAGCTGGCCTACCAGGCTAAAGCTAGAGACAAGGAACTATCCAAACACGATCCAGGAAAGAAAACCGTAACTTTTGACATGCAGCAATGCCTACCGACACCTTTGGTTAAAAATTCAATAGCGTTCTATAAGAGGCAACTATGGACTTTTAACCTAACAGTGCACGATTGTGATGATGGCCAAGGTTACTGTTTTATATGGCATGAAGGTTTAGCTGGTAGGGGGGCAAATGATGTCGGTTCCTGCTTGTACCAATTTCTTCTTCACTACTTGAACCCGGATGTCAGACATGTCACAATGTATTCCGACACCTGCAGTGGACAAAACAGGAACAGCCATGTAGCAGTAATGTGCATGACTGCTTTGCAAAATTCTCCTCATTTAGAAGTTATCGACCATAAGTTTCTCCTACCAGGACATACTCATATGGAGAGCGACATGGATCACAGCTTAATAGAAAAGAAAAAGAAGAAATTCAACGGCAGTATTGACCACCCTCATGATTGGGCGCAACTTATCAGACAGGCTGGAAAGAGTAAGCAGTTTGTTGTGAAAGAAATGTCCCGCGAAGAATTTTTGAACTTCTCTTCTCTTCTTAAGGGCCCCCTCCAACTCCGTACAGTTGATGAAAGTGGTTGCAAGATAACGTGGCGGGATATGAAGTGGCTTCATTACGAAAAGAAGAATTTGGGAATAATGTATTATAAAACTAGCTTAAATGAGGAGGAAGACTTCAAGCAAGTTAGTTTCAGAAGAAGAGGAAGGAGCTCTACTCTGACTCCAACTTTTACATATGATGGTCCAGTACCCATAACCACCGAAAAGAAGAAAGATCTTCTTTATCTTCTGCCATTTGTGTCAAATGTATTTCACGATTTTTACAAATCTCTGACAACAGCGAAAACTGCACGTAATGTCTTGCCGGACACAATGGGGAATGTCTCAGAGCCTGAAGAACTGTAACTTCAAATATTTCTTTAGTTTGATACAAAAATGTATGTGTGTAAGGCAGATAGAAAGTGCGTGTCGGTATAATATGGTGTAGGGGTAAGTCTGATTTTCAAAAGTGCAAAACGGGATAAGTAAGAATTTTTCAAATGGTACATTTTTGTTCTCTTATAAGCATAAAACATAATACATGACATTAGCGATATAATACACACTGTTTGTACACATATGTATCTTCATAAATCTTATATTAAAGTAGTGTTTACTCGTCATCCCGATTTAGCACGATTTTTTAAACTTTCAAATCAATTTTCCCAAAAAGTGTATTTTTTGACTTAACACCCTCTGCACAAACACCCGAGATTAGAAAATGACCAATATTAGTTTCGAATCCATGGTTTTCGTTGTTTCTGAGATGATCAATAATCTTCCCGTTGCTATTTAAATCGATGCCATTAAAGAAGAGCATATTTCACGGATATTAAGCTAAGGAGGCACGGAGTTGGGCATTTAAATTTTCATTTGAACCCACCGAAGCGGGTAATCGATGCTAGTAGTTTTATATAACTCTTTAGATTCACCCATTTGATGTAATTGTAATCCTTGGAACCAATAGGGATACATAGTGTGATATGAAGCACAATAAAACAAAGAAAAGCATTGTATCATAATACAAAGCTAAGGTAAGCTTGAATGTATAGCTCTAAATCAATCGTATTAATGATCCTCAATACGTAAGCCTACAAGGAAAACAAATATATCCATTTAAATCACACATATATGCTTCTTTGATGTGGGTGAAATTCAAAGGTGTTTCCAAATCTGTGGATGAATGTTCAACTTAAGCTGATTACCACTATCCGGACCTCAATTACATTCCATTGCATATATAAATTTCGATACGATAATCGTCATTACTTGGTTTATAGTTATATTATTTGTCTCACAGTTGAATGGAAGTATAATTTTCTCGCTAGTTTGTATGAGTACTATCTGATAATTAGATTTTCTGAATTAATCGTGTTTAAGTTTTGACGCATCTACAGTAAATTGAGATTAGCAGTTATTTATCATTACTCTCGTCGTATAGTGATCTGCAATCGTAACTTAAGTAGGAAAAAGTTATTTCCAATAACATGTGTGTATTTAAGCTTTAAAAGTCTAGTTAATACCAGTTTGAAAAGGGAATATTAAATAATCCAGCAGGTAGGAGACTCCTGTTGGAAGTTTGAAAGCTAGAAGATTTGTTTATTTTACCGAGTACTACTGACGTTAGTGTTTAAAAAAATATTGGTCACACGTTCTGAATCATGGTCATTATTGCGCAATGGCCGCCTTCTTGAATAGTCCTTTCCTGAATTTTTCTGTGATCGTTTTAAATACATCTAGCTCAAGCTGCAATTGCCGCAAAGTTATCAATTATATCTCGTTCAGTTTGCAATGGTACAGGTTTAGCTTATATTATTCACTTGTCAGTAGTACACACAACAGAGAAGTAAAGGAGGGAAATTCAGGAAATTTCCCTAAAAGTTTTCCCTTTTACCGATTTTTTGCCATTGTTAGATGGCAACGCTGGGTTCCAGGCGAGAAAGAAAAAATACAGAGGGGCCGCGGTGGCTCAGTGGTAGAGCGTTTAACTCTGGTACTTGAGGTTCCGGGTTCAAAACCTACTCCCTGCAAGTGAATCTTGTGGTGGACAAACACCGTGTGCGTGGGTTTTCTCGGGGTTCTCCCGTTTCCTCCCACTTTCTTCATTCTACCATTTCATTAATTTCTCATAATTACCGTCTCCTTTAGCCTAACCGGCATAACCGTGGACGTAAAACTCAAAAATTTCATTTCATTTTCAAAAATTACAGACATTTTCTGTAATGTGGTAAATATATACTGAAAGTTTTGGCTTTAATGGTAGAACTCTAACAACCTTTGGCTTTAATGGTAGAACTTTTGTCTCATAGAAAGACCTACAGCTCAGACTGTAACTGCCACAGAGATACAAACAATATCTAGTTTTATATTTGTTTGATTGGATGTAATATATGGTGTGAACTAATGTAACATATGTGTTATTATAACTTGTGACGAGGAACTATAACGGAAATAAATATATTCACACGAAATATTTTCCTGAATATTTTCTTTTAATGATGTGGAAACACTAAAAGATAGAAGTGGAACTACATGCCACTTTGTCTTTAGAAATCCAGTGGACATTAATACTCAATATTTAATTCACAAGTAAAGACAAATAAAAAAGATCCTTAGCATTTCATATTTTATAACTAAGAAGTGTGCTTCAAGTTTGATATTAAGTGATATTCTCAAACAACAATTTCTTATTCTTCTCACATAACAGTGCACAAATGACTAATAAACTGACACTTTCGTCCCAAGATTACATACATAGACCCTATTCATTACTTTACATTTACAGAATGGACAACACGGTTTTTGTTTCACTCTGCAAGCACAAACATTTACTTCTGCTTATGTCTTGCACATAAAACGGGAGACAAATTCAACAGGTCTGAAATATTCAGTCGTTATTATAGGTTTAAATACCCTGCTTCTTCTACGTAACAATACTCTAATGGATTTAATGGTTGGGTTTCATCCAGCACAGTCATCCCTGTGTAGCACTGAACATATGCACGCTGTATATGAAAGAGACAGTTAATGCTAATGAGAGTGAACACAGTTAAGAAAAGTTAGTAGTATTTGCTTTGTTGTATCATTCAAATCGTGCCATATCACAGTTTGTTTTTGATGAACCAAGTACTTTTGCTATAAAAAGCTCGTCGTTTTGTATCATTCCTTCATCCAAGGGAGCAACCCCAAAATTGCTTTTCATTGTTAGCGATGTAATTGCTGTTTTAAATGTTATAAGTTTTGCCCCAGTCTTACTTGTGGTTAGTATCACATACAGTTAGTCTGCGACCGGCACGAAGAACATAATATAAGAGTGCAGTGCATATTTTCCGTCATTTTGTGAAGTGGTATGTATTTTATAGATGGTTTGTACCTTTGGCAATCTACATTTCTTAGACCACAATTTTGATAACTCTTTTTGAATGGCATATTGCGGAAATCATAACATCTGTATCTAGTGAGGCAATAATAACTCTTTAAGTGGAATCAGTTTCTACCATGTGTTGGATGTATTTCGTGATTCTATTATCAGCTTCGTCACATTCACAGTAAAATGAACAAATCCTTCCGTTAATTTCAGGCATAGCTTCGGATTGTTCGTGATCTCCCAAGTACAAAGAGTTTGCGCAATTTCCTTCATCGACAGTCCACTCAATCAAGAGCTGTTGCAAACGTGCTTTGTTCTGGCTTAAACCCCCATAAAGTATCCATGTTGACAGGAAGGAATACATTTGGGTTACTAGTAATTACATCAATAGGACCAACATTTTTTGTCGTCTCAGCCGTTCCCAGTTTTTGATACTTTTCTCTTGATACAAATAAAACGAGATGTCAGTGCGCAAAGAACCTTCGGAGACTTTTAAGATTATCTTCCATAAGTAGCCAAAGTAGTCTCCAAACGTCTTACACATAAGCCGTTTGACATAGACATAGCGGCTCGTACATCACAAAGTCAATCACCGTTGCTACATTTGTTTCCTGCTTTGGTAGATAAGTAGATATATAATTTTTTTCAAGTTCTTTGCTGAGTTGTGCTTTATCCGTTTTCTTGAAGAACCCATCATTTGCTAGATAATACGGTGTAGATGTAAGCTCGTATTTTAGTAGTGTCTGAATATCGAAACTTCTTGAACATGCTACTTCTATGAATCGAATAGTATTATTAGTTTCTTGGATCGCCGAGCCAGTTGCATGTTTCTTTGTCTTTGGAAATTGTTTAGGTATGGGGTCTAGAATACCTTAGGATTTCTCAATCAATCTTTCTTGAATGAAGTTTTTGTAGCTAGCATATCCTTCTTCTTGCATACAGAGTAAGTATTCAACTATTACTTGACCATTTTTCTTCCAGTCATAATGTTAGAAATTCCACAATTATCAACTTTCGAGGACGAATTTTCTCGCCCAAACACAACAGTTAACATCTCTGAAATATTCTGCTGCTCTTGAATTGTTAAAGACTTTGAAAACTCGTGATGAAGAGCATATTCATCATCTTCATTAAGGCCACAAAACTGTCTCAAAAACGAAATTATGTTTTCTTTCTCATGCTTGATAAGGACACGTTTTCTTATGGCTTCTTTCCGTCTGGTTATTAAATCCATTTCTCTTATGTGGCTTATTGTAGTATTCCTCTAATGCGTGATCCAATGCAACACTGCTAAATCTATGGTTACTATGTTGAACTGTGAAATGACCGTTCTTAAACTCATTATGGAGTAGACGATGTTCTTGTTCTAGTTTTAAACAATCGTGGTAATATAGAGAATAATTTCTCCTGTCACATGAGAAGGAAAGTGGCAAACACTCTCTTAGGCTGCACACATGCAAGTCCAAGTTGTTTTCTCTGTCCGCTCGAATTAAGTCTCGGAGAAGAAGAGCCAGTGTGGAGAAAAGCTGATCCTAAAGAACAAATATTTTAATTCTTTGTGCTCCACTTTCTCTAAACTTCTCAAAGTCCATTCTGATGGTACTCAGATTTCAATTTAGATAAACTTTGTTCTTCGTATAGTGATAATTGTATGCATTTAACTGTCCAGAACAATTCGGAATATTTAGTTATATTAATCTGTTCCATGAAATTTTACAACAAAGACTTTAGAGAGTTGATGAAGTAATATAATATCTATCATTACTCAAGTTATAGTGGTTAATAGGGTTCCATCGTAGAACGCTTCAACAGAACTCTTAAACAAAACATGTGGAAGAAGTTAATTAAGCAAAAAATTATAAATGGAAAGAGATATTACCAACATTAGTTAGTGAGTACAGTAATAAAGCACATAGAACAGTTGGTATAAAACCTGTGGAAGTTAGTAAAAGGAATGAACAAATAATATTGGAGAAAGTGTATAAGAAAGAATATGAGTGTGTTAAACCTAAATATGAAAATAATGATTACTTTCGTATAAGTAAGTCTAAAGGTTTGTTTGAGAAAGGATACACACCTAACTGGTCAACAGAAGTATTTTTTATTAAAGAGGTTATTTGCTAACATAGAGAATAAAAGATTTGGACAACGAGGATGAAGAAGGAGGGTTATATGAGCAAGAATTATTAAGAACTGAATATAAAGATGAGTACCTTATTCGAAAAGTACTGCGCAAGAAAGGTAATAAAGTATATGTTAAATGGCTAGGATTTAATGATTCCCATAATAGTTGGATAGATAGAGATAATGTTGAAGTTTAAGTTTCGTATGTTTAGTCTTTTTATGATTCTCATACAAGGATCCTGCGGTTGTGACTTCAATGCTACCAAGTTATGTCAAAGCCCATAAAAATGAAATAAATGATTTTATATATAATAAATATGAGTACTATGGATATACAACATAATAAGAGGTACAAGTTGGATCTCTCCTGAATTTTATATGAAATGTAATCTAATTATTTTTGAGTATTTCACTCATGACTAAGCGATACCACGATAACATCAGAAAATGAGAATAAAGATTAGAAGAAATCGAACAAACATTGGAAAAATTAAGGATTCAAAATAATGTCTTAAAAGAAGTAGCAGCACCATATACTAATGACAGTTTAAAAGATAATTGTTTTCATATATAAGAAGAATAAACTAGATGATCCTTTCCCTTATTATGCTATCATATCTCAGAAGGGGAGTTTATGCAAACCTCTGAATGAAGCGTATGAGAAATATCCAAACCTCGAGGTCATTTACGAAAGGTTTAGAGACCCCAATAGTGTTAAGCTGTTTAACGTAATGCAACAAGAACTATATATGCGTAAAGGTAAAGGTAATGAGTTTCGGACACCACTATCAGAAGAAAGCCTAGTTAAAGAAATTGACTACTTGTATGTTTGGTTGAAAATTAATCAACTCTGAAAGTAGTCAGCTAAAATTTCCTTCAAAAGCCATAATAAAAATGAATTTTTTATGAACTGTCTCATAAAAGTATCCCATTATGTATGTCCATGATGTTTGTTTAAATGAATATAATGTTGTTTCTAGAGTCATGGTAAAAGGTTCTGCTGGCTATGATCTCTATTCTTACGAGACTGTGAGAATAAAACCTGGACATACTCATCTACCTAAAACTGGAGTTAAGATAGCCGTACCATAAGGATACTTTGGGAAAATCTTTTCTATAGCAAGTTTGAGTTTAAAAGAAGATAAAGATGTGTGTGTGGGTGTTATAGACAGTGAATATCACGTAGAAGTTATGAAAGTAATTAAGAAAAGAACATCGATAATATGGCCTATCTGTGAACTATTTGGAGTTAACGCGATGCTTAGATATTTTAACTTCCTTCCTTTCGTGAAACTGCTTTTCAATGATTTCAGCGGATTGGACAGTTAGTTTTAATAAACAGCGAATCATTATCAATCGAAGTAGTTACAGAATTTAATAACGAAAGCGAAAGAGGTGCTGGAATTTTCAGATCATCAGGTACATCATGAAACGTGAAGTAAGTCGAGCAGATTTGCTCCTCCAATCAAAATAGTAACGATATAGAAATTGAAGCTCATTAGGTATCTTCTCTCTAAATCCTAACACAAAAGCATTTGATTAACATTGCCTCGTTGAAATCTCTATCCAACATACTTTATCGGCAAACTCTCTGATAAACGTGAACATGAGCTAACGTTGTCTCAATCAACCTTATCAGCAAATTTTGTTAAAAATCTTCAGATAATTTTCTGTATGATATAATCACCCAATCAACCTTATCAGCAAACACTGTTTGAAATCTTCTGATATTTCGTTGCATGTTATAGTCAACCAGTTAACTCTCTGCAAACTCTCTTAAGAAATCTTTAGATAAGTCATTATATTTTAAGACTTCCCAATTGATCTTATCCTTGTATTTACGTATGAAATCTTCTGTAAAATTTTCACTAAAACGCATATAAGACAATTGTTTATCTGTTAGTGTATCTAATGTTTCATCTGACAAGTTCATAATATACTTCTGAAAAAATATTTTATATAAGTTGTTCATTATCTTTCTTAACAGCACCTTTAAATAAATGATCTAACATACCAATAGCAAAACAAAAAATAATTAAATCAGGATTAGCTCTTTCACCATCATCGTCATCTAGATTATCATTTTCATCTGGGTTACAATAAATATCATCTGTATCCTACTCCACATCCATTAAAAGATCATCATCTCCATCATCTAAATAATAACACACGATTGAATACAGGTGTAAGAGATAATACTTGTTTAGCAAGTTCCATTACGATGTTCTGTAAAAAAAATATAGTTAATTTCATTTTTAAAGATTTTCTATGTAATAAATATGGATATGGAGTGTTTTTAATACACGATCAACTTAAACTTATTCATAAAGACCTTAAAAGTCTAGGAGCACTAATAGAAAGACAAGTACTATTAAAAGAAAAGCAGATGTTGCTAAAAGAATACAGTTCAAGAAAAACAGAATGCGGAACTAGAATCAAATTGAGATAGTGATAAAGAAAATGATGAGGTAGATTCTTAAGTACATAGTTTAGATTGTAATTATCTATGGCTTTTATGTGATAATCTCATAGAAGCCGCTTTATAATAAATAAGACGACTACTGTTAAGAAAAAAAATAAATCAAACCAAAATTTACAAGGACAGAACGAGAAAATTAGTTTAAGAATTAATAGTAACGATATAACAAAAATGTAATCAAATCAAAATTTGCAAGGACAAAACAAGATAATAAAGTCTTTAGTTAAGCGTACTGTAGTAGAGTTAAGGAGTATATGCAAAGAGAAGAGGATAAGAGGTTATTCCCTACTAAGAAAAGCACAACTTATTGATCGTAATAATGGTAGCGATATATCAAAAATGAAATCAAATCAAAACTTTCAAGGACGAAACAAAAAGATGAAGTCTAGTTAAATGTACTGTAGTAGAGTTAATGAGTATATGTAAAGAGAAGGGAATAAGAGGTTATTCCCGACTGAGTAAAGTAGAACTTATTGATGATGAAGACAAAATGAATAGGTATGAAGATGAAGACAAACAAAACAGATTAAAGTTAGCCCAAACATTTCCATTTGAAAAAAAATCTTTGGAAAACAAATTCCTGAAAGACTAGATTGAAAGAAAGAACACTGTTTCTATTTGAAGAAGAAGTAACTGAAGAAACTAAACCAGCACTCATGCCTATTAAAGTAGAAAAAGAAAAAACAGCATCAAAAAAGAGATTAGACTATTAAAGTCGATAACATAGGTGAATATAGACCCAACGAAATTTTTAGATGTAATTGGAAGAGTTGCTATTAAAAAAATTAAAGAAGAGCTAAAGTTCTCTCCTGTCAAAGTTAATCTTGTTTTCATTTGTGACTATCAAAGAAAAAGAAGTACAAGAATTTAATTTTAAAACGTCAAAAGAGAGAATATTATAATCAAATGACTTAGATCAATGCATATACCATGCTAAACGAAAATTTCGTAGAGAAATGGAATAATTTCAAGGTAGAGGATCACCAAATTTGGGCATCGCACCAAATTAAACATTCAGAAACCATACTAAACAAATATGTACCATTACTAACTTCTTCCTATATTGAACTTTCCAAACTAATAAGAGAGAAAAAAAGCAGTAATTAATGTTCAAAATAAAAGCAATACATGTTTCTTGTATTCTGGAGCAAGTTACTTAAAACCTATAGAGCGTGAATCAAATTCTCAAAGACTTTCCAACTATATACAACTTGTTAAAGAATTAGAAAATAAGTATTGTGATGGGATTGAATTCCCTGTACAATTAAAAGACATAGTGAAGTTCAAAAAAAGAGGTAACATTTCAATTAACGTTTATAGTTATGATAAGAAATATAATATACATCCACTTCAAATCACGAAACATAACTAAGTTAGTGGAACGTTAATCTATTATATACAAGAGATGAAGAAAATAATCATTACTGCCAGATAAAAGACTTATCAAGATTAATAAGAAGTCAAGTAACAAAACATCAGGAGAAGTTACACTTCTGCGATATGTGTTTAACAAGACATTTTAGAAATGAGAAGCAGATACAACAACATAAGCTATATTTAAAAAAAAAAAAAACATGAGGCTGTTAGATTATAACTTCCGAAGCCATATGACAATCAAATAGAATTTCAAAACAATAATCTACCTTTAAGAGTACCATTTGCAATATGTGCTGATTTTGAATGTATATTATGTAAAATGAAAATAGAAAATAATTATGATAAAACAGTAAAATACCAAAAGTATGTTCCAATGAGTTTATGTTACTATATTAATTACTCAAATGGAGATTACAAAAGCTCTGTTAATTATATTGGTCTAGATGCTGTGAAAATATTTGTTGAAATGTTACGAAATGATGCAATAGAAATAAAGAAGATATAAGATCATCATAAAGATGAAATGGATATTCTAACTGAAGAGGAAGAAGAAATATATAACAGCTTAGATACATATCATATATGTGAGAGAAGCTTAAGTGATTCACCACCAGCAGTTTGAAAACAAATAAATTAGAAAAGAACATACTATTCTACAAAAATAAGGGTAATATGAGCGACAAAATAGTAGAATGGAAATGTCAGTTAAGAAGTTGTTTGTATAAGATAAACAAAAATAAAGCAAAGGTAAGAAATCATGATCATTTAACTGGAAAGTTCAGAGGTACAGTTCACAATTATTATAATTTGAAATGCAAGAACCCTAATTTTATTCCAGTGTTTATTCACACCTTAAGTGGTTATGATACTCATTTGTTTGTTAAAGGGCTTGCTTACGATACAAGTGACATAAAATTAATTGGAAATAATGAGGAAAGATATATAAAATACCCGAAACACATGAAGCTTGATAAAAGGAATGGGGTCTATTTGCGATTTCTAAATTTATTTAAGTTAATGTCTAAGAGTTTAGCAGAACTAGCGAATAACCTTACAAAACAACAATATAGAGACATATCAAAATACTTTCGCAATGATCTATTAGATTTTGTAATTTAAAAAGGCGTGTGTCCATTAGATTACATTGACTCAATTGAGATAGAAGAAACAGAACTACCACCAAAAGAAATGTTCTTCAATAAGGTTTCCAAACTCATCTAAATGATCAAGAGTATGAACATGCAAAAAGTTTAGGAATTATTCGATATTAAAAACATTGCAGAATATACCAAGCTTTATAACAAAACGGATGTGTTAATATTAGCAGATATGTATGAAAAATTTAGAGATGTATGCATAAAAGCTTATGGTTTAGATCATTCTTGGTATTTCACTGCTCCTGGCTTATCGTGGGATTCAATGTTAAAGATGACAAAAATCAATCTAGAAAAGCTGATAGATTATAATATGATATTAATGATACAGAAAGGTATTAGAGGTGAAATATCACAATGTATCTATGTAGTAAAAGATATGTAAAAGCAAACAACAAATATATGGAAAGCCATAACAAGAATGAGTGTTCAAAGTATGAAGCATATTTAAATACAAGTAATTTATATGGTTGGGCTATGAGTCAAAAGTGCTCTGTAAAGGCTTTAAATGGGTTAAACCTTACATAGACATAATGAATGTTACAGATGATTCTGAGATGGGTTATATATTAGAAGTTGATTTAGAATATCCAAAGTATCTACATAATAAGCACTCAGATCTACCATTAGCTCCTGAAAACATGTGTCCACCAGGATTAAAACAATCAAAATTATTAACTACATTTTATAGCAAAGAAAGATATGTTAGTCACTATAGAAATTTAAAACTGTATGTCACTTGGAATATGATTAAAGAAAGTTAATAGAGGATTAGAGTTCAAACAAACAAATTCGTGAAAGAAAAATATAGATTTAAATACTAATATGAGAACGAAAGTTAAGAATTATTTCGAGAACTTTTACAAACTAATGAATAATAGTGTATTCGGGAAGAAGATGGAAAATATTATAAAGAGGCCATGTATTACCTAAGAATCTGATCCGAAGAATTTAGAGAAATATAATAGCGAAACCGAACTTCGATTTCAGAATAATATTTACTGAAGATTTGTGTGCGATGCATATGGAGAAAAAGAAACTAACATTCAATAAACCAATATATGTTAGAATTAATGTATTAGAATTATCAAAACTATTAATGTACGATTTCCATTACAACACTATGAAACCTAAATATTGAATCAATATAAATTTATGTTACATGGATACTGATAATTTTATGTATGAGATAGAAACAGATAATGTCTATAAAGACTTAAAAGAAATGTTTGATGTATTTGATGCAACCGAATACGAAAAGGCCATTAAATATGGTACACCTCTAATAAACAAAAAAGTATTAGGCAAGATGAAAGATGAAAAGGATAGTAGAATAATGACTACATTCTTGGACTACGATATAAGATGTATGCTTTTAGAATAGAAAATAAAGAAAAGAAAAAGTCACAAGGAATAACTAAATGTGTAGTAGCGAAAGAGTTGAAGTTTGATGATTATAAGAAACTCATATTCGATAATATAAAAAACATGTAAAGATATAAACCTTATTCGTAATCATAAGCATGATGTATATACTGTTAACACGTCAGTGCACGCCCTCAAATTGTAACATGAGGACACGCCATGGCGGCAATTTGCTCACGCAAGTTTTGATAGTTAATTTCAATATTTTTATATTTTTATTGAGAGTGAAAAATTTATTCTATGAAATTTTGGCTTCTTAGCTTATTATAGACACTTTCAGTACCTGAAAAAGATTAACCTAAAGATTTTGAGAAAATTTTTGTTATGTTTTCACAATTTTTGAATTTTCTATTACTACACGAGAACACGCCACGTTAGCAAATTGCCGCATTAGCTATTTGGGCTATAGGAAATTTTCTCCGTCATATTGGCACACGTTTTATTATTACAAATACAAAAAAATGTACAAAAACCTCATTAATGTACTAGAACAGTGATGTTATGAAACTAGTCCTGTGAAATTTAGAACGTATATTTACATGTCACCTTCTCCTTCCTTATCGTTTGCAGCTAGTCCTTGGTCACACTCGGTGCAGTCTGTGCTTGATGGTCTTATGTTCCTTGCATTTCGAAGTGTTGCCGTTGATGCATAAAACAGTAGTTTTCCTGTTCTTTCTACGAGGGCAGATACAGCAAAGTCTATTGTGACGTCGCTGATCAGGTGCTGCTTGAGGTTCTTGTCTAATTGGCTGAAGTTGAAATATCTCAACTAGCCGGTCCTTTATTGACCTTGCGATTGGATAGTTTGCAGCTATTCTTCTTTGCGTATAAGCTGTCGACCAAGTGATTTCAAGAAGTCTTTTCTTGCAGGCTTCTTGAATTCATTATCTCCCATGTTGTTGGCTTTCCAAATAACAAACGAATTTATTCCACCAACATTCCATTCAAAGAAGAACATTGTTAGTGGCCAGCTATTTGATACACTCGATACGCTATACTATTTTTACATGACGTCACTGACATCTACACCACAATTGATTTTGTTGTAGAAGGTAATTGATGGTTTGCATGCATCACCTGTACTTTCACAAATCTCATCATTCTCCTGCCATGTGGAAAATAATACCATATACTTGTTCTTTGCAGCTTTGTACAATACTAGTGCCACCTGTTGTTCTACTCTTCAAACAATAAGTTTAAAGAATGAGCAAATGGCCGTTAAAATACAACACTTAACACTAGAACACGCCCGTTAGCAGCCTGCTCACAACAATCTTTACGTGGTTACACGCGCCGTTAGCAATTTGCTCACGGTGACCAATACACACCCTTCCACTCCAGAACCATGCACGTGACTGGCAAACCCGGTCAGGGTCAGATAGAGGTGGGGTGGGTAGGGGATAACTCGGCCTCTCCGCCCGTATTGTCTTAGAATAAGGAAAGTGCAGATGTTTTTGCAAAACTGCGGCAATTTTCCGCGGGTGCGTGTAACGACGAGTTAATAAGTTAGCGTTAGATCCGAATGATGGTAAAATATATATACTAGAGGATGGTGTAAATACTTTAGCTTGGGATCGCTATAGGATAGAAGAGAAGTAGATGTAGCTGTAGATATAAGTTATTTATAGTTTTTAGATATAAGTTTAGTTATAGTTCTTAGATATAAGTTAGTTATAGTTTGAGATATAAACTTATAGATGCATGTTTTGTTATGTTTCTTAGATATAAGGTTTTATGGATATCAGAGCATTATACATCATTCTGCAAGACATTTTTCAGTGGCTGAACAATAGACTTCGTAAAGAGGTATTATAAGAACACTTTCTGAAAATTGGATAGGCAAGTAGGGAAAATGTTGATTTTGTGAAAGGTTACTAAATCTAGTTACAAAGAAATCACTCAATCTGGTTATTTTCGTGAAAATGTACTAAATCTAATTACAAAAAGTCACTAAATATGGTTATTTTTGGAAAAAGGTACTAAATCTTGTTATTTTTGGAGAAATCTGGTTGCATGCTACAAAACGATATGCTGCTAATGAGGGATACTTTCCTTCTGTGCTAGCGGTCGGTGGGCAATGTCACTCGTGTACTGCGGCCAGTGAGATGGTTGTTGCAGAAGGAATATTTACCCTCTACCAGGAAGGTTGCAGCAAAGTGGATCCCCAAACTTCTGATAAAATAACAAAAGCAGGAAAAAGTGAGAACTTCACGGACAGTGTTGGAACATTATGCAAGAAATGAGATTGCTCTTTTGGAGAAGCTCGTAACTGGTGATGAGACGTGGAACTATTTTTATGATTCCGAGTCTAAAGAACAGTCTATGAAATGGAGGCACAGTTTTTCTCCCTGGACAAGAAGTGCCGTGAGCAGAAGTCTGTACTGAGATAAATGTCAGCAATATTTTAGGATAAGGACAGATTTCTGCTGGTGGACTATCTTTCAGTGGGTGCGGTCATTAATACAGCATATTACTGTGATCTCTTAAGGAAGTTGTGAGAAAATATCAAGGATAAGTGTCGTGGTAAGTTCTCCAAAGGTGTTATACTTTTGCACGACGATGCCCCTTACACACGGCATCTGAAACACTTGACACATTGGCGACTCCAGGCTTTGAAGTGTTTCTTCATCTCCTTATTCGCCTGATCTAGCTCCATCTCATTATTATCTGTCCCGAATCTCAAAAAGCATCTGAAAGGTCACCGTTTTCCGAGTGTCAAGCGTAGAGATGGAAAGGTGGGAAAAAACCAATAAACCCTTTTGGGCTTTTAAGTTTTTTCCCAAACCGTTTTTTTTTCTTCCCAAAATTTGGGTTTTTGCTGAAAAAACTTGACCAATTTTTCCCCTTATGCTTTCTTCTTTTGTACTTTTTTGTTGTACTTGAACCCCTATATACTGTGTTGTTTAATATCTATATGCTTATTGTTATCGAATCAAGTATCTAGTAAACATTAACTTGAAGTATTTCTCGTTTAATTTATCTGTATGTGTGAACTAGTCAGATAGGTTATATGTATCTGGTTTGGAAACACTGCATCATATGGTCTGGTAACACTGCATCATATGGTCTGGTAACACTAGTGAGCTTTTGTTTCTGGTGTTCAGAGGCAGCTATTTATGGTTTATGGAAAAGTAGACGTTTTAATACAGTGCGAAACATGAAAAGGCCGAAACGTTTTGTCTGGAAAGTTTCCAATCAAAGGGTTAACAAGTCTGCTGATTGTAAATATTGTGGGAAACATTATAGTTTCCCAAATGTGGATAAAATGGGCAGTCACATTGACAACTGCTATAAGTGCCAAGTCCAAGTCAAAAGTAGCATATAAGCAAGTTCAAATCTCCATAGCTCGTTGAGAAATATGCAGTCCTTCACGCGTTCGGAAGCGACTACGACAAACAAAACAATCCCGACGAGTGAAGAAACAACAGACACATCACCACAACCATCATGTAGTGGCAGAAGCAGTGGCAGGACAAATATCTCGAATTGGATTACCGATAATAACCCACAAGAGCAAACAGTTGTACCTACTTCACCTTTGTGGGTAGGAAAACGAATCAATGTGTGACAAACGCAACTAAAAACCTTCATGGATATCATGAGTGAAAAGGAAAATGTAAGTATCAGATAGATGTTGGGTTCTTTCTTGGAATGGTTTTACATGCTATTACTTTCGCAGATTGTATCATGATTCGCCGGGCTGAACCGCTTGATTTTGAAGTACCCCTTCATTATTTATGAGATTTATTTCTTTAATTGATTAGAAACATCCTTCCAAACACAATTTATTCATAACTTCAAGGTAATACTTTACATTAACTAGAACAGTGATGTTCAAAGGTTTTTACAGGCTCAGTCAGTTTCTGGAAGTATTTGTGTCTTTGGGGCGATATCTATTGTGAGACTTCACGAAATAGGGGTGAGCGAGCGAAGGGGGTTAGAAACCCCGCAGGGCTCATTCTAGTCACTTTTCTAGTCAAAGTAAAAATTTGGCAACTTCGATTTCCAATTTCATTATTCCACATAAAAGTTCCTTACTACTACTTACTCATTCCATAAGTTTCTTTCTACTTCGAGTACTCGCGTAATGTCATCATAAGATATCATTTATTAATGACTACTGACTATAAAAGTTTGTTTCTTACCACTTACCATGTTTCACATATTTCTGAACAAACGTGGATCAAAGGCGCTAGAAATTCAATAGGGTAGGGTGATTTCTTGCGCTTCCCATTGTTAAAGGGAAACAAGCGTGCGACGAGAAATTATAGATAGCCTGCTTAGGTCAAAGATTAACAATTGCCACTCACACTAGCAGTTAGAAAGAATTTTCACAAAATTTATCCTTGATTTCTGCACGGTCTTATGGTACCATCTACGAAATTTGATCCGGCAAGCCTTTCTCTTATCTATACATTCATAATGAATCGTTCATTCGACTCTTTAATCCGGTGATTTGATTAATGTTTCGGTTTTGTGAATGAATATGTTCTAATCGCAGAGCTCGTTGTTTTCTACTTTTATCACAATAGATGAGTTACGTAATTTCGTCACGTCCGCTACGAAGCTCGGAGCAAGGCTACAAAAGTCACGTTTTGGGTTCCAAACAATACGTCTGCTAGGTAACAAAAAACAGGCAAGGGCGTTTTCACTTTATTTTCACGCTAATACGCTCCCTTTCCTGCCTTATTTGTAATCTGTTTGCTCTTTTAAAGCTCATTCTTTCGGAAACTTGCAATTATTTCTTTCATTATAGTGTTTTTAAGCGAAGATAATACGTAACCATTGTATTTTCCAAATGTAGCTCATGTGTTTGGATCCCAGTTGAAGCAAATGAACCGCAAATACTGGCGGAAATACGTCACACTTATAGCCAGTCCATTTATGCTAACACAAAACATAGCTGAGCGAGCGAAGTGGGTTAGAAGCCCTGCAGAGCTCGTTGTTTTCTACCTTGATTAATCGGTTCTTCGGAACAGTTTATGAACTGTTCCGTGAAGTCAATTCTTTAGGGATCGATTCATTGAATGAATTGGATAAAAGAAATATGTGCCTTTTATCCATCCTTTGTTTTTTAATGCTGTTAGTTATAATCTTGAAAACTTAGTGTTGGTTACTTATGAAGAATATGTTTCTAAATTTATTTACCATGACACCTGCATTATATTAGTTGCACAAGGACTTATTATGTACAAGGTGTGTGTATTTAAGTGCTTCCTTAGAAAAGGCAAGTTAAAATTTTACCAATAAACCAAGTTTCTTGCAAGTTGCTAACTTAGTTTAGTTGATTGTGAATCATCGTAATTATAATGATTGCTTCAATTTACTGGAGCGGTGTTATCCAAATTTTAAAATCCACCCCAGTTCTCTTCCATAATATTGAGTTCCTGACATGTAAGTGCTTCTTCCTGTATCTCCAATTCGCTTGAACAATATGTTGTAAAGGGCCTAGCTTCCGCAGTTACAGTAGAGTAGTGGGCTCATAGTGACTCACGAGAGTCGTGAGTGAAGATTGTTGTGAAAGCTCGCTAATCATAAGGTTCTGTGATCGAATCTTGCTCACAGCCTTAGTTATTTCCCTTTTCATTTTTTATTTTCATAAAATATTTTCTGTTTTTTTTTAGTTCAAATGAAAGATTTTATGTTTTATCCTTTTACAATTGTTGTCGCAGCAACACATTTCTGGCAAGAGTTTTATATACGAACACCAGATTGGAAGCACTTTCAAGGGTTAGTCACCAGGCGATACAAAAACAATTTAATCGTTACTGTAAACGGACTATCATAATTTTCCCAAACTAGTTAAGGCTTATGAGTTTTAATTCTGAAGCAAACAAGAAAAGAAAGCCAAACATTACTGTCCTTTATAGCCATAAGGAGATATAACACTCATTGCAATAATCTGGGTGGAATAAAAAGTCCCGTGCGTGGACATGCGCTTAACACAGTGCATAACGCAGAAATAAGTAATTATATATCCCTTTTCAAATGCTGTCAATGCTCCTCTCAGCTGCATGGAACACACATTGCATTAACTTCCACCCAAAGTTAATAAGAAACACAAACTACAATTTCTACAGTGTAAGATAAACAATGTATGAAAGGAAAAAATTGCTTTTGCAAAAAAAAAGAAAAGAAAAGAAAAAAAGAAAAAGAAAAAAAGGAAAAAATTGCAATTTATAAGGTTGTGGTGCTTTTTGAAAGTATCCTTCCAAAACCAGATAACCACTGATATTCAGTTTATGTACCGATAATGTTTCAAGCAACCTTTTTTTTATATAACTTTCTTTTAGCGTTATATAAACACAATAAGGTGTCTTATATAATAGTACTGAAAGCAATTAGAACTCTCATCTGTTTTACTCATGGTTGATTGAAACATACTTTCATGGGCGTCTCTGGCATTTTAAATTGGGGGGGGGGGACGGGGACGACTAGAATGCTAGTAGACCCAACTAAAGTTATGAGTACTTTACTAATGGCATCCGCTCTTTCTACCTTTAGCAACACAATTCATCATAATTTTCTTCCATCATTTGTAGACTACTTGCCGAAAAAAAAGTTTATATATAATATGGTTCTTCGGTTATTTCTTCACCTTGACATTCCTACCGGTGAATTCCTGCTCAGTGCTCTTAAATACATTTGCATCAGTGTAGTTTTATAGTCCTCATATATTTCAATTCTTTAGCTAACAAAATCTTAACTCTCTGGAAGAAATTTTACGATGACACTGGATTTGATTGCGAATTTCGAATTCTTGATTTTCATTCTTCTTCTGTATTCTTAATAAACTCAAAAGGAATATTATCTACCTTTTTGTTCTTCATTTCCTGTATGTTTTTGAACTTGCCCAATGATCCATGCTCGTTTACTTGGTTTTCCGTTTTAATGTCTAAAATGTACAGTTTATTCTTGCTGTCATCCGGCTCCTCAATGTATTCTTTCCATCTTCCTCAAACTCAATTCTCTCATTAAACACTCATTTCTATCTTTAGTTTCTATAGTGTCATAGTAGTTGTCCCTTGCTGCCCTTCTACAGTATTCGCATGAAATTTACTTTCATATATAATATTCAAATTTCTTTGTCTTTTTAAATTCCTCTTGTCACCTTCGCTTCTATTGTATATTTCCCTGTCTTTGTAGATTTCCCTTCTTAATTCGCAGATAAACTTTCTATGCATCCTTTCCTTCCTTTCTCCAGTCTCCCTTCGTCATCGAAACCAATTGTTGCTGATTAAGCAATGACAAAATTGTGTGTCTGCAGCCGAGACTACTTTGACTAACCAAGAAGCGTAACTTTTTAATATATATATATCCTTCTTTGAAAGTGACACACGACATTCTAATCTCAATAACCTAACTTTAATTTATTCTGCCTATGCTTTTACTTCTTCTATATAGATCTAAATACTTTCAGCATTGATCCATTTATCTCGTACCACAAATATTTGGGGGGACGCGTACCCCCTGTCCCCCCCGTCAGAGACGCCCGTGCATACTTTACTTCATTTATGGTAAGGTAGGCTACTGTAATAATGATTTCTGAATGTAATTTTTATTCCATTAACTTATATCAAGTTTCCACCTTTCTTTTTCAGACAACGTTGGTAAAGATGTTGGCCAAAGCAATTTACGTGTCGGGGCCAGCTTTCAGTATTGTTGAACATCCCGTTTGGGAAGAATTTTTCAAGAGGATCAGACCATCTTTCACACTGCGAAACCGGAGAGCTCTTTCAACTAATTTGCTTGAACAAGAATACAAAGAGATGGAAGGAAGTTATTAAGTGCAATTAGAAATGCTCCTTATCTCAACGTCCAATGTGATGGCTGAAGCAGTGTGAGAAACGAGGGTGTTATTAACTTTGTAGTGACGAAACCGGAACCAGTGTTGGTTAAATTTGTTAATACAAAAGAATATCGGCATACAGGAGAATATCTAGCCTCGCAAATTGTTTCCGTACTAGAGCAAAACGGACCTCACAAGTTTCTTGCCTTAGTAGGACATAATGCATCTAACATTCAAAAAGCTTTCAGCATCGTGATAGAAAAGGATGGATATGATCATCTAATAGGTTTGGGTTGCATAGCGCATACGTGCCATTTGTTTTGCAATGATATTCGTAAATCGGAATTAGTAATTACATTAGTATCAAGTACGGTAGAAGTTGTGAAAATAATGAAGAAAAGTCAAGTTTAGAATGCTTCTCTGCAAAAACTGTACCAAGAGAGAAATTGTAACACTAGCTTAAAGCTGCCTTGCAAGACACGTTGGGGAAGTTATTTAGAATGTTTGAAAAGCCTTAATGACTCCAAAGTCAGTTTACAGATGCTAGCAGTTAGCGATACTGTGGAACTACCAAAAGACATTAGAGCAAGAATTCTCGTCGAATCAGTGTTTTGGGTCCGGGTGGAAGAGGTAATGGGGCTGATGCAACCTATTGTTACATGGCTTCGAAAACTAGAATCCGACGAATCCAATGTCCATAAGGTTTATCTAGCATTCAAAGACATACAGAATCGACTATCTAATGTATTGCCTAAGTCACAAATAGCGGAAGCAGAACAAACATCACTTCTCGAGAAATTCCAGGAGAGGAAATCGAAGTGTCTGCAACCAATACATCATGCGGCTGTACTACTTGATCCAGCTAATCAAGGTCATGACCTGACAAAAGAGGAACAAATTGATGCGATGGAGTTCATCCATGTTGTAAGTAAAGCTATGAATCTGAATGAAGAAATTGTAACTGAAGAATTGTTTGGCTGTAGATCGAAACAGAAAGGCTTGAGGAGTAAGCGATTTATCTGGTCTTGTGTGGAAAATCTAGATCCTATTACGTGGTGGAAAGAACTTTGTGGTACAACTGTTTTAGTGGAACCAGCTATTAAAATTTTAACTGTACCTGTGACATCAGCAGCTACAGAAAGGTCATTTAGTACATTTTCATGGATTCATAACAAAAAGAGAAACCGATTGACTACTTATTGGAATGGATTGGTAACCTACATGGCTCATAATTGGAAGCTTCTACACAACTATCAACATGGACGCGACTCAAGCAATTGTGATGAAACTGATGTAGAAGAAATTCAGACGTGCAGTCCAACGTTGGGAGAAGCGTCCAGTTCTGGAATAATTGTCACGGAGAAGAACGAAGAAACCACTGGAAGGTAAGTACAATTGTGGGGTCGCGGCAGCTCAGTGGTAGAGAGGTCACCTCTGTTGTTCAAGGTTGCTGGTTCGATCCCAGCTCGCGCCAAATGAGATTTGTGGTGGACAAACGCTGTGAGTGTGGGTTTTCTCGGGCTACCCCGTTTCCTCCCACTTCATTAAACCATTTCATTCATTCCGCATCATCACCGTCTCCCTTAGCCTCGGTGCAAAATCGTTGGACGTTATACTAAATATTTCATTTCATTTCACTTGTGCAGTACTAAACAATCTTTAATGCACGAGCTCCGATTTCACTTTACTGCAGATATTAGGGCAAAATGTTTACCATCTTTCTCTCTCACTTTATTTCTTTGTTATACTGATATTAAAGAATATCGTGAATGTTTCGTAGCAGGATAGTCATTATAGCCTTAAAAGTTTATTTATTGATATATTTCTTTAAATTTTGATTTTTCTCTTATTTCAACAAAAGAATATTTGATTGATTTCCTCCAAATTATTATTATTATTATTATTATTATTATATTATTATTATTATTATTTGCGTTTCAAATCTTAAAGAGAAGTTCCGAAGAAGTAGCGATTAACAATTATTTTAATGAATTGAGGTCTATTTTATGCTATAGATTAATCTGCTTTCATTAAATTTGCAACAATCTTGGTAGACGTAGTTTATGGTATGCATAATAACAAGTAGGAGGAAGCTATAAAATATATCTAGGGTTAAAGGGGCGGATAACATATGGAGTAAAATAGACACATGTAGATTTCAAGCTGTTTTAGTTAAAATTAATCCTCCAATATTTTAACAACTGGGATTTCTTGAACTGTGCCTAAATTGTTAATGTATTTACAAAGCACGCGTTTAACGCTCTTGTAATATTCTATATGCCATTGTAATGGGCAGGCCCGTAGCTAGTGGGTGACCAGGGGGGCTGAACCCCCCCTGCGACCTGCGTCAGCCCTCCCGTAAACTGTCCTAATTGGTCACTATATTTCAAATGCTTTTGTTTGTACGTAGCTCGTTAAAGAAAAAATGTATTTTGTAATGGAACAATTTATATACGTAGAAAGTATGAATGCAATTACATGAAGATAGCCCCCTAAAATTGAGTCAATCACTTCTAAAATTAACTCAGCCCCCCTTCCCTGGCTTAGTATTCTGACTAGAGGCCTGGTAATTGGGAACGATGAGAGGGGTAATAAAAATGCGACATACTTAACATTCATCTAATCAGTATGCATTCAGATGGTATTCTGTCATTCAGTTGCACGAAGCTAGGTAAGGCACACCTTTGTAGTCTTATAACGTGGAACTTGGCAAATTATTCACTCTCTGGAACTTAAAATTTTTATGTTTTGTTGTTATGGAACAATGGTCATTCTTTATAAGTATATGAAGATATAAGTACGTGAACCAGAGGATGACTCTTGTATAAATTCAATCGATATTTCATCAAGTACAGAGGTTTTGCTTTGTTATTTAATATTCATGAAATTGTGAGTTCTTTTATGCCTGATTGTTTTATTTTTATTTTTGTTTTGCAGGTGCAGAAAGAAGAAAAAATATCTGAACGTTCTGAAACAGACACAGATACAGAGAGCTTAAATCTACATCTGTCTGACAAATCAGACAGCATTTCTCTTGAAACTGAAGACGAAGACACGGTTGACTGGTTGTTGGCTATGTAGAAACTACATATTACAAGAGAAGAAGCAAAGTATTGGAAAAGTTGTAGACTTCACCTATGTATTTCTCTTTAATTACATAAAGTTAGAAAAAAGTTATAAGCTTAAGAAAGAAATTGCTAGATAGAAGTACTTGTTTTAATACAGTATGTAGAACTCCTTAATCTGAATCCAAAACCATTTTTTTTGTATCAGGTATGGTGGTTGAGAAGCTTAGAAATAATGGAACTTTTCCTTTTTTAAATATGTATGCCGAAAAGTCAGTATTGTTAAATATGGAGAATGGTCAAAGAACACGTACGTACGGAGAAAATCATGTTTCCAGATATATCCAACAGGAAGTACAATTACTTTGAATACAGTGTTTAATGAAAACAAAACTTGCAATACAATTGGAAATAGCGAAGTAAATGTAGTTAAATATGCAAAAGACTCGAATATTTTCCCAAATTGGGAGAAAAACCGAAGAAATATATTCCCGGGTCTTTGCACATCATTAGTCAAGCGGCAACTGATGCTACAGATGAGTGGTTACAGCAGCAGACAAAAGACTTCTATTTACAAGATACCGCAAATGCATTGATCTAATAGGAGAATATGTGGAATAGTGTGGGAGTTTCAGCTTTCTAGCTCATTTTTTTTGGTAAGGCTCAATCTTTATCAGCACCCCTCGTAATCTACATGTAATCAAATATTTAGATACTTTTAAGATATTGATCTTCATGAAGCTGAGCAACTTTCTAAGAGAGTGGAGCAAAACGTCTGCAATCCTCTCTCTTCTCATAGCAACTATACCCATTATTCCTCTCAAATTTCAATGTAATTTTATATGTTAAACATTTTATTAATCACATTGAGGCAGAAAATGAGTGGTTCACAGACTTCTCTTCACTTACTGTTTTTCATTATGCTATTGTGGTTTTAATTAAACAACTGAGAAATATCAGAAAAATTGGAAGGTTACTTATACACTCATGGTGCCTCTCACCAACATTATTCAATATCTATCTAGAAGAGATCGTGAAAAAGAGCCTACATAATTAACACGGTATTTCGGTAGGAAGTAGAATGATTATATGTATAAAGTTTATAAATGATACGGCACTTCTGGAGAAATCTGAAAAGGAAATCAATAAGATATTAGAAAAGGAATGTGCAAATCATGAGATAAAAGTAAATATTAGAAAGGAAAATGCCATGATGATTTTAACGAAGCGGCCGGTGTCAAATATGTAAATACTGTAGAAGGAAAGAAAATAAAATAGATTACTAGTTCCGATACATGGGTACTATTATTAGTGGTGATATGAAACGCAAACGTTAAACAAAAGCAAGACTAGGAACGGTGAAAGAAGCCTTTAGGAGGAAGAAAAGTATTTTGTGGGACCTTGCAAAAGGGTTGAGAAAAATTTTTTTCTGTGGAATATTGTTCTGTATTGGACAGAAACGTAGATATTGCGTGAAAATGACGAAAAATGGTGTAAGGTTGCGAAATATGGATGTTGAAAAGTCTAGAGACAATTGGGTGGGTCGAGCGTAAACAAACGACAAAGTATTAGAAATGTAATGTGAAAGAACAGGTTTATATGTTATTTTTGAAGAGAAAGAGTAACTGACAGAAACATTGGCAAAGAAAGAATTGTATCATGATGGACGTGCTAGAGGGCATTGTGGCAGGAAGAGAGAGAGTGGATGAAGGAAGCTAAAATTGATGGAAATATCAAAACGGAAAAATCGTACATGAAGACAAAGAGATTACCTGAAGACCGCGGAACATGAAAGCTTCTTAGTTGCGGTAAGTAACCTGCCAATAATGGCAGAATACTTATGATCATGAAGATGTTTTTTGGTGAAATATTTATTATATGCAATAATAAAACATGATACATTTTTGGAATTTTTATTCATTACTCTTTCTTATATTGTTGAATAAATGATGTCGCTTTTTACGTATATGATAGTGAGAGTAATAACTACTAATGCTGGTAACAAGCTATTAAATAAACATGATACTGTAACCTTTCTTTTAAAAGAATTCTTCTAAATCATTCTCAGATCCAAAATACACTTATTTTTACACAAGAAACATAAATCTGAATTAAGAAGGATTAATTTTCTGGTAGTTAGAAAGCAAACAGTACCTCTAAATAATGTCGCTATTTCCAACATGGGTTTAATTATATATATATATATATATATATATATATATATATATATATATATATATATATATATATATATGTAACATACATTTTTACGTGTTCTCGAAGTGTATTGCGAAAAGAGAGAAGCAGAATTTATGGTTAATTTAATGACCTTTTGCTCCCCAGCACAATTCATAAAATATCTCTCTTCTAAACTTGCACATAATACCATATATTAAAGAGAGGTTTCATTGTAATGGTTATGTCCTTTTAGTCTCCAAAGAAGGTTTATTTATTTATCTTCACGAACATCGAATTACATCTATACATCATTCTTTTAAACCGGAGAATAAGTTGCTGTATATATTATGTAAAGTTCTAGTTTAGCGTCTATTATTGACGCTAACGCGCATATTACTGAAAGTAATATAAAAACTGATTGAACATACTTACTAATAGTAACGGTTAACGGGAATACTATAAAAACCCATATATACAAAAGTTTTCTTCTCCAAAGATCATGTTAAATTAGAAACCAACAAAACATGTTTCACCAACAACGAGCACTCTGTTCTTTACTTGCAATGTCACATTCATTGTATTAGAAACTAAATATGATATCTTGGGATATGTGTTGCTGACAAGTGATATTGTCACATAATTTTTTCTTAAAGCTTAATATTTATTCCCAACTTTAATAATCTAAAATGAAATTTCAGACTATGATTTGGGGAGATACTGTAAATATTTCCTGGTTTGTATTGTTATTAACCACATGAACAACTTGTAAAGACTGCAATTACTAGGATCAAGCTAATCTCGGATTGAGGATATTATAGACAGAAATTTTATATTCTCGTCTCGCCGCCCACATAAAAGCGACCTGCACCCATTCAATATCCAATAAACCAATCAATTAGCATAATCGCAATACGCTCAATATCTCCACCTTACCGTGGTGGGGGGCTTGCGTGCTCTAGTGATCCCAAGAGCTATGCCGGAGATAGCTTCGCTATCAGAGGGCTTCCCATGACGTACAGGTCTTTAGGGGTGGGAGCCAGACCAAAAGAGATATTATACTAGTGGGCAGCAGCTCAACCATTACCACACTGAGGCTGAAGATGATTGACATCTGCAAGGCTTAGATGTGTACAAAAACACGTAGGAACAGGATGTCCTCTATGGCTGTTTCACTGCAAGGCGGAAGAACTTGGGACACCACCACCTTTCTCAGTCCCTAGAAAACAACATGGAAAGAAAAATTTTAAAGCTTTCATGTTGCCCACCAAGCTATGGTTGAGGTGAACAAGAATAAGAAACAATACGCTAAAATACTACGTCAATGGAATACGTCACATAGGAATATATTCCTGCTATTGCCCTTATATCATTGCAGATTCATGAATAATTGCTTAAGCATTGAAGAATATGAAATAACTATAATAGGCAAAGGAAAATAATAGCCAGAAGTGCAAAACAGTCACCCTTTAATGAGGAATTTTCTTCAGACTTTTCCTAATAATTTTATAATGGTGTCAAGCCTCCGTACCACTAAATATAATTTTGAAAAAAAAAAAAAAAAGTGGAAATAACAAGATCGAAAACAGATTGGAAGCAATTTTATGTCACATTAGCTCCACTTTAAATTCGTTTTATTATGGACAATTCAATCTTTACAGAATAATCAGTTAAATAACTATATGGTCTATAGACCCTGGAGGTCAAAAACAGCTTTCACAGAAGCTCTGCATTGACGTCTGTCCTTAGCCAAATTAGTCCAGCTTCTACTTTGCATTTCCATTGCTACGAGGTCAATTTTAATATTACCGCCTCATCTGAGTCTAGATCTCCCTAATGGAGTTTTCAGTATGTGATCCAGTAAAATCTTTGAACGAGTTATTACTTTCTCCCTTTTTGGCTCCGTGACCTGTCCATCTGAGCCTTCTAGACTTGATAACCCTAAAGGTCTTTGGTAAACGGTTCGTTACGAAGCTTCCGACATTCTTCATTCCTGTTCCTCTAGGGTCCGAATTTTAGTATGAGGATTATTTTCTCAAATACATTAAGTAGGTTTTCTGCCCTCAATATAAGTGACCATGTATAGCAACCTTACTGCACACCAGACATGATTATCGTGAATAACAAGAATTTCCTAGTTTCGTTCAGCATTTAATTTCTTCGTGGATATGACTTTGGTTGGTTAACACTGATTCTATATGTTTTAAAGTATCTACTTTGTCGAAAGTATTGTTTGATACTTTGACCCATCCATGTTTAGTTGTATTGCTATCCTACTTCCTAGTATTTAGTTCTCTCTGTATTTACTTCCGAACCTATGTCCCTGCAAGACCAGTTTAGTAAGACCTCTGCATTTCTTTCTATTGTTATCCTATCATCTGCTACTATATTTAGATGACCAGGATATGCCATAACCACTTAGCTCTAGGTCCTCATTGCTGTTTTAATTTTCCTTATACTGTACTCCAAAAGAAAGTTGAATAATAATGGTGACAACACATCTTCTTGTTTCATACCATTCGCGACGTGAAAGCTCGTGGACAGGATATTTCTACTCGAAATTTACTTTGAGACTCATTTAAGCACGTCCTAATTAATCTAATTTTCTCGGTGTCCGAAAGTTCGTAAGAATATTATACTTTGTTTCCTTCTTACCCGAGTAGTAGCCTTTCAGAAATCAATAAATAATTCATGTACCGGTTGTTGTATTCCCATTTATTTTCACGTATCTGTCGAATAGTAAATATTTGACGGATAGTTGATCGATTTTGCCCAAATCCCCATTGATAATCTCCAATAACTTTATCTCACGAGAATGTGTTTGTGTATCTTATGTAGCATGTTGTAAGATTACTATAAAAAAATCATTTAAAACTAGCGCCACTTCTGATGAGTGGCTAAAATTGGAACTAATAGTTCTGGAGGTAGTTAACTGACCACCTTGTGGTCATTGGAAATTGAATGCAACGACGAGAGCACATGCTGTGAATATTAGTCGTAAATGGTGCAAATCATGGAAAGTTCCGAGACTTTGTTATATTACGTTTCGAATTTTAGTGAATTTCTGATATTCCGATATAGCCTGGATAAGTATTTATTATATTTTTCTAGAAAGTGACTAACATATTCAAATGGAGTTGAATAGGAGTTTAAAGTTGAATACTTGTATGAGCAATTTTGGTGTTACAATTATCTACGAATGAAGTTTGCAATTTATGTGGCTATGTTTGACGGACTAAGTATTTATATCAGTGATTGTGCAGCTTTATTTAAAAATTCATAAGTGTCATTCAGAAATAACTTTTATTCTGTAGTAAAAAACATCGCTACTAGAGACTCAAAGGAACATTTAACAGTATTTGACGTAATACAACGAATGGATTATATAACGAAAGTTTACTGTATGTGTTATTACATTTGTTTAATAGTCAAGTGTGAATTTGAATATAATTATTCTACGTATTTATGTGCTAATGGATTTAGTGCTATTTTGTGTGAAGAAAAAACATTAAAAGTTTAAAATCACTATTTTCACCACGCCTTTATATTTCAAATACACTCTCCCAAATTCCATTGTAATGAAAAGTTTTTATTAATAATTTGTGTGGGTTTTATACCCTGCACCACCGGCGTCTATATTATTACCAGACGTCGGCACACTTATTTCACAACAATTCCTCCTCCGGCTAAAATGAACACAGCTGGAATTTCGTCAACACCTGGAAAATTCTGTTTCTTTAATTTCTTTGTTGCGATTTCTACTTCTCTTCGATTAGGCAATGGAACATACAGTCCTGCTTTGCGCATTTCACTTTCTTCGTAGGTTAATCGTCACAAAAATATTTCCATCTATTCAAGATGCTATATGTGTCAGTGAGAATTGTTCCGTAGGCTTTTATAAAATATATAAACACGGTTTGATAGCCTTTTAAAAATTCGTCAATACCGTTATGCATGTCCATTTTTTTCTTTTAACTATTACCTTCTGTAATCCACCCAAGTTTCATAATAAAATGACATTTTGTAAAGGAAAATTTGTGAGATGTAACTCCGGTTTACTGTTAAGTTGGTTATTTCTCTTGGAGTTGGAAGCACTGCATAACCTTCGGTTGGATTGCGCGAGTCGTCGATCGGGATGACGTCACGCTGCATCCGAGGTTCTCGCTCTAAGCCAGGAGCTCTTGGCAGTGTATAAAATGAGGTAGGAGTGTTACGTCCTTTGAATAGAATAATGGGTCGTTAAATTAATATTCTTTCCGTATAATCGCATAGTTTGATTAATTTCTTTTGAAAACTATAACAGTTCCTGACTATGGTTATTATTCAGAAGATATTATTATTACTCAGTATATTTGGAAGCATTTATTTTTAAAATATTACGAAAGAAAAAGAAAGAAAAAAAGGTAAAAATAGTTAATCGATCAGTTAATGTAAATGGTTTTGTGTAGGCAGAGTTATGCCTTTTGTTAAAAACATGTTGATTCTCGTTTTCCTTGAAAAACTAGTTAAAAATTGCTAGTCAGGAAGTTACATATATTGCTATTACGGAAATATTCAGGCTAATAGAGACTTTGAATGAATGATTTATGTCTTAAGTTCGTTTTAAAAACGTGAAGAAAAAGGAATCTATGGAATTACAGTTGAGCTGTTGCTCGTAATTCATGCATATTGACCCATATTTAAGGAATCTTTTCCTCCCACATTTTCATTCTAATGAAAGCCACCTTGCAGTAATTTCAAGTTCCATACATTTTGATGAAATTACTGTATAGGTTTCTAAATTCTATATTTGGATTTACGATTGGTTTTAATATTGCTTCAGAAACATTTTGTTACTTGAAAAAAAATCCTTTTTGAGAAAAATAATTTTGCTTGTTAACGAAGATTTCTATTAATACTATTATTGTTTGTTACAAATTTGTTGAATGAATTTGTTGAATATTTACATTTATATATATCACATTTCGGATTTGTTATAATAAAATTAGAAAATAATGTTAGAAAACTTTTTACATTTACAAGTAGTTGTAGAAATTCTCCTGATTATCTTAATGGTGTTATTTTGCATACAGTATAAGCCTTTTCCAGTATTGAACCTCACTCTTCACGTCGTCATTATTCTCAGCCGTGGGGGAGTGAAATTCCCCTTTCTCTCTCCCTTTAAAATTCTTATATTCTAAAGGGGGAAGTGGGGTGATGTCCGTTCTCGCAGGACTGTGGGTAGTGGGGGCTATTTAAAGGTTATATATGTGTCGTTCATCCGTTACACTTCACACTTAATATTTATAGCTTTATCTCTGAAAAACTAGTTTCTCCCTTCTAATAGTTTTAAAAATTTCCCGTCTAATGGCAGCATAATTTTGTGTAGCTATATCGTTTGAATTTTCTAGCCATCACAGCCTTCCGTTTTTTCTTCTCTGCTAGTTTAGTTCATTTCAGTTCGAAACATTGTTTGTTCCTACTCATTTCTGTCTGTCTCAATTTTTCTTTCCCTCAAAATCGATACTTCAATCTGCTATTCCCTCTCACCTGTGTTTCTTCTAATTTCATTAAATTAAACTCCTCTGCTTTCAGATGTTGAATATTTCCTTCATTCAACGATAATCTCTCTCTTATTATTGCTGCTACTAAGTATTGATTGGTGTCACAGTCAGCTCCTCTGAATGAATAAACATCAATTATGCTAGACTGTTTTCTTCTGTCTACTAAAACGCGATAAATTTGATTATGTGTTTTTCTATCTGGTGGAGTCCAAGTGTATTTATCAATCGCGATATAGGACTTTTGTACTCTTAACGATAAGGTTTTGAGATGTTGCAAAGTTCGCGAGTGTAACACCGTTGTCATTACTTTCCTTATGCATATTTTAATTCCCTATAAACGGTTTGAAAAACTCTTTTCGTCCTAACTTCACATTCCAATCCTCTAATAGAAACATCATATGATATTGTGTGGGTCGACCAAATACTCTCTCTACTTCTTATAAAAACTGTTTTATATCGTCATCTTTATCTTCTGTTAAAACATGCATATTGAGAATAATAATATCACACCACAGACATTGAAGTGTAATAAAAAAAGAAGTCTATCATTAACAAATTCAACCAGTTTAATTGTTCATAATATTGGTTTGTGAACGAAAAACCCTGTCCCTAGTTGATGATTTTTATTTCCTTCCCGTTAAAATAACAAAATTTTCGGACAGACCCCAAATAAATGCCGAAGTTATAAATAGGTGTAAAGTGAAAGCAGCTAGGTGAGTCATGGTAAAGGTATAACATGCAAGATAATATTTTCTAGCCAAATCGTTTCGACTTTTCGATTTCTTTTGTCTATTTTGAAGATCGTATGACAAAAAAGCTGTGAAATATACAGGGATTGAATATATATACAAACATGTGAAGCAAAAGGTATGTTTTAAAGTCTAGTAGACACAAAAGCAATGGATATAAACTTATTCACAATTATAGAATAGTTTGACGGCAAAGAAAAGTTGGTGGGAAAATATATATATTAAGAATAGTAGGGACAATAATTGAAAAATAATAGGACAAAATGTAGTAATTGAAGAAGAAATGACATATAAGGACTTATTTTATTTCTACAGACGTTACCACTAACTGATAAGGTAGTAATCACATTACTTACAAGCATAGAATCCATCATAGGGGGAATCAATTGTTAACAACAGACATACAGAATAAGGAGTTGTCAGCATAAAGAAAATAGGAGAATATCTCTCTCTCAAAAAAAAAAAAAAAAAAAAAAAACCTTTTTAGAATAATGCTACTTTTATTTCCACATTTGCACTTTGAACTCAGCATTTAGAATATGAGTACACAATGAAAGCCACAAGATCGCTAAATATATATATATATATATATATATATATATATATATATATATATATATATATATATATATATATATATATATATTCATTCTATACAATTAGTTTACTAACAAAATATTCAAAATATAAAATTATTGTAAAATTGTTAAATATTGAAACAAAAATTATAACAATGCAACAATTAAAACTTAAAACAGTAATTTTTCTACCAACGACCTTAGGACAGGGCGCAAAATTCCCAGTCGCCAAGTCGCCATTGGGGACTAGAAATTTAGAGCTGGCGACCAGTGTTCAGTAGGAATGATTTCTTCCTGAACTCAAGGAAGTGTGCGCAGTTTATGTTTCACACAAAAATAATTGTCACTGAGTGGGAGAATACACGGAGTGTGAAGTCTTCAAACGTTGTGATTCGCCCCCTTTTTCCCCCCTCAGTTGAAATGGTGACATTTTGTGCAGTTTTAGCTGTGAGTACTGCTTCATGTGAGAGCCTTCAGCAGTCTCAACAGAGTTAAGATTGACCAGAGGAATCCACTTAAGACTGACACACTGGATGATTTGCTTACAATTTCCATCAGTGGTCCTTCACTTACAGACTGATCCGAAAAAACTGCAATCAACAACTGGACTTCTGTGCAGAGAGAGAAAGAGAACTTTATACAAACGTGGGCTTAAGGTAAATTTTAAACACGTATTTCAGTTGTCCAATTCAAATTGATTAACCTGAATTTAATTGTCTGTTTTTAAAATGTTATGCATTGATGTAATCTCTTTCTTTGTCAAAGCAAAGGCCGTGTCTGTGTAGAGGGGGGGTCTCAAATTTGACGTGAAAGACAATGCCGACCATCATGTTTGGATTCGTCTGACTTCGAAACTTTGCATCCTGCCTTAGGATATGAGTAATAATTACAACCCTAAAGGTTCAACAAATTTAAAACTAATATTGTGAAACACTTGGCTTGGTTTGTCTCTTTACAGACACTTTCCGTTCCTGGATTCAATACATTCTTCGGAACATCGGCAAAGTGTTTGTCAGCCTTCTAGAATGTCTGTACTTCTGTTTTATTGTGGGTTATAGAAGAAAAATCTCGTTCAGTTCTTTACCAGGAGGAAATGTGCCTCAGATCGATGACACATTCCCGCGCTGGATGGCAACGTTGATACTTTGGAAAAGGAATGCAGTAGCTCGGGGATCACCAGTTTTGATTGCTATTCTATGACCAACTTCATTAATAAAATCAGATTTTTCGTGACCCCAAGACTCACTGGTTTCTATTGCTACTGTTACAAACCAATATTTGTCCAGTAGGTTTGTGTATGTTAGTATTTTTCGGATTCTCTGTGAGCGGCGATGAGACCTGCTTGAATTGAAGAATGGGGTATGTTGGAAGGAGCGAACGTATCGGAACATGTGAAATCCCAGACTAGTGCTTTTCCTTTTTTCCTTTTTATTATCAACATATGTGTTGCAAGCAGGACAGTGGGGAGATTCACAAACATTAGCACCTAACCGTAGAGCTGTAGCAATACGAAAGATCCCATTACAAAGGTGTAGGCCGAGTGTGTGGGAAGGTAGGGCTTGAAGCCGTGCACAAATCTCAAGACCACTATTTTGAACTGGTAAGGAAGCCTATAACCTTCAACTGTCTTTCAAAGAACAGTTTAAAATGGACTCGAGTCCTGTTCTGAGAGTGCGGTCGAATTTATCAAGTACTTTATCATCGTGACAGGAAGAGGAGCAACGTAGGAAATATAGTTATCTTGGAATTGAAAGTGAAGCTTGCAGCAAATAATAAGAGGAATGTGCAGAAATTTTTGATAATTGAGAAAAGAAAAATTCCAATTTTGATATCTTGTCCAATAAAAATTTTGCTTCTTGATTCGGCAGAGATGGCAGTCCTAAGAGTTCCGCACTGGTAGCTGATAAGAATTTGATATTAGGTGCTACTTCGTTAAATCTTTCATAAAGGTCAAGACCTTCATCATCCCTGGCGCTCAGAAATCTCACTTCACATTTGGAAGAGTTCAGAAACAATCCAATAGATGAAGCTTGTAGACAAATTTTATTAAAATCGCGTAGTACAACATCGATATTTCCAGCTATTGTACCATCGTCTAGTTACAGGTATTTAAATCTGTGTTTATATCCTTAATAATGATATGGATGGTTAAAACGAACACTGCTGGTCCAAGTGGCTCGACTTGTACTTCACGTTGTGAATGAATTATGTTACCACTTATAAAAAGATTGCTTGGTTCGGGGTAGCATTGGTAAACGTAAGGATAACAAGTTGGAATGTTAATTTTAACAGATTGCAACATTGAGTCGCTGAGAAGTTCATTAAAGGCGTTGCGGAAGTCATTTTTTAAAATTGCTTTCACTTCAGTATATGGAGATGAGTAGTACATTCTGGCAGCATTTATGGCTAATTCTGCTCCGAATGGTATACAGAACCCTACTTGTTGTAGTGATAATATATTCCCAACCTCCCTGCTTGTGCCTATACCTTAGGGGTTGCGTAGCGCATTGACGCAGGAAGATTGTCCTCTCGACATTATCTGAAATGCCAAGGAAATCTTAATATACAAACTAGAACGGGGAAGAAATTATAATAACGACTCAGGGGTTTAACTGTGACAATAAAATTCCTGTATTCAGATTTTCCAATCACCGTCATGTGTAAAACGTGTGTGTGTGTGAAGATGATATGTCAAACATGTGTTAGATCACAATCTTATTGATTCTGGCTATTTCCTCACTGATAACATTTTTAGACAGAAACACATACCTGATGCGTTGTTGACTTTCCGCTGATGATGCGTAGCTCATCCTTCTCTGTACTGTAATCTGAACGGAATCATGTTGTCCTAACAATCGCCGGACCTTGAACTCCGTACTGCCATTGACCGTTGTAATCACGACGGTTAACTGCTCATTAACCTCTCCGAAGACTGAGTGAATTAATCTGAGATTCCCGTAGACTTATTCGGGCCTCATTGAAGTAGCGACTGCTCGACTCTCTCTTCCAACCCCGACTCTCTCTTGATTCCGTCAAAAATCGTCGTTTTATTCGTCTTCCTTGGTTGAGGAAACTACTAAATCATCTGATGACATCTTTCAGTGTTTACCTGTCTCATTGCCGAAACTTGTGTTTCTGCAATGTCATCAAATGATCGAAATCTCCAGACATCCACATCTGCAAATCCGACCGTTTTGACATATCTAAAGTTGTGTGTTTCTGTTAACAAACCTTTTCCAAAACGTTTGACATGGCACTTTCTTAATTATTGTACTCGTTAGCATAACATTACTTAATTTTGCTAATATCTGTTTTTATTGCTGTCAAGTCAATGTAAACAAACAATGCGTATGACATAATTTTGTAATGTCTTAATCTTTTCCAATGTAAATTCATACTGTAACATAAATTTAATTTTGAAAACTTTATTCTTAATTCACCTATTTATCAATTTTAATCCCGTTCAATATGCATGTGTTGACAATGTTAATTAATGAATTTCGATCCGGAAGCAGATAATTTTTGCTAATAAGCGTCTCCAAACATTGCCAGCAGCTATCAGACGAATTCCACCGCTTTTCTTCTTCAGTGCTATATAAGTGAACCTCCAAAAAATTGCTTTCAAAATAGTAGGCACTTTCCCAGATATAATTAAGTGTATAAATTCAAAGATGAATGTGATTAAGCGTTCCTTTGAATCGAAGTCTTGAAAGACGGAGATTATCTATTCGCCTGCGAACCAGAGGGGAAGGATTTTATGGCTTTAAATAACTAGACGGAAGAGTCTTTAGTTACTGTATTCGAGTCCTCAGGTATATACCGGTAATTTATGAATTTTGTGCTATGTAAATGTATAGTTATTAATGTCCAAAGAACTAGATCTTGAGTCAGAATTTTCTATGTTTCAATCCAATTAACATTCAAAGTAATTCTATTTAATACGAAGAAAGTCTACTCGAAACGAACACTTCTTATCCTAATTCGCGGTGGCTCAGTGGTAGAGCGTTCACCTCCGGTGTTTGGGGTCCCTGGTTCGATCCAAACTCGCTCCATGTGGATTTTATGTTTAACAAACACCGTGCTCGTGTGTTTTCTCTGGGTTCTCCCATTTACTCCCACATTCTTCATTCCACCATTTTCATTCATTTCTCATAATCACTGTCTCCTTAACCTAACCGGCATAAGCGTGGGACGTAAAAGATTTCATTTCGTATCCGAATTAAAGTCTCTACATCTTATCCCTCTTTGTTACTCAACGTTTAATATATTTCCATTTGTCTGGTGTTTAACAACAGTGAACCAATTCTTTATCATAAAAATCTGTATATATTAAAATCAGTTTTTCTTCATACAAATCCAATAATATACTTGTAACTATAAAACAAAAACTTCTTAACCGAATTTAAATCCGTATAGTAATTTTCAATTTGGACTACTTTAAAATCTACCTGATCATTCACTGGATATTTACTAATAAAACTGTATTAAATAGACGTACATATAGTGACAGTGCAATAAGGAAACAACCAGTTGTGAGTAAAAATGGAATAAAATCTTTCAGTTTTACGTCCCACTATTGTGCCGTGTAGGTTAAAGGAGACTGTGATGAGAAATGAATGACATGGTGGAATAAAGAAAATGGGAGAACTCCGAGGAAACCCACAGACACGGTGTTTGTCCACCACAAGGTTCTCTTGGTTTGTACGGGGATCGAACCAGGAATCTCACGCACGAAAGGTGAACGCTCTACCACTGTACCACCATAGCCCTATGAAATTGAGAATAGTTCAGCATATATAACCAAAACACTTAAAGAATAATTTTATTCACGTATATATGTGATAGCAATACTATTAAACCAAACATTTTCAGGTTTATTTGAAGTTAGTATCTGGCAATGAACAAAATGAGTACATTTCAAGACAGTATAACTTTAAAATGTATAAATACAAAATTGCGATGTCAGAGCAAAAATTTCCTCCGGTGTGTACATTCACTTATTTCACTCCCAATGCTTCTCATAAGAGAATAGTATTTAATATATTACTTATCTAACTGCTATTTCAGTTCTTTTCCTTTCTTTCGTTGGAAATATTTTAAAAGATATGCTAGAATTCATTTCACTATGTCTAATGTTCTGCAATAAGGAAATTAACACATCACTATTTTCCCTTTGTATTTATTCCTTTGGTACGTGTTGTTTAGAAAAGAACATAGTGATTTCTATGGCAATTAAAAGAGTTCCATGTGATGTCATACTATTTTAATCCATTCTACTTTTACACAAGTTTCTAAAGTTCAATATTAAAATGTTATAGGGCCTAAAATTTAACTGATTGATAACAAAGATTTGCTAGCTTCCCTTCTACTTATTTTGACCGGTAAATTTAGTCTTATAACATATACAACCCGGATTTGGGCAAGAGAAAAATATCAAAACATCTTATCATACTAGACATAAAAATTAAACCTGTAACTACAATACTGGCATGTACCCAGAGAAATTTCTTTGCTGTATTTAAAGTCAGGAAATTGGAAGGGTCAGATGTGGATGGACCCTTGCAACAAAAAACATTATATATGATACTCTCCTTGTCAGAATATTCGCTATTCAAACACTTACAATGTCACTAGTTTTTCTATACCAGAATTGTACTCACTTGCAGCCAATGTATTCATATAGAATCTTTGAGCTCCGTAGGAATGGGAAAGTGTTTTCCGAACAATCATTCAACTTCCACATCCAGAACTCAACTTCACAATTGTCATATTCACGTCCATATCATTTCGATACTAGGCTCAAACTGAGGTATCGCAAATGGAGTTTGCTGAGTACTATAGTTGAATGTATCTTCTTTCCGGAACGCAGTCTTTTTGCTGCTGCTGATCTTAGAGAAGCATTATTATATAGTTTAATTGATTGACATCAATAGTATGTAGTGACTGTATTAACTAGTGAGGGGGGCGTAGTAGCTCAGTGGTAGAGCGTTCACTTCCGGTGCTTGGGGTTCCTGGTTAGATGCCAGCTCGTGCCGTGTGGACTTTGTGGTGGACAAACACCGTGCTCGTGGGTTTTCTAGGGGATTGTCCCGTTTTCTTCCACTTTCTTCATTCCACCATTTCATTCATTACTCATCTTCACCGTCTTCGTTAACCTAACCGGCATAATCGTGGGACGTAAAACTTAAAGATTTCATTTCATTTTTTTGTATTAACTAGTGCCACGCTATAGTAAATGCTTGATTGAATATATGGCAAATATACTGAAAAGTATACCAAGGTTCATATAGTTTCTGTACAAAGCGCCAGACATAGTTCAATTTATTTTATTTGTATTTAATTTCACTTTATAATTCGAAGAACAGTTTGCTAGATCATGCTGTCTCCTCGTTTGCTCCCTTACTTTCTGCCACAGTGACTTGAAAGTCTACAAGAAAAGTCGAATAAACTCCTATTAGTATAACAATTCAAATTTGTAAAATCCTACCAAAACTGCATAGAAATAAAATTATTACATCTTTACTTACTTACTTCACAATAACAGTGCTCCCGTATAGTATGGATAAAGAAAGCTAACATTAAGTTAGTAACGAATGAAATAAAAGCACAATTAAGGATAATATAATCATGCAAGTGTAAACCAACTGAATAACGCTTTTCTAATTTTCCAATTTGAATCTTTAGAAAATGAACTCTTCTTGAAGTATATTGCATTCTCTCTTGTACAAGCTTTCCGCTACTAAAATAAATTACTCGTATCTTGTGATAAAAATTAGCTACCAATTTCACAGATAATATTTTCGAGAAGGATTAAGAGTAACTTATGTATTAATGGAAATATATGAAACCTGAGGCTACCTCGGTACTATTGTAGCAATTTCATCTAACAATACCAATAAATGTTATATTCATGTTAAAATATAATGTTTAAAAATTTATTTGCCATGTATTTCGCTTGCGGACATTTCTGTCACTTTTTGATCCATGAAATGTCCCTATCATGAATATCATTCCCAAAATAGACCCTTGAAGGCTTCAATTTCTAGTCTAGTGGCAATGAATGTGTGCTTTTCTTTAATGTTCACATTCTCAATTCATATTTCAAAATATCAAGGAATACACCCAATAGTTCTAGGATTTGACACATTTGCATTTTCCGTCCTAAGTTATATTTTCCGAATGAAGTCCGATGTAAATTATTATTCTTTTATCTTTCACTTTAGTGTTATCATGTTTGCGGATTTGTAAACTACATGGATGAAGGTATTCTCTTCTGATTCCGATTTTTAACTCCTAACCCTTAATTTATTTTGTCTTATTTATTTATTTCTAGATCTGTTTTTCATCTTGGAGTACTTTCATTTTTTTGTATTCATGTTTAATTTCACATTCCCTCTTTCTAAATGGTTAAATATTCTATAGTACTTTGCAGATCTGTAACGGTATTAATAAGGAAAATGATGTCATAAGCAAAATAGGAACAGACAAACTCTTGCCCGTTTATATTTATTCTTCTCTACAGTAATTAGGATCTATTTAACTATGGTTATGCACTAGCACTGGCTTGTTTCAAGATGCCTTGTTATACCCTTCTTTGAATGCCACCACTTCATTTGAGATGCTTAGTACTTGTGTTTCTTCACTGGAGTAAAAGTTATTTGTGGTTAATAAATGCAATACACAACCACAATGCATGTTCGTTAGCACCATAATGTTTATCACTCTCTGCATAAACAGGATCTCTGTAAAATGTAATGAGACCATTTTTTTTTACATAATAGTTTGGTCTCTCCAAGAAGATTCGATGGAGGGGGAAGGCTTAATACACATCTAGCGTCACTTGAGCTTTCCTGCAGTTCCAATCCTAGCATAAGTGAACTCCTCTCTATAAGTTCGGTTGAAGCTTATAAATGCAAAGTTTGATCCAGCAGCACTATGCTACGCTATTAAATTTTGTGTCAGACTCAGAAAATCAACTACAGAGACGTAAACTAAGATCCATCCTTATTCGGAACGGAAAACCTAAGAAAACCTATTGTTTTGGCATGGTAAAAATGTTTCAAAACGGTAATAGTGCGGAAGACGAACATTGCGCAGCACGCTCGTCAACAAACAGAACCGAGAACATCGTGAAACATATGGACTTAAAACTGTGGTTTAGTATTCGAATAACGGCAAACCACATAGGAACAGATAAATTGGCTGTGCATACCATAATCACCGAAGGCTTGAGGAATAGAAAAATATACCCTAAGTGCCAAGATCACCCCGAGAGTTATGACAAACAACAAAAGGAAAAACAATGTCCTTGTTTGCGAAGATCTTTTCTAGCGCGTTCAAATTTATACTGAGTTTTCGAGGAATGTGATGCCCAGTGACGAAACGTGTGTTTTAGAGTACAACTCAGAGACAAAAAGGCAAAGTACCGAATGACACAAGCAGCATCCTATCACAAAGAACATGCTCGAATGAGCATGCTGAAGGTCATAACTATGCTATTGTCTTCCTGGACACCAAGAATACGGTCCATCGCGAATTTGTACCTAAGAAACAAACCATCACCTGATCTTCCTACGTGGGAGTGCTAAAATGATTGAGCAGGAGAATCTACCGAGGGAGATCGGACATTCCCGCCAATTGCAGGTTGCATCATGACAATGCGCCATGCCTCACCTACTTGGTGATCAATGACTATCTGGCCCGGAACGGCAACGCAACGCTTCCACAATCCCTCTACAATCCCGAACTGACCCTGGAAGATTTTTCCTCTTTCACTGAGTGCACACAGCCTTCAAAGAACACCACCATCGGGCCATTGCAAAGGCCTAACACGCTGCTTGAATGACATTCCGGAAAAGAACTCTAGGGGTCCTTCCAAGTGTGCCAAGTCATTGGGAAAAGTGTGTCATGACAAAGAGTCCCATTCTGAAATATTTTAATAACTTGTGGCGATATTTTTAATAATAAACTGTCCCCTGAATTTGTCTCATTAATTTTTATGCAGAACTATCCAAAGTATGTTTTATTCTAGTAACTGCTTCAGGAGCTTCCTTATCTCTTTTATTGAAGAGAAATAACTTAATGATTCGTTATTCGAAGATACTCTGTGTGTTACTTCGGTATACAACATGATCATAAGATTTCTCTACTAAAAATCAAGATAATAATTGAATGATATAAGTTACGAATTGTAATTAATTTACGCAGTCTCTCATGAACATAAAAATCACCCATTAGGAACAGGGTTTTTCGTTTACAAACTAATAATATCAGCAATTAAGCGGGTTAAATTTGTTACTGACAGGCGTTCTTTTATTACGCTTACGGGTCGGTGGTGTGATATTGTTTCAAATGTACATGCACCAACAGAGGATAAGGATGACGATATAAAAGACAGTTTTTCGAAGAAGAGGAACGGATATTTGACCAACTTCCGCGATACCATATAAAAATTCTATTAGGGGATTTATATGCGAAGGTAGGACGAGAGGATATTTTCAAACCGATTATAGGGAACGAAAGTCTGCTTAAGGAAAGTAATTACAACGGTGTTAGACTCGTGAACTTTGCGATATCCAAAACCCTTATTATGAAGAGTACAAAATTCCCACGTCATGACGTTCATAAATATACTGTACTTGGACCTAACCAGACGAAAAAACACTTAACCAAATTGATCGAAGTGACTTGCTACCTCGGTCCACTTACACGATGGGTGTCGTGGGTGCAAAGAGGAGTTAAGCCCCTCTCCCATATATACGTGGCAATGATTATGGAGTTAGAAAGACGGAACAAAGACCACTCACAAACATTTGCACAATTGAACGCAAACGAAAGCGGGCCTAATTGCTGAACCATTCGTAGTTTTTGAGATCTAACATGAAAATTTAAAAAACTTCATTCACGCACGTGCTTTAATCGTGTTTTTACCATGTGCTTACATTTTTCTCCATGTAATATCAGTCGATTTTTTCTTTTTCTTTTCTTTTTTCCTTTTTTTTGCAATAGTTTATTTACATACATAATTACTTTGTGGCCTAAGCAGCAATTTTTAGCACTTTGCCCTCCTGATATATTACGCCCCAAAAATGGGATCACAATCACAAACTTCAACTTTCGGACCCTCATAATTCTACGGTGCCAGTAATATTATTTCTGCAGACTCTTTACATGCAACAGTATTCAGTACAAAACTTATGAGCCCCCACTTTATGCCATTCTAACATACAGTCCCTTTAAAATTGTAATTTTCTGTATTTTTCTGATGCTCATGTATTTGTTGCTAACCCTGCATATTTATTTAGAAGCAATATGTATATTCTCCGTGTACCTCATTCTCTCCTGTAAATATTCGTTTTTGTTTGGTGTTCGTTCGTTTCGTACGTCCTGAGTAACTGCAGTTTCCGTAAACGCATGCAAATACAAAAGTTGGCACTCTACCGACAACAAAGGTGGCCGCCATTAAGGAACACTTGTACATACGACAAAGTGAATAGTGTTATTGTCCTCGTACACAAGGTTCATTACACTCAAATGTTTATAATTTTTGGAGATGGTCGAGCAACCACTTTCACTATTTCTGGACCACTACAGATGAATTGACCTTAATACAATAAAACTAACAACGAATACAGATCATTGTCTTCTCGAATATATTTAAGCCTATAATTATTTTCCATATCGACATAAGTTTTTCCATTATGCAAATTATTAGGCCTATATTTATTTTCTATTATTTTTAAATCAGAAACGTTACATATTCCTTTAATGTAAATCAAACTAATGCAAATTAATAAACAGTTATTATCGTCCTATTCATTTTAATACAATTACTGTTGTTTTAAACGCATATAACATCTCACATTTATAATAATTAAAATCACATATCGAAATTTATTTTTATTCATATTACAAAAACTAGTTAATGCGTATAACAATAAAGTTCATAGGACAAGTGGTATGTAGTCTGTAGCAGTGAATGGAAATACGAACAAATAATATTTGAAAATGTGTAAGGGAAAGATATTTTTTTTTTAAAAAAAAAAGCGTTGAATCAAAGTATGAATTGGTGATCATCTTCGTATAAACAAATCTTAAGGATTCTTTGAGAAACAAACTATACCAATTTGGTCAACGGAAATGTGTTATTGGTGAATTTATCTTCCGAGTCTACCGACATATAGAATTAAAGTTTTAGACAACGTAGAAGTAAAAGGAAAATTTTATCAACCGTAGTTATTTAAAAAGATGGTTCGGCTTTCATGATTCAAATAAGATTTTATCAACTGTTATCATTAAGAACATGTTTCATTTTTCATGATTCAAATATAAGTTGGATAGGAGAAAGTAGTTAGGATTGCAGTTTAATTTGTTTACTTTTATGTAGAAACATATAAAACGTTTAACAAAAGTAAATAGAATAAATAAACATTTTCTATGCAATAAGGGAAGACGAATATTACTTCTATTTATAATAACCCGATAACTGGAAATTTTGCCTGCCAGGGAGAAAGGTGTGGTATAAGGTCAAATTATGTCACTTGATTTTTCCAAGATCCACAATTTCACTTACCATAACAATAGTACAACGAAAATTGGTTGTGTTACTCATCTCTACTAGGCCATGTCTTTTTTAAATCATTGTTTTTATCTGCAACTCTTTACGAGATGAGGGACATGAAATCTTCGAAAACCCTCAGATTTTTCACTCACTCACTCACGAAAACCTATGAGAGACTTCCTGTAGACGTGGAAACTTCACACTTGGCACAAAGGTAGCATTTATGTGCAAAACCAAAGAGTAAAAAACTATAAATTTCCTTCTCCACCCAGGAAAATTAGGAGCTAGGGCATATATGGTTACGTTACTTGATTGTAAACCTATAAGGTACTTGGTACATGGAAACTTAAGATTTGATATACACACACATAAGATTTGACACACACATAAGATTTGTCACACAAATAAGGGGAAAAATCGGAAAACAGGAAATACTCCACTGCAGGGAGGAAAATTAGAGATTCAAATTTGCATAGTTAAATCACTTGATTAAAAGTCTATATGGTTCTTTCAGTAGATATGATAACCTGAAATTCACGAAAGTATAGGATATGTAGTTCAAGTAAATAGGAAATCCAATAAATATGAATGTTTCTCCAAGAAGAAAGCTTAGAGAGCGGAAGAAATGTTACATTACATATAGTTACATTACTTGATTGATACTCTATAGGATATTTCTAGTATACATGGTATCTTAAAAATTGACACAAAGGTAGGATTGGCGACACAACGTTTAAAATTACGAAAACTCTGAAAATTAGAGGGTAAGACCCAAATTTACGTAGTTATATTACGAGTCAAAATCTATAGGGTTCTTAAAATACAAAATGGAAACTTGAAATCCAGCATACGTAGTGATTTTTTGATAGTGTAAAGGAAAAATTTCGAAAATTGGAAACTTTCCCCTCCAAGCAGGAAAATTAAGGAACTAGGTGAAATTTATATGTCAATTTAAAACCTATTGATTATTTCCTATCGATTTTCAAAGTGAAAGTTGCCACAAATGTACGATTTTTGTTACAAGTAAAGAAGGAAAGCCCGAAAACAGATATTTTCCTTTGAAGAAAGAAAATTAACGGACAAGGCCAAAATTATGTCACTTGAGATTTTAACATTTATTATTTCGCTTGCCATTAAGAGAGTGTAACTCAAATTAATTACGTCACTAATCTGTACCAAGCTATGTCGATGGTAAATTTCAATGTTTATCTCTAACAGTCTACACGATAAAGAATCATGAAATAATCAATAAACTTAAGAAATTGTGACACTTATTTACTCACCAAAAGCTCTGGGGCACTTCCTGTAGATACACAAACTTCACATTTGTCACAAGTATAAGATTTGTGATAAACGGAAAGTAAAATCTACGAAGACTGGAGATTTTGCACTCTAAACGGGGGAACATTTGGGACAAAGCTATAGATCAAAGACTATAAGGTATTTCCTGTAAGCATGCAAACATAAAATTTGGGGCTAATGTAGCAGACACAAATAAAGTAAAAGGTATATTTCCATTCTAATAGGATAAATTAGAAGATATGGACCAAATTTGTCACTTGATTCAAAATGCATAGATACCTTGAGTAGGATGGAAATTTGAAATTTGGCTCAAGCATAGAATTTGTGATACATACAAAGGAAACATTTTGATTCTGCTTATTTCTTTCTCCAAAAAGAAAAGTTAAAGGACATAGAAAATGTTATAATACATTTCATATAGTACGTCACTTGATTTCAAAATTATAGGGTACCCTATTTCGATGCTGAAAGTTCAAATTTGGCACAAATGTAGAATTTGCGTTACAAGTACAGAGAGAAGTCTGAAAACAGAAATTTTTCCCCTCTACAGAAGAAAATTATAGGGCAAAGTCAAACTTAAAAAGTCACTTGATTTTTCGAAAAGTCATAATTTCGCTTAACATAAAAACAATGTAAGAAACTTAGCTCCATTACTTAATTGATCAAAAAAAAAAACATTGTAATATTTTAAAGGTTTATCGCTAACCATTTACAAGATATAGCGTTATGAAACCTTCAAGAATAATCAAAGTTTGGCACTCATTCACTCATCGAAACCTATGGGACACTTTCTGTAGAAGTGAAAACCTGAAATTTGTCAATACTATATTCTTTTTTATAAACGTAAAATAAAACTTACGAAAACTGGAAATTTTCTCCCCCTCTAAGGGGAAAAATGAGGAGGCAAGACCAAAATTACGTCGCTTGACTTAAACCCATAGGATACTTCATGTAGACACAGTAGTATACATAAATTTGTCACAAATCTAAGATCTTGTGATGCAAGTAACAGAAAAAAATCCAAGAACTCCATAGTAGGCGATGTTAACAAAATTACATCCCTTGACCCAAAGCTTATAGAAAATTTAGCACAAATACTTTGTGATTCCAGTAAAGTAAAATTTATGAGAACTGGAAATTTCACCCTCCAAGATGGAAAATTATGAGAGAAGGCCCAAATTTAAATAGTTACATCACTTAATTGGAAATATATATTCTGTTTCAGGGAAATGCATAATTTTGCAAAAATGGAGAAAGCGTAATGCAAAGAAAGAAAAAAATATGAAAAATGTAAATGTATCTCACTAAATAAGCCTCAAAACCTATAGGATATCTCTTGCAAACATGCAAACTTGAAATTTAGCACAAATAGGAGACATAAGCTGCAATGAAACTGAATCCGGAACTTTGAATTTCCTTCGCCAAGATAGAGGATAAATTACTTAACCCTTCTTCTAAATTACTTAAATGGCAAGGGGGTCATGTAGGGTATCAAATAGCACTGAAATTTACTCCTGAATCCATTTCCGCAACCAAAGTTTACATATCTGTTTTCACTTGAGTTAAGAGCTCTCTCACCCGCGAGATCAAAACAAACGTGAGGGCTGAACTTCGGAACATACAAAAAGAGGCCTTTCGTCGATATTTCCAGCGATTGCAGGGGCGGTGAAGCTAGCATGTGTGTTCCGAAGGTGCCAACTTTGAAAGCGATTAAGTAAATGTGTACTCATATGTGGTAATAGAGAGATACAACAAAATTCCGGAAACATTTTGACTGTCCGGTATATTTTCGCAACCTGTTTTCCATATGGTGTAACTGTGTTTTTCAGTTATTATAGATTGTAGAGAAACAAAAATAACACATTGACATTACTTCTATTTCTCAACAATGCGCAATACATAAATAGTTTTTGTTGTGGTAGCTTGTGTGAATATTTCTTTCATCATTGTATAAACTTGGATAAAGATTGCGTTCAAATCTCAGGAGTATACAATCTCTTCATAATATAATATGGACTTCACCCGGAAATCATAAGGACAGAAGTTATTTCATAATAAGATAAAATTTTCGAAGATCTGCTCTGAGAATATACATATATATTTTTTTTACTAACAGCATAAACTTTTTATTCATTATAGATGACAGATGTATAGTTTGGGAAGAAGGTAACACAGACCGACATGATTTTAACAATAATGTATTTGATGTAAAAGTTTTAATTTATTTTAAAGAGAGATTCAATATATCTTCATAAAACAATAAAAGTGAACACAACTTATCTTTTATTATTTATACAATTACAAGCATTTACAAATTTTCAGTAGGATAAATAAAAAGCTTTAACATCTCCAACTTCATAGATGTTTGACAATAACATTCTCTTCCCGAAAGAAAAAGGATGCAGAAAGTTCGAGAGTACCAATTCTCTTCTCATTTGTTTTCACGTGATTGAAATAGCGCTTTATTTACCAATAATGAGAGAAAGGGAGTCAACATAATGTGAAGCTAACATGAAATAAAGACTTTTTTTTTCTCTTGGACCATGGAATAACTGAAGAATCTGAATCAAGAACACCACATATCATCCGAAGCATCTTCATGTATCAATTATTTACGGTAATAATTGTGATATTTATTGTGCATTTCTTCGTACTTACTTCTTATTTATTTGTATGTAATTTTTTAGTGTGGACTGCGAACAAAATAAATTTAAACGTTTATCTACTTGTGGGCCCAGGAACGGCTTTAGGTATTACGAGATGCTGTTCCCCTTATATTCTAGAAACAGTTCGGCATGCCCTGTCCCTTTTCGGCGCCCTTACCGTGACACAGAATACCATTCTGAATATTTGTTAATATATCTGAAAGTTTACGCTACACCATTGAAAATTACATTTAAAAATACATATTATTACCTAAGATGTTTTATTTTAAAAATTGAACTTCCATATAGCCAATATTTTAAACAGGTTGCACGACTGTAATATAAAAGCAATGCTGAAGGCATTATTCAGCGTTATATATATTTGTACTTTTAAAGATTTTGCATAAATATTATTCTTTACGAAGTCAAGTATTTCCTGATCAAACGATTGGCATAGAAAAATGTCGAATCTGGTGGAATCGTGTAGTTAGCCCCCTAATAAATATAGCTTATATCTCTTTTCAACGCCGATTATATATGGGAGACGGGACCTAAGTGGAATCCCAAACCACTACTCAGATTTTCCTAGCTAACAATTTTAGACTTCCAAACTATACTATGCATAAATATCGGAAGTGTTATAGAAAGGTTGCAACGAAAACGATAATATATAGCAATGATCGCCGAACTGCCGATCGCGAGTTACTATAATCTGTTTCACGTAACCTAATAGGAAAAAGAGGAAGTTTTTCCCCCACCACGCTAAAGTACAGGTGAATGTTGGTGTTCCGTCTTCCACCATCAGCCCCCGCACACGGAGGTATAGACTGTATCTAAATATGTCTAAATAATAAATTACAACTTTCATAATAACACTACGTATTTTAAAACACAATTACATTTGCGTATATTTCCATTATAGTAACACGTGTTATTATAATGGAAATTTTATTGAACAGTTGTATTGTTTATTTTCCTTCTTCTTGGCAGTCGGGCTTGAGACATAATGTTGGAATAGCAAGGGATGGCAGGGTTGGTAATTCCAGTTACGCAAAAGAAGACGGTGATGATGAAAAATGAATGAAATGGTTGAATGAAGAAAGTGGAAGGAAACGGGAGAACTCGAGGAAATCCACGTACATAGTGTAAAATCGAAAACCAAGTACAATATGTATGGGTAAATTATCAGAGCGTTAAGACGATAACAATAGAACCTGAAATGAAAAAAAAAAAAAATTCTCGTTTCCTCTCTTATTAACAGATGTTCTTAGATTAAAAGCAGCAAGAAGAAAAATATACACATTGATAATAGTGTTCCAATAACAGTTTTGTTTGCTGAACCTCTCTTGCAGAAAAGGGGAAAATGACATTTTATTGTCTTAGAAATATTATTGGTTTCCATTAATAGGAATAATCATTTGCAATAATTAAGTTGCAAGCGAGAGACGGTTATGGAGTGCAGAATATAAAATGAAATGAAATCTTTGAGTTTTATGTCCCACAGTTATACCGGCTAGGCTAAAGGAAACGGTGATCATGAGAAATGAAAGAAATGGTGGAATGAAGAAAATGGGAGGAAGCGGGATATCTTCGAGGAAAGCCACGCACGCTATGTTTGTACAACACAAAGTTCATTTGGTGCGAGCTGGGATCGGACCAGGTGCCCCATGGACCACAGGTAAAAACTCTACCACTGAGTCACAGCGGCCTCGAGCGTGCAGGATAGTCCAATGTTGTAACAAGAGTTGATTATTGTATATATATATATATATATATATATATATATATATATATATATATATATATATATATATATATATATATATATATATATATAAGAGTAACGATGAATACGAGTTTCTTCAATTATACAAAAATAACGAACGCTTTGGCTTAAAGAGCTCAAAGGCTCATCATACCAGAAACAAACATTTCCATTAGATTATAACCTGCGTAAAGTCAATGTACCATGTTTGTTATTAACCATCCTTCAAAGATCTGCTTTACATTGTCCGGAAGTGGGAAGTCCACTTAATAGTCTCTTTCGCCTAGACTTTTTGAATAGTACTTGGTTACTAAGTGCTTATTTCCCATACAAGCAACATGTCATGCTTATCTTATTCATATTAACTTTACTATTTCTATTCGGTGACCTATAGTTGTTGTGAAATAAAACCTTGTATAGCGTTTTAATTCACCTCAATGTATGCCTCTTTTAGTCCAAATATTTTTATCAACATCTTATTTTCGAAAACCGGTAGTTCCCGTTTTTGTATTCGTGTTAAGTATCAACTTCTACATTCATACAAAATTGGACAGATTGAAGTCTTACTGATTTTAATGTTTTCGATATTTAAGACAATAAAACGTTTCACAGTAGGGTAAACTTTACTATATAAATAATATGCAATACTTTTCTACAGGACAAAAATTAAAAACAGTAATTTATTGTTACTCAAGGTTGATAGGTAAAACGAACAGCAGTGTTTTCTCAACATCAGATGCGAGCGAATTGACGTACGAATTTAGAGTTTACACGATTCTGTTTATTAGAAACGGTTCCCTCCCTGTGAAGGTCAGCGACTTGCTTTCCCCTTCTGCAGTGGTAAGTGATAGGAGGTAGGGGAGTTTCCTATCAGGTTGTATGGAACAGACTTTAGTAGCTCGCAGGGACATTTTTGGTAGATCCCGTTAACATTTCGGTTGGTTAACCTTGATTCCTTCAATGAGTTGAAGCAACAACAAAAAACATTTTTTTGTTTGTTTGTTCTAAATTAGTAGTTCTGTTGGTTGGTAGCTCACAGTATGGTTTAAAAACTTACTGTAGCTCGGAAGTTTCATAATTTTGGGGACCACTGATATAGCAACACTTTTTTTTTTTGTTTGAATTGGTTTAGAGTTTCAAGAAAATATATCATTTTTGCTTTTAACATTCTACTGAAACCGAAAATGCTTGAAATTTACTAGTACTTTCAATATTGATTTCCATAGAGCAGAAAGGGCAAGAGATATAGAGAAGCATTTCTCAGGAATCGATTAAGTGGCCAAGAATGTGCCACCTACTCCGTCAACTCTTTATTCAAATCTGAACTGGTTAAATACAACAATTTCTGATTTTGACGTTGATAGCCATAGAATAGAAAGGTAACAAATAGGACGAGCGGTTTTTGGAAATCGATTCAGTGTTTCAAGTAATCTTACGATCTGCACTCTTAGCTAGAGATGCAAAAAAGCCGGTTTTTTTGAATCGATGGTTTTTTTCACATAAAAAGCCGGCTTTTTTGAAAAAAAAAACCGAGAATTTTGGAAATTTTGGCTTTTTTCATTTTCATGATTTTTCTATCTAAATAGCTTTCTTATAGTATATTCTATAGTTAGATAAGATTTCCACGACCTGAATGCCATATTTAGCTCTGTAATTCACCATCAAGATGGATGGAGCACATATTTTACGAATTAAGGCTAACATGAAGAATGTAGTATTTGAGGGCAATTTTACAGGCTATTTAACTTTATTTTAACTTTTGAGTTATCGACATTTTTTTCCTTCTCTAGATCATTTTAGTTTGTCATCCGTGTTTCATTTCTAAGAGCTTAGTACTCCAGCTTCCAGCACGAAAGTTAAACTTACATTTTTCTGTATATCCGTCAAAGCATACGTTTTTCAATATTTCCGTCAAACCGTATTTCCACATTTCTGTTATACTGTAGTTGTGCAATGATTTAGCAATAATTTTCCAGATACAACCTTGAATACCAATTTATACAAATAATCAATAGCGGATTTAGAAAAGTACTTTGGGAGGGGTTTCTCTGATTGTTTCGTTTTCTAAAAAGTCCTAATTTTATTTGGGAGGTGCTTGAACTTTATGAGTACAGGCATAACTAATATTTCGTTTCGTTTATATGTTTAGCAATAATCTTCCGGATACAACCTTGAAGATCATTTTATACTGAGAATCAGTGGCGAATTTAAAAAAGTGTTTTGGGAGGGGTTTTCTTACTACTAATGTTTAGTTTTTCTAAACATTCGTAATTTTTATTTGACGGGAGCTTAAAGTTTATGAGTAAAGGCATAAATAATAGATATTTCGTTCGTTTTAGACATTCCATAACTTTGGAGAACAGGCTTCAGTCCGAAAGACCGATCCTCTAACCTTCGCAAAACCGTCACTGCTGGTAATTAGTAATAATAACGATTTAAAAACAATAAGAAAGGAAGTCAGCCAACTCCTACACTCCTAGTCGGCCAGTACACACACTATTTCTACATTCTCAGATGGAATGAAGGAAGGCTTTATCAGAATGGTCGAATGCTGGGTTGAATCCCGAACTTCCCGATAGAAGCGAAAAAGCCAACAACTCAGTCACGTTTGTTGTGCAGTTGTATTTAGCTTAACTTAAATATATTCCGTAGTCTTTTTTTTTTTTTTTGGAAGTTCCATAATGATATGTTGAATCCCTCTTGTTAAAAATTCAGAAAACTTGAGGACTGGATAAACCGTGATGGTGGTCAAGGGCGCCCATGTTGTGGTTTCCAAGGAGGGGTAAGTATAAGCGACGTTTCAAAAATAGTTTCAAATTTTGCTGTAACTAATGTAAAAATCCTATTGGATTTTCAATATTCTGAAGTACATTTTCGTCTATGGGGGGCAAGCGCCCTCTTAACCCCCCTGATGGGCGCCCTTGATGGTGGTTATAAAAAACTTGACTGTAGAATTTCAAGAATATACAGAACCAAAAGTTCCAGATGTGCAGCCTTTAATTGTATCATATAAATCTAAGTATTTCTCTTATGATTTATTTTAATTTTATTTTGTTTCAAAAAGAGGGTATGGAATATTTTGAAGTAAAAATACTACATAGAATTTTGCTAGTTATTTGTGTATTTTTTAAAAGAAGTTTTTACTGTTAGGGTTGGCTCGTTTACACCAGCTGTTTTTTTTTAATAACTGGTTTAAACTAAAAAAATTAAAAGAACAAAAGTGCGAATCGTGTGAACTTCATGGTGACGTTTCACATGTCAAACCACTTGCATTAGTCTTATTTCCTTTTCACCTTTTAATCAAGGTGTCCCATGTTCAATTCTCGGTCGAACCACAACCCTTCTTTCATGTGTAAACCAAGTACTCTTTCGGATGTCACTTTAAGCGAAAGTCTTCTTCTTGATAACCTCGGTATTACGTAAGGATGTTAAGCCTAAACATACGAAACGAAACCAAATTATATATATTTCTGCATGCCTGTTGTTTTATAAAGAAGCGAAGGTTGCTTAAATATATTGATTAAAATTGGTAAAATTTATTGATTGCCTACTTAGCTTCCAACATTAGCTTGGATTGGACTTTCAATGATACCTACATACTAAATTTATAATTTAATATCTCAGTTTTAGCGTACTGATTATAATACGTTGACCTTTAAATTTTACATGCAAATTAAATTTTACAGGATTTTCCCGTTATTGTTTTACATTTAAAATAATGACGGGATTTTCCCGATGGCTAGGGCGGGAGTTTCTCAATTTAAGAAATTTACTGACCGGACTTCTTTAAGCTTATGGGACCTCTTCCAGCATAACCCCGTTGTTGAATAATAACACCAAGGCGAAACAAACTTATTTCTGTGAATATGTAATATAAATACATAAAGCAAAATATCTAAATCAAAAAATCTGGTTTAAACCCCAAAAAAGCCTGGTTTAAACTGCCCCCCAAAAACGGGTTTTTGGCATTTTCAGAAACAACCATGGTTCTTGCCAACTCTGCTTACTTTTGTATATAGGAGGTTAAAATGTGTTTATTATATACATTGGTTAATCCTTTAAAATTCATAATGTAAAAATGTTGAAGTAAAATTGTTTAAAATATATTTTCGAAATTCATGGTTTACTTTCGAGGTTTTATATTATTATCGGCATCAACCACTAATTAAATGACTTTCTGTGTTATAGAGAAGCGAAACAAAGTCTGCTTTATCGATTTAAAGCAGAATTTTGAAAAAAGCCCAAAATTTCCGAAGCAAAAAAGCGAAGCAGAAAAAACCGAGTTTTTTTTTAAAAAAGCCGGTTTTTTTCCGAGTCCTTGCATCTCTACTCTTAGCACTCTAGAAAGACTGAAGTAGTTAAAACTTTCTAGTTCTTCTGGTTTTATATTTGATTATCATAGATCAGAAACGGTAAACTATCGTGAGTAATGGCTCTCTAATACAGGACCCTAATTTGGGGAGGCCAGGGAAGCAATTGTTCCCCCTTAAGTTTGAGAAACACATGATTTTTTTAAAAAATAAATTGTATACTAATATATTAGCAGAAAACGTCAAACTGTTGTCGGCGAACAATATTGCTTCCCTGATAAAATCTGAAATGATGCTACTGATCTCAGATGGACTCTATGTTCCAAGAATAAGGTTTATCTGTATTGAAAGGAGAAGTGGTGGAAATTTCTTATTTCAACATGGATCATTATACTGAAAATCAGTAATGGATAGCAAGAAGCAGTTCTTTTTCTATATGGATTGTGCACTGCTAGAAAACATTTTATCTCCGACTTTACTCCTATATTGTAATCTGAATCGGTAGAAATTTAATACAGTGAAACTTGTCAACTTGTACACCTCTCTAAGTTGGCCACCTGCTTATCTTGGCCTAGTTCGTCTTGAACCTGCATTTTCCCATAAGACATTCGTTACTTGCTACTCTATAAGTTGGCCACCTGTCTATCTTGGAAGTTGGCCACACTGAAGCAATGTTTACCCTGTGATAATAATGATAAATTTACCTGCGTATCTTGGCCACGCAAAATACCGTTATTTTTCTTAACTCTTTCGAATTCTCATATGAGAGGCAGATGTTCTGTATTTGTGACTGGAGAAAAGAAGCAAGGTTCCCGCGAGGAGGTCAATGGCCAGAAGACTACCCTGATAAAGGGGTGGTGAAAGAAAATGTGAATAAGAAAAAGGACGTACAGGAATTCAGGAAATGGTTGTACGCATTTCTTTACCCTGTCTGTTTTGGTAAACCCATTAGCTACATCAACTCCTCTCATCAGTGGGGAGCTTTAGTAAGTTAATTCCGGAAAATTCTCAAGGTTAAAATTAACCATCTCAATTGTCAACTATTGTACCTGTCGGCTTGTCAAAATATAGCGGAGTTTTTGAGGTATTACTTCCCTGAAAATTTTCTCAAAACATCTTTTGCTCCGAGGGAAACACTTCTAGCTCATTAACAAGAGGTAGTTAACTACAATATTACAATGTGAATATCTGCCAAAAAGAATAAAACAAATACGTCTAGAATGAACCACCATTCAGTAACAACTGAAAAGAAGTCATATAAATTGCATATGAATTCCTCAATTTATAACTTAGCCTTTCTTGTTTTCAATCTGAATAACTCAGTGTGCTATAATATCAATTTCAATAAACTGCTTTCATACACTTCTATTTCATGTTTGTTTGTGTTATTGTGTTTTCAATCCGAACAAATCAATCTATTACACTAGTTTTCAGGAACAGAAAGGTATGCACATATATTAAACATAATATAGTAATATTTTCTAGTACTGTATACTTTTATGGTTACTCTATATACATTATTTATAGGTAGCTGTCGTACCACTGCTTATTTAAATTTTACAATAAAGTAATACTAGAAATCCTATTCTAAAAATACACAAATCACACTTCTGTAAGTTGGCCACTTTTCGATGGAACCTATGGTGGACATCATAGACAGGTTTCACTGTATTAGTTCACATTGTAATATTTTTTGCAATATAGTGAAGTCGTTAATAGACTATTTTTATCTGGATTCAGTATCCGAAGAATATTATTTATTTCAGTTTTATTGTTCTACTGAAACCTGAATTAATAAGAAATATTAGAACTATCGGTTTCAATATTAATTCGTATATGGTAATAATTGTAAGACATAGCAAGGAACTGTTTCATATAATCAGAGTTAGATGAACAAGTTTAATTTTTCACTATGCCTAAATTGCAGCTGTAAGTTGCACACCTGTTTCAATATTGCATTGTTATAGTAAACTTCCGAACTATAAGAATGCAATATTTAAACAGATATGACTTGAAACTTTAATGCTGAGAACTCCTGGCAAAAACCTCTTGAGGTGATACTTTACAGAACTTGTTTCCAGAATCAAAGTTGCAAATTTAATTTTCCGATTTTCGGATTTTCATAGAAATTAAATAAAAGCTTTGAGTTTTATGTCGGTTGGGCTATAGTAGACGGTTATGATGAGGAATGAATGAAATGATGGAATAAAGAAAGTGGGAAGAAACGGGAAAACCCCGAGGAAACCCACACGCACACGGTGTTTGTCCAGCATAAAGTTCACTTGAAGGGGGCGGAGATCGAACCCGGGACCCCAAGCACCAGAGGTGAACGCTCTACCACTGAGCCACCGCGGACTTTTGGATTTACGTAGAATGTAACATAGTTTCGGATTTAGTTTTAATATTTACATATTCTTTTTTTTTAATTCACCGTAGTTCAAATACTTCTTTATACTATCTTTGACAAAATTGATAGTTTTGGTATAAAATATTTCGAAAAGATTCCAAATTGTATGAAAATCCGAAAATCGGAAAATTAAATTTCTAACAGATCTGCATTTCTTCTCTGGCCCAACAGTCATAAATATACCATAACTTGATTATATCTTTCTCATTCTTCTTTTGGATGTTTGTCTTAAGAAACTTTTATTAGATCGGATAGTTATGGTTAGAAAAGACTTTTGTGTCTATTTTTCCGTCTCAATGGCACAAAATTACCTGTTTTTCACATTCCCATATTTGTTAGGAACCTATGTTATTTTGTCGTGAAGTCTACTGCATAACTCCGTTGCGAATTTTTCAGACCTCCCTTTGTGTTCTTAAATACGCAACGTAAGGCAGTAATGCATTGTTAATGAAACCTTTTTCCAGGATGATTATGTGTACGTAACGATGTAGTCTCTTGCATTCATCTAATTATAGACGACTGAAGCTACACTGAGAAGAATTAGAAGCTGAAGCGAAAGGGAGATGAAAAAGAGAGAAAAGAGAAAACATTAGAAACTCTACAGCTTCAAAGCGAAATTTAAAAATGTCAAAGTTAGATACCTTCTCTGCAATGACAGATTAAAAGAAAAAGAAAAAGAAAAAAGACTTAAGTGTGTTAGCAATAATGTTTCTGTCTGTAACATACAGTTGTATTTTCCACTAAAGAACAGTCAACATCATCTATTTCTAGTTAACCCACCTAATCTAAAATCACATCTTCTATAGTATAATTTTTGAAGTTCTATACAATATACAGTGAAAGCATTCAACGTATTTTCACTTCAAAATGAATTTGTGAATATAAAAGACAATATTCCCTTGTCTCTGCTTACATCGCACTAAATTTTAGCTTTTTATCTATTACTTATAAACACATGGCCATGTCAGGTTAAACAGTATACTTCATATAATATGTTCAGCTGTTCACAACAAGTAAGATTGAATGTAATGCCTGTATCCGATCAACTGTTGAAACAAATAGATTAGTTCAAACACAAGGTAAAAAACAAATAAAAAATTTGCCTGTGAAAAGCATGATGTCAGGCAGCTGGTTGCAAAACTACATTTTAACATCGACTTACAATCTTAGGTGGTTTTCATTAGTATTGCCAATATTTATCCGTTATGTATTACAAAGTCTATAAACCAGCTTGTTTATATGATTCAAAACACTGGAAATAACTTTTCTTAAGCCGGTATCGTTAACTAAATAATTCCTATTACCTTCACACTCATGAAAATTATCAATTAATTTACTAACATTTGATTTCTGTTAGTGTGTACTTCTGTACTTCCAAGCGTCTACCTAACAAGAACGGAAAAAATGGGAAGATGAAGAGAGCATCATTATCTTGCTGTGGAAGTTGTCAAATTTCCATTTCTTAACTTACAAAAGCACTTCGCTGTGCTTCTTACGGAAGGTTGAAGATCGACAGATAAGATTATCTCTTAAAATATCTCCGTTGGGTTTACGCAAACTTCAAGAGATGGAAAAACTTGGGAATTATATTTTTGATACCATACAATAATTAAATTAGAAGCAAAATATAAAATATCCTGATGGTAATTTTACTACTGAACTTCGAACATTGAGAGGTCGCTCGGAACAACAAGGATATCGTTATTAAACTATGCATACGAAATATTTTCTTTCATGAAATTATTACAAATAATAATTTCATCATTCCAAATAGTCTATATATAAATATTGACATACGTATGTACGAAGTAAACAGTGGAAATTATCAGGTTGTCTAAAAAGTATTTAGGCTTTTATGAACGAAATTGCATTAGTGTCCAAATCTCATGGTAGGTGAGTCATAGCGCGTTTGACAGCTGATATTTGAAACTAGCAGATGCGCATAATGTGTTGGAATTCTTATGATTTTACTAAGATATTGCGATATGAACAGAAGTGAAGTTACCACACAATTTCGCTACATTTTGTAATTTTACTTTGATAAAGGTACAAACACTGTGCAGGCTATGAAGAACTTTATATTGTTTATTGGCAAGGTACGTCATCAAAAGCAACAGCCAAAAGTTGGTTCAGTTGCTTTCGTTCAGCAAACTTTAATATCCAAAATGCAACTTGCAGTGTGCGAACAATCACAGAAAAGGTGCACAATATTCTTGGAATAGTGAAGAAAGGCGAGAATATGAGCAGTTATAACATTGCCAATGATCTAAGCGTCCATGGTTTAACAGAGTTAAACTATCTTGAGAAAGTTGGCTAATAATATGGGCGATGTTTTGGTATTTCACGCTTTGACTCAAAAACACTTACTCCATCGAAATTCTATCTGCGAGTCTCTACTCAAACATAGTACACAAAGGGCCAAGGGTGTGATAACTCCCCCCTCCCCTTAGGGAACTTTTGCCACTATATTAGAAATAGTTCGTTAGGATTCTTAGAATCAAAAAATAGTTGTTGTTCAACATATAAGTGCAACATCTGGGTCCTGGGGCCCTTAAACCTTTAACACCCGTGTATATTTATAGACATCGATGGGATCTTTTTAAATGACCGTAGATCAGACTGTTAGTGCAAAACTGAAACAAGTTATACCTTGTTCGATTTGTAAGATTATAGGCTTTCATTTTGCATAATGAGCGAGACATTTCTGTGTACGAAGGAAAACTAATTGAAGGATATTTTAGAAAATTTTCCTTAAAAACGCCCCTTCTTGTAATTCTTTCAGTTATTACGTAACAACAATTCAAACTAGGTGAGCAATAAAATGTATTTATGTGTCCTATTTTATGTTCAACTTAAACTGAAATATTTTTTCTTGATCCCTCAAATAGCAGCAGAGGAAATATGCTTTTCTTTTATGGTTTTCACAGAGTTCATAATAATAGATTTTCATGCAAGTAGGAGTATGACTTTGTGTCAATGTTCCGACAGTCACTGCAACACTGGAACAAATTATACCTTAATCGATTTGTAAGAGCGTAGGCTGTCAGTTTACGTAATGAACTAGACATTTCTAGTTACAAAAGAAAAATAAATTGAGGGATATTTTAGAAAATTTTCCTTAAAAACGCCCCTTCTTGCAATTCTTTTAGCTTTTAAGTGGCAACACTGCAAACTGGGTGAATAATAAAATATATTTATGTGTTCTGTTCTATGTTCAACTTAAACTGAAAATTTGATCTTGATCCTTCAAGTAACAGCAAAGGAAATATGTATTTTATAGTCTTCACAGGGTTCATAATAACTGATTTTCAAGCAAGTATCAGTATGACTTTGTGTCAATGTACAGTTATTACGTGGCAACACTGCAAACTACGTGAATAATAAAATGTATTTATGTGTTCTATTTTATGTCCAACTTAAACTGAAACTTTCGTTTTGATCCATCAAATAGCAGCAGAGGAAATATATATTGTATTTCATAGTCTTCACAGGGTTCATAATATATATATATATATATATATATATATATATATATATATATATATATATATTTTGAATAATGTATGCACGTGGTTAAGTGCTCGGAGAAGGCTGCAGAGCCTTAACTTCGACACCTAAAAAAAGTAATATGTAAGTAAATAATTGATTATCATGGAAGTACGACTATGACTTTGTGTCAATGTCCCGTTTTCTTTTTCTATAGAAAACAAGTTATTCTAGTTGATTTTCTCATTATGACAGATTCCCAGTACCGAGAAATCCCCCAGGATGGTTTTATGGGTTGTTGGCCCGAATACGCGACAAAACGTACCACCGACAAAACGTACCACTTACCCTGAGGGATGCTTGTGAAAGTTTTTCTAAAAACACTTTAAATAATGACAAGCGACAAAACGTACCACTTGCCTGAAGGGCTACTTGTGAAGAGTCTTCTAATCAGTCATCAAATAATGACAGGCGACAAAACGTACCACTTGATAGGACGGTATATAAGTATATACATACCGGTCAAAATAAGGTTAAAAGTTGAACAGACTGCTGATGAGAAAAGTAGCGATGCAAGACCAAGACTAAGACAAAGACCATGTCTGCAAGATTCTGGCAACACCAAGACAATACCTGCAAGATTCTCGCCAGACCAAGACCAGCCAGAATCTTGCATTTGCAATATTTGAATATTTGCTGATTTCCATCACACTTTATCCAGGCTTTGGACCAGAGACGGATAGGCATTATTAGAGGGACGCGGGCGCTTTCTCCCACAAGGGCCACCAGCATCTCAATGTCACAAATCAATTGCAGTTTTCTTTCTACAGAAAGTCAATAGTATTAACAATTGACAATTAAAACCTGATATTCTGTCATCTGTATATTATTCTGAATTGTTCAAAATATTATATGAAGTTCAAGGAGAACGTATACTATATTACAAAATTAGCAGATGTTTTAGTGTACTAGTTTTTGATGCTACTGTATCTATCACTTTTGTATTCGAAATATTTTTTAATAAATCTTTTTCAATAGACATCAACATAAATGTTTTCAAATGTTCCTGAGACATGGTACTCGTTATCCTATTTTTAATGTATTTCAGTTTATTTTTTTGAAAAATTTCTCTTACATGTTACCTGAGTTACGGGCAAAGTCAATAAAAATTTGTATGCTGGAAACCTGGATAAGTATTACTGCTAAATTTACAATTCTGCAAAATTAAAAAGCAGCACATTGGACAATTTTGCAACACGTTTTGCATTCGCTTTCCTTGTAAACAAATGTATTTTCTCCTAATTCTGAATCACTTGCACCATCAGGACAGTCATTTTTTCTCGGTTGTGCTCGTCATCAAGACTGACTTTCAAGGATATCCACGTCCTTCAAAAGTCCAAGAGAATACATTTATAGTATACTTGGAAACTTCTTTACTGAAGTTTTTCAGAAAATATGTAAGGTTATCGAAAGGCACGTCAGGAAGTTCTGTTACTTGGTTGAAGTGGCTAGGGTCCAAATAATCCATAAAGTACATTGCTTCTTGAATCTTGAAGAAATACTCGAAACTACCATGTCCAATATTGTATTGAATGCTTCGATGCAATTCCTGGTCATTGGATAGAAGCAGCTTCATCTTCATATTTACAAGAAAATCTTTGTCCATCTCTGAAGGCGAATTGTGGACAGGTCAATAGAAAAAAAAAAGAAAAGAAATCACGTTCTAAGTCTTCAAATTTGTTATTGGCCCATTCTGCAAAGCTTAATGCTGCATTCTTAACGGATTCAAAATCATCTCTCTACTCTTTCACTTGGAACAGAGTAGTCTGCACCATCCGATAGGACTAAACTAGCAGCACCCTCTATTTGGAGATAGGTTGACAGAGAGGTCGTCACTTGAAATATCTTAAGGAACATTTGTGCTGTCCGAATTGTTTTGAACTTCAGAAGATCTTTTATATATCCTTTCGCTTTACACCTAGCCTTTGGTTTGATATTTTCTGTAGAAGCAATTTTCTTAATTATTATGGTCAACTCTATACAGGGGTGTAGCCAAGGGGGGGCCCATCGGGGCCGGGCCCCCCCAAATGGTTTCCTGGCCCCCCCAAATGACCAACTTTTAAAACATCATAGTAAAATTATTTCGCTTCATTCATTTAAAAGTAACAAAGTTTATTGACAATTAATAATTTATGGTAAAATAGTATGGAGAAATATTGTTTTTCTATACCGATCGAAAAATAGTATACTATCTCTTCCTTATACCGATCGAAAAATAGGATACTTTTTGTGACAGCAGATTACACAATTTACTGCGATTTGTTTTTGACAGTTTGAAGACAAACGTTTTAACAAGGTACTACAAATACAGCCATAAAAGAAAGTACTAAACTGATTTGTAACTACAGTATATTTTTATATGCTTTAACAAGTGTTTTAAAAGGCATAGAGGATGGAAAATTTGGTGAGAAACAATGCTTTTATTCAATTTGGATTTCATTCGCTCTCTCTTTCATTTCTACCCAGTGTAATAAAATAATTATGTTTTTTTTTTTTTTTTTAGTCACGAATAATAAATAAGTATATTTGTCAGGAAACCGTAAAGAAATTAAGTGAAATTTCAAAGAAAATCAATCTTGTGTAGATAGGTTCTGTATACAAGGTCTTAAATTTAAATATAAAGGTAACCAAGATACGTTTTGTTGCTTTTTCACCCACCACCTTCGAACATCGATATGTCACCTAACCTGGAAGATGAAAAATAGTCCCCATCAGCATCGACGACCTTCTGAAAACGTTCTGGAAGGCCATGGAATTCATCGCGGTAGAACGTGGTGGGCCGTGAAACGAAGAAAGTATCAGGTGCATTTTGGACTTTTACTAGGGATTTGAAATGGCGTCCTCTAATGTGATTGTCCAAAGAATGGAACAGATGATAATCGGATGGTGCAATACGCAGGGAATATAGTGGTTGCAATATTGTTTCCCATCCAAGGCGAAAAATGGTGTCATGAGTCATCCTAGCCACGTGGGACTTAGCGTTGTCCCGTAAACGAGGACACATTTGCAATTCAGAAGTGATGGCTCCAGAGTTTTGAGTTTTTGTTGAGCACAGCTCAACTGCTGACAGTATACAGTTGCATTGATACTCTGACCAGCTGGTAGCAGTTCCCGATGCACGATGCACCAAACACACAGAAGGACCTTCTTCTGGTGCAGTGCTGGTTTCGGTTGTTTTGAAATCGGTTCATGGGATACTAACCAATGATGACGACACCGTAGAGCTTCGTATAGGACACACTTTTTATCACATGTTAACGCCCTGTCCAGAAATGGCTCCGAAACAGTAAATAAACACAGGCGACTGCCGCGTAGCCTTCTGGCCCAGAGTCAAAATATGAGAGACCCATCGACCCAACTTGTAGTGCTTCACAAGTTGATGGATGTGCTGCCGAATGGTTTCTCCACACACTGAATTGTAGTCCCAGTTCCTCTTTGTACATGTGTTGGTCTTCTGGCACGTGGTGTTTTCGGGTGTTTCGTCATCGTCCTTAAACTTGTTAAACCATCGCTGCAATCTCCGCGTCATCACGACACCCTCACCAAAGGCCTGGCATATATTCTGTCCCGCTACAGCGGCGTTTGACCTCCATTTGAACTCGTTCAGCATACATGCTCTTATGACGCTCTGTGGAAGTCCCATGTTCCCTCTGTCTTTACGCAAGTTCACGGTGTGTCTAAATTGCCACAACCAGGTAGTATGTTGGATATACCGACAACAACAACTGACTTTCGCCTTATCTCCACTCGCATTCAACTCACGATGTGAGGTCCAATTGAACACAGACCTTCACGAAAAGGGACAGAACTTTCTTGGTTACCTTTATAGTTATGCACAAAAGTATAGCGTTTGGTCCTGGGCAGTAGTACTTGGTTAAGCATAATAAAAACTATATTGAATATAATTTACGGATAATAATAATAATAATAATAATAATAATAATAATAATAATAATAATAATAATAATAATAATAAAAAGAAGAAGAAGAAGAAGCTAAAATAGTGTTTTTAGTTTTGCAGACTAGCAGCAACACATTTTTTTGGCTTTGTACATTGTAGCTGCCACCCCCCTCAAAAACGACGGCACCCCCCCTACACAAACCTGCTGGCTACACCCCTGACTCTATATACAAAGCACTTTCTGGGTTCGAAAAATGACCAAACTTTTTCTGAAAAACAGTGTGTTTTCTACCATCTTGTTTCCGCAATAACTGTAAGATGCCTTTGTTAACATTTGATCTTCCAAATGTCCATTCGCTGATAAGACTCACGCATAAATATCGCACAGTCATTCAGCAGAACAATGACATAGAATCAATGCAATTTTTTGTCAGATCACATATGACATGGTTGAGTATATGAGCTTAACACCACACGTGTAACTGAGTTTCTTAGTGGTTAAGCGGTTAGCGTATGCGCCTTTGTCGTGGGAGACCTGGGTTCGATTCCTGGCAGGAATTCATGTGCTTCGGATTTCCCGCAAATCAGTATGTCCCGTCTCATATAGCCTCGCTGCTAAAAGGGCCGTTAAACTCAAAATCAACTGAATCACAGTGTAACTGATCATAGGTGAATTGAAAAAATCCGAATATTGTCCTCCCATGTTACTTGAGCCATCGGTTGAATTTCAAATACACTTCTTAATATCAAGGTTCAACTTCTGCAGAATTTCCTGCAGTAAACCGCAAGGACACTGGCCTGTGGTAGATATGCATTTTACAATGACAACAATACTTTGTTTAACAACCATTTTAAGAACATACCGTAAAACAACAGAGCACTGGCCTGAAACTAATATATCTTGAGTAGTGTCTAATAGAACAGAAAATATTGAAGCTTGAGAGACTTCTTTCGAAATATTTTCTCTGATAAGTGTGTTGATAGCATTCAAAACATAATTCACCGTGTTTAGTAAAAGTTATGCGACCACTATCCTGCTTACTTTCTCGTATATGACTCTTCTCGGTGACTTTATCTAAATTACTTTTAACCGGAAGATCAAATTTGCTTAAGAAAGGAATAATACCCAAAAAGTTTCCATGATCTATAGCTATGTCTTTCAGTTTATAGGCTGCTACATTTCCTCTGTAAATGAGCCCTCTTTTACCAATGAGTTTCTACACTTTGACAACTCGATACATTACCTGTCTGTTCTTGTCCACCTTATACTGCCGTTTTTTCCCCTTTCATGAAGAAGTAGTTTCTTAACATTATGTTCTCTTTTGTTAGATATGTAAGCACCCACATTGGTCTAATGTATTTTGGAAGACTCGTGTTCTCTTGCTCGCTGATAAACGTGTTTAATGTTACGTTTGTCACGTACAGAACCTTTAAAAGAAGTTTGTTCAATCTGGAGAATAATCTGTGAACACGCTGAAGAAAAAAAGCTTGAAGTGGTACGTTTTGTCGCGTATTAAATATCCGAAATGTTTTAATTAGTCCAAGACAGGTTGTAATTTATATAAGTGGTACGTTTTGTCGTGGAATAAATATCAGAAATGCTTTAATTAATCCATGACAGGTTGTCATTTTTGACAGGTCGTCAAAAGTGGTACGTTTTGTCGCGAAAATTCAAGTGGTACGTTTTGTCGCTGGTACGTTTTGTCGGGACACCTGTTGGCCCATGGTATAATAGAAATTATTTCAAAGCAATAATTTTACTGTTGTGTGGTTATGTTATGTTTTTTTCGAAAATACTTGTTGTTCTGGTATTCTACAATGAATACATCTTCCAAACATGTCTGTTAGTATGTGAATTTACCAAAAATCTCTCGAAGTTACTTCATAGCGCATGTATGCTTACTACATGTGTACACAGGTAATCACACTTAATACAATAAGTAATATATAGTCTTTAATTGCCGTAACATTAAACAATTTGTTATATTCTTTGTGGGCTTGTCTGTCCGTACGCTCCAAATATGGTGAATTATCCACTAAGAGTCTACAATTTTCCGCCATACATCATTCAGCAGACTGACTTAGCAATCGTGTAATTTTGTGATACTTTGGTAGTCCCAGAGATACACCGTGTCTGTTTGCGTCGTATTCTGTAGGAATTTGGATGAAAATTGGTGTTAAACGGCGTAGTTTTGCAGTGTCACTCTCTTGATGCAGTTCTTTGGCCTGCAAGTTTTTACGGAACCTTATTTCGATTACCTTTGTCTTCGTCATGTCAGTTTCGTTTTATGCGAATTGTATTACACAGAATTTTCGATTTTTCACAACAGCAATCTTTTCTAGTGGTTGCAATTGCCGTCTTGCTGACTGCCTTCTTTTTGTTTTCCAAACTTTTCAGAATAACTGAGAACACGTGGATCTCAGGGAGAATGAGCTACTCTTATCAACTTACAGACAGACAAGACCACAAAGAATATAACAAATTGTTTAATGTTACGGTAATTAAAGACTACATGTTACTTATTGTATAAAGTGTGATTATCTGTGTGCACATGTAGTAAGAATACATGCGCTATGAAGTAACTTCGAGAGTTGTTTGATAACTTCACATACCAACAGACATGTTTGGAAGATGTATTCATTGTAGAATACCATAATAACAAATATTTTCGAAAGAACATAACGTAACCACACAACGGTAAAATTATTGCTTTGAAATAATTTCTATTATACTATGGGCCAACAAACCATAAAACCATCCTGGGGGATTTCTCGGTACTGGGAATCTGTCATAATATAACAAATTAGAAAATCAACTAGAATAACTTGTTTTCTATAGAAAAATAACAGGGAACATTGGCACAAAGCCATACTCGTACTTCCATGATAATCAATTATTATGAACCCTGTGAAAACTATAAAATATATAATTCCTCTGCTGCTACTTGGCGGATCAGAACGAAAGTTTCAGTTAAGTTGAACATAAAATAGGACAATTAAATACATTTTATTAATCACGTAGTTTGCAGTGCTGCCACGTAATAGCTTACATTGACACAAAGTCCTACTGATACTTGCATGAAAATCAATTATTATGAACCCTGTGAAGACTATAAAAGACATACTTCCTTTGCTGCTACTTGAAGGATCAAGACCAAATTTTCAGTTTGAGTTGAACATAAAATAGTATACATAAATGCATTTTATTATTCACCTAATTTGCACTGTTGTCACGTAATAACTAAAAGAATTGCAAGAAGAGGCGTTTTTAAGGAAAATTTTCTAAAATATCCCTCAATTAGTTTTTCTTCGTACGCAGAAATGTCCCGTTTGTTATGTAAACTAAAAGTTTATAATTCTACAAATCGATCAAGGTATAACTTGTTCCAGTATTGCACTAATGGTCTCATCTACGGTCATTAGAAAGATCCCATAGATGTCTGTAAATATACACGGGTGTTAAAGGCTTAAGGGCCCCAGGACCCAGATGTTGCACTTATATGTTGAGCAACAACTATTTTTTGATTCTAAGGACCCTAAAAAACATTTCGAATATAGTGGCAAAAGTTCCTCAAGGGGGAGTTATCACCCCCTTGGCCCTTAGTCTATAAGAAAATCAAGCCAATTCTGAAGCGAGTGATCTAGAGTGATGAACCGTGGATAACCTACGACTACAACGCATGAAAAAGATCGAGTTGAAGCACTGTTTTGCTAGAGGTGCAGGTATGTTATGCTGAGCAGAGGAAGGCTATCGCGCATCACAAGCTGCTGGCACCAGGTAGATGAACTGTAGAAAATTAACGGGAATGCACCTAGAGATAAACAGGAAACACTCGGAATTGGTCAATACAAAGAATGATCGGAGGGCACTCTGACAAAGCCAGACCGCATACATGTTAACGACGCACCAGGAATTAAGATGTTTTTTCTGGAAAGAATTTATGCATCCATCGTATAGTTGGATCCTTGCACCGTCAAAAAATTGTTTGTTTCAGTCTCTACATAACTTCAGAAAAGCTCTGTCAAAACTCTACGCCCTAGTTTCTTCACCAGAGACCACACAAAATTTGTAGCAAGTGAATTATCATATTGCCGAAAAAAGGCAGAAGATAATAGAAGATAATGATGTGTATTTTCCAGTAATGTTATTTCCAAATCACAATAAAAGTTTTCTCAATTTTGCCCCTCCCCCCAAATGTAAATACGTTTTAGACAACCTGATACGTGATATGAAAAATATTTTAAAAAATAAATTAATTTATTAAAACTTAGTGGCACAGTTTGCTCTTCTAATCAAACGAAACATTTAAAAGCGGGAGAAGCCTTAAACGCGTACCAATGTTACTTGTAGCAGTGTATTCCTACAAAGTTTGTTCCTAACTATAGAAAAGGGTTGATTTCGTTCTTTAGATTACATGGTATCTATATACTTCACCTCGATAAAAAAATGAAAAAAAAAAAAAAAAAACAAAGATCGGGGTAGCGTGCATTGACGTTCCTGTTCCAATTATGACTAACAATTTAGTCCTTCCCTGTTTAACAGTAGTTGATTGATTTTTATTTGAAAATATGTAACTTTTATGGTAAAGATAAAAACTATCCACTTACCTATAAATTAAAATCATCCCAGAAATCGTGCAAATATTGTTACAATTAGTAGTGAGATTTACTACTGTAAGTCCAATAGCAGGCAGATGATATAATATTCCTTTATTTACTGCAATTATAGTCTATAATATACACGGAATGAATGTAATTCTAGGCATCACTATAAGGAAATTTGTCCTTCGTCTGCACATATTTTATTAGAACACTGATTTCTAAATTAACCTAACTTTTTTCTTTAATTCGCATATTTTGAAATTTGAGTTAAAACGTAAGGAACCAATACAACTTGAAATAATGTTATGATGTATAAAGATCTTCTTCCATGATTAAGTGTTTCATTTAATCACATGGTTAAAAAACATTGACAGAGTATTCTCGTTCATACTCCTTCACTAACGAATATCTTCGTAACTTTGATTACTCTTATACAACTTTTAATGCAAAGTCCTTTTACATAAACATAATCACGTAATTTCGATTACAAGAAGTATTTTCATTGTTTATTTTAGTAGGATGCCATTCAATCCGAAAATAATTGATTCACTAAGATTTATAATTCCTGTGATTCAGTCCTATTGTTAAGATGTTATGTATTATTCCTTTGAATTTATCTCCATATTAACAGAGGTGGAAATACATGTGAATCAGTTTTCGTATATTTAAAGTATTCCCAACAAAACAAATAATCAAAATGCTCAGTTAGCACAAAGTAATATTCACAATATAAGTAGTGTTAGTTGCTCCAATCAGAATCTCTGTTCTTCATTATTGAACTCTTATGTTTGTAACTTGTATTCCATAGACATCATTTGTCATGATTGCCATACAATACAACTATTAAAAATGATTTAAAGCGACAACAATACAGATTTCAAATTTAGATGTGTAATATTGATGCGTTACTCGTATGGGAATTGGTTTAAAAATGACTTTTGTCACCGAAGCTGTATGACGCGGGTTGCGGTGTAAAAAGTCCTACTTGGAAAGTTTTCGAGAAAAATATGTTAGATTATGAGGAAATAGACAGACGATCACCTAAGGACAGGTAGTATAAGAAAATATATCCCAATTATTCTTTAAGAAATAACTTCATGTACGTGTTCATGTTCATGTAAGAATAAACTTCATGTTCGTGTAAGAATAAACTTCACTAAAGAAATTTTATTTTTGTAGCTGCGGTCCCTAAAGGTCGTTGAATGGTATGTTAATTTCAAGAAATGATAATATGTTTGTAAAAGTAAAAAATGAAAAACAAGAAAAGAACCTAACCCACTGGAGATGTACACTAAAGTATAATTTGTTAGTTTAAAATCAAGCAGATTTGTGTAAAAACTTTCAACCAGGCAACTCGAAAAGCGAAACTCTACAGGGAATAAGAAAAATATTCCAGCAGGATTTGTGTTTCCTTACATAGTAACATCCATTATTTCACCTGTTTGCACAGGCTGATGGATGAGTTGACTTATGGTTTGTTCAGACATGAACTTATTTACTTCCTGGTGTAGACGATGTCGGCCTCTCAATGTTTCATCTCTATTGCCTCATACTTGCTGTGAAATTTGCTCGAACTTTCCTCACAACTTGACTTCCTGTAAAACCTGTAAACTTCCATGCCCAGTTTGAACAACAATATAGTTGTTGTTTGTCATTTATATCTAGTCCTGGCAGGGCTTCTTGAATTTGCACGTGCTTATTTTTCAAAATTCCCTATTTCAATAAGTATTTTCCATTCTTTAGTTTATTTGTATATATATATATATATATATATATATATATATATATATATATATATATATATATAACAGTGGAGGGGGAATTTATTATTTATATTCTTTTAGTTGAGAACAGTGAAGCAGCGGTAGGACAGTAGAAGATCGTTCACATCTGGTGCATGAGGTTCCTAGTTCGTTTCCAGCTGGTTCACTCCAGTTTGAGTCATTAAGTGGAATGGATTTGTATCGATCCACAGCAAAGTATGTGAGAAGTTTAACTTCGGAAATGTACCTGCTCATAGCAGAGGAAGCTTGTTAGTTATGTGCCATTGTACTGATAACGTTGAATTTTCCTTTTTCCTTTCCTGTTTATTCGAAATTAAGAAAATGCAACAAATCATTATGTTTCCCTAAGCTGCTCAAATATGGGGTACTCACGAACACTTATGATTGTAGTATAAATAATTCTTCTTTTCGCAGAGATAAAGTTCAGATATTATGTAGTAGAAAGTTTGGAAAATATTGTTCTTACTAAAGAGGAAAAGAAAATCAAAACTTATAGTTTCTAAAAGACATATATCTTTATTCGCGATCGTTCGGTGGACAGGATAGTCCGGAACGTGGTGTACATGCATGGAATATTTACTGCAATTTTATAATTTATAATTTTAATAAATATTCTGGTTCGTAAGGAACTTACTTGATTAAAAGTACGAAGAAACACATCGAATATTTCAATTTAATTCAAAGAAAAGCTATTCATATGGTAGACAAAAGCTAAGCTACTCTGGTGAAGGAAATGACCCAGGTAACACAAATTGGAACAGAAGACGTTTTTTAAAGGGTATCACATGATGTCACTTTTTTGGTGATAATGTCATCAAATATCACGTGATCTGCGACGTCTTCTGTAAGGTGCAGTAGACGTCTACAGAGGACGATTTGTGCACCGTCATTTCTTTCACCTCGATTTCGTCGTCCGTAGACGTCTACTGATGACCTATATGATACCATCATGGTACGTCATCTTTTTAACCTCAATCACGTCATCCTGGTACTTACTTGAGGTACCCTTTTGGTTATCCTGGTACCCATTTGTAATCATGTAAGAGAAATGTCAAAATTTGGTAGAACCGCGTGTTCAAGTAATGCCACTTGTGTTTTTAAGTTTACAATTGGAGCGTTCCTAAGAAACCATGACCGGTGCTAGTAAAACTCGTATCACTGTCAAAAACCCATTTGTTTCCACTACCCTTACTAGCGCGTATACCCATAATCGCTGACGTGCCTGCTCCCTTCGGACGCATTCCCGCGCGTTCGCACTGCCCTGACTTGATTAGATAGTATTCGTGCTTCTTAGTGGCAACATAGCAAAGGTTAGTTTACTTTTAAAGTTTTATGCTACACATCTAGAAGCCGTATTAATAAGTAAATCGTAAAACAATCGTTGGGGTATGTTAGCAGAAGGGTTCCAGAGGTACGTAAAAAATATAAAATTTATAGAAATGGGTTGATGCAAGTACTTAGACTTCACATAACCCTAACCAAACCTATTATTAACAGAAATAAGTGAAATTCTATGATTTATTCGAAAATTATGCTGGACCCTAAAGTAACAATCTAACAAACTAATCTAACCTAAGCTAATGTGAAAAGAAATCACCAAAATTGTAACATTTTTCTTAGAAAAAATTGCTGTACCTCTTCCGCTAGACATATGTATAATTGTAATTTTTAAAACAATTCCGGTGGCACCCTTGAATTGTATCTATGCGAAAGTGGAAAGCTTTTAGGAAACAATAAGAAGGAAATTAATGAAAGATTTATAATTTATCAACAATTATTTCAAGTCATGTGCCAGAAGTAAACCTGTACGGGAAATTCAATGAAAATACTCACTTGTCTTAAGTCTGATGTTTTTTATTTTCACAAGCCAATTTTCTTGTGGTTGTTCCCCTGTTTTAAGCGCGCGTTCGAAACGAGTAGACATTTTATATGGAGGCCATAGAACTTCACATTTTCGTGGAGTGAACCAAATTTCGTTGGCAATAATAAATGGATTGCCTTCAGGCAACTATATATCCGGTTTTTTCTCAATGACACAATACATGGTTCCTCTTCACACTAATTAAATGCAATGTTCTGAAAAGATAAAATGAGATAATTTACCTTCCCCTCCGGTATAGTAGCACAGTGGTCTGTTATGACAATCTTGCTGTAAAACGAGTACTTTTACTACTAAAAATTAAATTAACACTACGCGACTTTCTAAATGATGGACGCGCGCTATTCTATCATGTGATTCTATCAAGCACGACTCCCAGCATGCACTGTTCTAAGAACGTCCGCGCTTTTAGCACCTCAAAAAGACGTCCTTTTTAGGTGATGTTTGAGACGTCAGTTCTTTCAACCATTCTGGCACGTGATAAACACGTACAATTTCGGTCATGTTTGACACGTCATTTTTACTACCATTCTGGCACGTGATAAACACGTACAATTTCGGTCATGTTTGACACGTCATTTTTACTACCATTTTGGTACGTGATAAAGACGTTCCAAATTTTCAAAAGACGTCATTTTGAATTCGAACCCCCAAAAAAGACGTTCATGGTCCGGTTTGTGTTACCTAGGGAAGAAATATGAATTTAGGAAAATTGTCTTAAAAATGAAAACATAGCATTAGGTCCAAGTGCATAAATCAAAATGTGACCGTAAGCGTTTCTTTTGCAAGAACAACCTTTTTTGAATTGAGTTGATTTTGAGTTTAAAGTCCCTTTCAGCAGCGAGGCTATATGAGACGGGACTTACTGATTAACGTGTAATCAGAAGCATAAAGAGTTCCCACCGGAAGTCGAACCAGGATCTCCCACGACATAGTCATGCACGCTAACTGTTTAACCACAAATGAGCCCCAACAATTATTTTATGAGTCCTATCCCCCATTTGACTTCAGCGTAATGACGAACGTTTATTTTGCCATTGCTCCGTGAGACACCATTTGATTGTAAAGCTTAGAACTACTTGTTGAGTGCATTACATCCACTATTATTACACAAAATTAACGGTGAAATAGGGCATAAAAATGCAGCTTAGTCTGTAAAAATCTAGGTATAAGTGAGCTTACTTTCTTCAGAATGTAAACCCAAAGTTATAAAGCAATAGGGAAAAGTACATTATGTGATTGCCGCTAATCAGCTTAATGGTTATCACCGAGCTGTAAGCTACAGGTTACCAAGGCTCTACGATAGAATGCAGCACTAAAATTAATCAATGTGTAGAGTTTACTAGTAAAATATATTTAATCCTTGCTTGTAGTGGATAAACACTTATACAGTTTTAGGTCATTATCTTAATTTAAATAGCTGAAATGCCGGAGAATACGTTTATGCAAAATATTTGAACCACTTCATCCCTTAGAATATGTATGAAGAATGAATTTTGCCTTAAACCACGTCGAACGTCTTACGATTCAACTTAACTATACCAAACAGCTATGGATTGGACGCTAATATCGATCATTATTGATCATATTTACATGCCAACTACAGGGACGCGGTGGCTCAGTGGTAGAGTATTCACCTCTGGTGCATGGTGTCACGGGTTGAAACCCAGCTTCCGCCAAGTGAACTTTGTGGTGGACGAACACCATGTGTGCGGGTTTCCTCGGGGTTCTCCCACTCTCTTCATTCCATCATTTCATTCATTTCTCATCATCACCGTCTCCTTTAGCCTAGCCGGCATAACCGTGGGACGAAAAACTCAAAAACTTCATTTCATTTTACATGTTAACCATTTCCACCCCTAACATGTTCCACCATACCTATGGGGTGAATTTTGTATAAAACTTCATCATGTGTGTCAGTATTCATTGTAGAGAGTCTGAAACTATGGATTGCCATTAATATTTCTCGGTTTCAACTATTTTTACGTATCACCCATCACTCTTTTTCCATCCTTGACGAAAGTATGCTAAAACCCTAAGTTAGGCCAGGGTTAACTTATGTACCCAAAATCATCAAAATCAGTGCAGTGAGCAAACAATCTTACATTCAATCTTCTTTTTTAATATATCTTAAATTCGCGCATGCTAATATGTAAAATATGCTCATCAACAACCTTTTATCCTGTTGAAAATATCAATAGTTTTGAACATGTAAAGAAAAATATTTTACCCAGAAGATGGTTACAACATATACCATATCTCTTTTTCTTTATTTGTTTTACATGAGTGTTGTTGAACAGACTAGACTTGAACTTCTTCTAACGATAATCGGTACCTCTTCAAAACTAACAGATCTACAATGCATAGCAGTGTTAATTTTTGTCAGGAGACAGAACTTGACCAAATACTCTATAAAACGAAATAAGGAGACTTTTCAAAGGAGACACCCACTTGAAATATACAGAATCATGTGAGAGACTTTTGTATACGAATATATGAGCAAACGTGATAAACGATCCATGAAGTAGATTATAGTTTTTAAGTCAAACAGATACTACAACCGATTGTAACTTAAAGCAGGACACTAAACTTTTCGGTCATTATCTTAATGTCTGTATATCTAAAGCATAATTTCCTCTTGTGTGTATGAGGTAAATTAGCTGAGTAGGGGTCATCTATGCTTTGGATAAAAATATTGAGTGCTAACTCTAGTTATGTAAAGCAACTTTTGTAGTTTTTGCTGTATCAAAAAGAACGAGAGAAAATATTAACCAGATGCAGAAAATATTAGTATTTTAAACTACATAAGACAGGGTGTCCAATATACATTGCAACCCGGAGTCTGGGATAGTAGAACTTTTGAATCTGAAGCGATACGCAAATAATGGTTAACTAAATTGAAGCTTTGTTTATGCATATATTTCTAAACTAGGGAGCAACGATTGAAGTACAGTGGGAACCACATAGTGTTGCCAGATTTAACTGAAAGTGTAAATCAATTTTTTTTGCAAAACATATAAATTGACTCATAACTCATACATATCTGTGTTCTGTCATTAATTTTCAGTTTGTTTAGTTGGAGTAGCTTGGAAACTATGGAGCAGGAAAAATAATTTTTCATTTCCACCCATAAGTAATCGAATGAATCCTCTGTAACGTGGAACTAGAAAAATCGTTGTTTTCATAAATTAACAACCAATCTGAATTGGCAAACTTGCTTATCTTTTAGTGCATCAAAAGATGTATTAAGGTTCTGCCTATATTATGGAACTCCTGGAAACAACCAAAAAGAAAATTTGAAATTATCATATTAAAACTTTTACTTACATGCAACCGGCAACACTGCTATTCATTTCTATGGGGCTACTAAAAGCAAGAGGTATACAAGAACAATTCTGGAACTGCATAAGTCCTGCAAACGAACATTCGTAGTGCCATTGAGAACATTAACGTTTCTACTCTTCGTAAAGTTGCTGCCAACGTAGTGAAACGTGTAAACCAGTGTTTGAATCAAAACAGGGGCACTCCCAGCATCGCCGTAGAGCTGGTAACTCGTTTCGTGATAGTAGCACTGTTGGCAGAGCATGCAAGTAAAACTTTTATTACGATAATTTAGAACTTTCCTTATCATTGTTTTCAGGAATTGCATAATGTAGACAGATCCTTAGCACATCTTTTGATGCACTGAAACATAAGCAATTTTGCCAATTCAGAGTGTTAATTTATGAAAACTACGATTTTCTTAGTTCGCTCTTACAGAGGCCTCATCCGACTAGTTATCGGTGGAAATGAAAAATACTTTTTTCTGCTTCATAGTTTTCAAGCTACTCCAACTAGACAGATTGAAAATTAATAACAGAACATCCATATGTATGAGTTATGAGTCAATGTATACGTTTTGCAAAAAAAAAAAAAAAAAAAAAAAAAAAAAAAAAAAAAAAAAAAAAAAAGAATTACACTTTCAATTACATCTGGCAACCCTGTGTGGATCCCAGTGTACTTCATTCTTGCTTCCTAATTTAAAAATATATGCATGAATAAAGCTTCATTTTAGTATAACCATTATTTGTGTATCGTTTCGGGTTCCAAAGTTCTCCTATCCCAGACTCCGGGTTGCATTGTATATTGGACACTCTGTATACTTAATATTGATAGCATCCGAGTTACATGGAACTTAATATGAGCTACAATGCATCTAGCACTTAAAAGAATATAATGAAAAGATGTAAAAACATCTTTCTTCTTACACTTGTGTATAGGGTGAAAGTACCGGTATCTAATTAAATTTTTCAGGCTAATTTGTTGTGAGGAAAGAAAGAATTAAATAGTGATCCACATGCCATACAGACACTGCATGTAAAAAAATGTAAACTTTAAACAAGTAAAAGTGTGTTACCACTATTAGGTACTTAATTGGAGTTACTATGACAAACGAGTTTGAACATGCAATTTTTATTGGCACATAAAGTGTTGAAAATAACTAAAAGAAATCTTCCACAGAAAGAGAGGTACCACTTCTGTTTCTTCCCGACAGACAATTACAAGTAAGAGTTGTGTTGGTGTTTCATGAATGCTTAGACCAAGAGAACGAATGTGTTTCCAGACAAAAATAATAAAGCGTGTAAGAGAGAACGAGAGATGAAAATAATTGGAACTGCCTGCCACCTGTCACTTTTAGATTAATCTTTTGGAACGCTATGGCTAATGAAGATGAAATGGCTTGGCAAACAACTCTTCCTCATCTGACTCTGACAAACAAGAAACTGAGTTCAGTGTCTACAAATAAAACTGGGGACACAAAAATAAACGAGAATAGTGTTTAGACAACTAGAATAATGTGCAACGTACATCAGTGAAAACACAATTCGTTTGTTCTTGATAGAAAACTAATATAGGTCTTGAATGCAAATAGATCGATGAGAAAGTAGAATGCAGGGTACACATAGCTTTGCGTAACAAATTTGGAAGCAACCAGAAAATAATCAATAGAAATGACAAACGTTGTTTTGGGATACGCAGTTAACGAAAAGTAAGATACAATTGCTAAAAATTTAAATTATTGCGAAATAAAAAAAAACTTAGATAAAGCTCTGCGAAGATTCGATAAGGAAGTGTTGTTTCCAATATCTGATGAAAACCGGACTAACATGTTTTTAAGGAATTGTAAATAAAAGTTACTGAACTTCTCTGTTTGTCTTGGCAGTCTCCAGATTTACAAATACCACCGGATAAAATCTGTTGTTTTAACATTCCTGATTCACAGAATATACAAGGTTTTTCAAAACAACACCGACAACGTTCGGATGGTGATCCCTGTTACCAAGATACGGTAAAAAGTATAGACCAACCTGGGTGCACAAATGCTTCCTTTCAGAGGTATACGAGGAAAAGCGGCTGCAGGAAACATGAAAAACTGAAATTTAAAGGTCCATACCTCCCAAACTATGGGACCTACCATAGGCGGGTCAAAATTTCACTTAGGAACTAGTATGTGCTTTATCCAAACATTCAAGTTTCGTAATACTGGAGTATTTCCTCAACAATTTTTATGGAGATAGTTGGTGAGTACTTCAAATTATATGCCCGTAGCAAAACTCTTTCTATAAAAATTGTTGCGTGAGTATCTTAAGACTCTGAAACCTGTATTTTTGGATAGTACACATATTAGTTTCTTTGCAAAGTCTTGACCCGACTACGATAGGTCCCAAAAGATTTGGAGGTATGTAACTTTAAAGATCATTTTTTTATGCAGCTTATAACTCTAAAAGAAAGCATTCGTGCACCCAGGATGATTTATACTTTTTGTTTATCCTGGTGTCAGGAATCATCTCCCAAACTTTGTCAGTGTTATTTTGAAACACCCTGTATATATGAGAATTGGGAATGTATGTATACGTAATCTGATTTTAAATTCACATAAGAAATTGTTTTTAAATAGAATTTGTTTTCCTCATAATTTTGAATGGAATTAAGACTATGTGCACACACATTTAATACTTGGTGCCCAAGTTCGAGAGAAATGAAATTTGAACGCACGATATTGTTTGGATTTCACATTAAACTGTAAATCCACATCTCATATAAGGTCACTGCTGAAATGGTGTACTAAACTTCAACAAACGAACGATAATGTACACGTAATGATATTTGAAGCTACGTTATAACAGCTTAAATAGATGTATCTTTTAATTGACAAAAACGTTTCATGTAAATAATAATAATAATAAATATGAGAAGTTCAAATCACAAGGAAATTAAACCAATGCTATGACAAAAATACACAAAGTGTATATGATACGCTTAACTATATGGAAAGGTTAACGCCATTGTTTTTGAAACAATATGAGTTATAGGTGCATTTCGCCAGCCCCCCCACCTTGGAGTTTCGAAAAAAAACCTATGCCAATCGTTTGTGCTACGTTTGTGCCGGAATGTACCGCAAAAATTTTCGTTTGTACCACTTCCGGTACGAAGTTATAATAGTTTTAAAGTGGGGAGGCTGGGGAAAAGGCAGCCCCCCCACTTTGGAATTTCGAAACGAAACCTATGGCAATCGTTTGTGCTACGTTTGTGCCGGAATGTACCACAAAAATTTTCGTTTGTACCACTTCCGGTACGAAGTTATAAGGGTTTTAAAGTGAGGGGGCTGGGGAAACGGCAGCCCCCCCCCCACCTAGGAAATTCAAAACAAAACCTATGCCAATCGTTTGTGCTACGTTTGTGCCGGAATGTACCACAAAAATTTTCGTTTGTACCACTTCCGGTACGAAGTTATAAGGGTTTCAAAGTGGGGGGCTGGAGAAACGGAAGCCTCCAAAATTGGAATTTCGAAACGAAACCTATGGCAATCGTTTCTGCTACATTTGTGCCGGAATGAACCGCAAAAATTTTCGTGTGTACCACTTCCGGTACGAAGTTAAAAGAGTTTTAAGTGGAGCGCTGGAGAAACGGCAGCCTCCAAACTTGGAATTTCGAAACAAAACCTATGGCAATCGTTTGTGCTACGTTTGTGCGGGAATGTACCGTAAACATTTTCGTTTGTACCACTTAAGGTACGAAGTTATAAGGGTTCTAAAGTGGGGGGGCTGGAGAAACGGAAGCCTCAAAACTTGGAATTTCGAAACAAAAACTATGGCATTCGTTTTTGCTACCTTTGTTCCGGAATGTACCGCAAAAATTTTCGTTTGTACCACTTCCGGTACGAAATTATAAGGGTTTTAAAGTGGGGGGGCTGGAGAACCGGCAGCCTCCAAACTTGGAATTTCGAAACAAAACCTATGGCAATCGTTTGTGCTACGTTTGTGCCGGAATGTACCGCAAAAATTTTCGTTTGTACCACTTCCGGTACGAAGTTATAAGGGTTTTGCAGTGAAGGGGCAGCAGAAAGGGAAGCCTGCAACATTGGAATTTCGAAACAAAAACTATGCTAATCGTTTGTGCTACGTTTGTGCCGGGATGTACCGCAAAAATTTTCGGTTGTACCACTTCCGGTACGAAATTGTAAGGGTTTTGAAGTGGCGGGCTGGGGAAACGGCAGCCCCCCACCTACGAATTTCAAAGCAAAATTTATGTCAATCGTTTGTGCTAGGTTTGTGCCTGAATGTACCGCAAAAATTTTGGTTTGTACCACTTCCGGTATGAAGTTATAAGGTTTTAAAGTGGGGGGGCTGGAGAAACGGCAGCCTCCAAACTTGGAATTTCGAAACAAAAACTATGCCAATCGTTTGTGCTACGTTTGTGCCGGACAAAAATTTTCATTTGTACCACTTCCGGTACGAAGTTATAGGGGTTTAAAAGTGGGGGGGGCTGGAGAAACGGAAGCCTCCAACCTTGGAATTTCGAAACAAAACCTATGCCAATAGTGTGTGCTATTTTGTGCCGGAATGTACCGCAAAAATTTTCGTTTGTACCACTTCCGGTACGAAGTTATAAGGGTTTTAAAGTGGTGGGCTGGAGAAACGGTTGCCCCCAAACTTGGAATTTCGTAACAAAACCTATGCCAATCGTTTGTGCTACGTTTGTGCCGGAATGTACCGCAAAAATTTTCGTTTGTACCACTTCCGGTACGAAGTTATAAGGTTTTAAAGTGGAAGGGCTGGAGAAGCTTCAGCCTCCAAACTTGGAATTTCGAAACTAAAACTATGGCAATCGTTTGTGCTACGTTTGTGCCGGAATGTACCACAAAAATTTTCGTTTGCACCACTTCCGGTACGAAGTTATAAGGGTTTTGAAATGGGGGCTGGGGAAACGGCAGCCCCCCACCTAAAAATTCAAAACAAAACCTATGCCAATCGTTTGTGCTACGTTTGTGCCGGAATGTACCGCAAGAATTTCGAAACAAAACCTATGCCAATCGTTTGTGCTACGTTTGTGCCGGAATGTACTGTAAACATTTTCGTTTGTACCACTTCCGGTACGAAGTTATGAGGGATTTAAAGTGGGGGGCTGGAGAAACGACAGCCTCCAAACTTGGAATTTCGAAACAAAAACTATGGCAATCGTTTGTGCTACCTTTGTGCCGGAATGTACCGCAAAAATTTTCGTTTGTACCATTTCCGGTACGAAGTTATAAGGGTTTTAAAGTGGGGTGCTGGAGAAGCGGCAGCCTCCAAACTTGGAATTTCGAAACAAAAACTATGGCAATCGTTGTGCTACCTTTGTGCCGGAATGTACCGCAAAAATTTTCGTTTGTACCACTTCCGGTACCAAGTTATATGAGTTTTCAAGAGGGGCTGTGGTAACGGCAGCCACGCACCCAGTAATTTCGAAATGTAACCTATGCCCACTCTTTGCACTACTTTTGAACAGGAACGTTTCGCTAAACTCTTTTCTGTACCACTTCCGGTACGAAGTTATTAGGGTTTAAAAGTGGGGGCTGGAGAAACGGCAGCCCACCACTTAAAAATTTCAAAACAAAATCTATGCCAATCGTTTGTGCTACGTTTGTGCCGGAATGTACCACAAAAGTTTTCGTTTGTACCACTTCCGGTATGAAGTTATAAGGTTTTAAAATGGGGGGGCTGGAGAAACGGCAGCCTCCAAACTTGGAATTTCGAAACAAAAACTATGCCAATCGTTTGTGCTACCTTTGTGCCGGAATGTACCGCAAAAATTTTCGGTTGTACCACTTCCGGTACGAAGTTATATGAGTTTTCAAGAGGGGCTGTGGTAACGGCAGCCACGCACCCAGTAATTTCGAAATGTAACCTATGCCCACTCTTTGCACTACTTTTGAACAGGAACGTTTCGCTAAACTCTTTTTTGTACCACTTCCGGTACAAAGATACGAGAGTTTCAAGCTACGGGGCTGCCGTTTTGATGCCCCCTCGGAATTTCGAAACGAGACCTATGCAAATCGTTTAACAACATTTGTGTCGGAATGTATCGCAAACATTTTTGTATGTATCACTTCCAGTACAAAAGTATGACAGTTTTAACTAGGGGACTGCCGTTTCCAGAACCCCCCCATCTTGGAATTTCGAGATAAGACTGTCAATCGTTTGTGGTACGTTTTTACCGGAATGTACCGCAAAAAAATTACGTACCTGAAGTTGGCCCTCCACCTCTTCCAAATCACACCAAACGTTGCACATCGTTAATGCATCGTTAGTGCACGTTAGTGCATTTAGAGCTAACGTTAGTGCTATCAGCGTTTACGAGATATTGAAGATTTTGGTTTGGGACCTACTTCATATGAAGTTAGCCCCCCACGCATCTTCATGCAGACAGATTTTCACTAAACTTAGCGCATCGTTAGTGCATCGTTAGTGCACTTAAACACATTAAGCACTACCGTAAGTCTTACCATATTTCGGGATTATTCAAGATTTTCAGGGGGGGCAACTTCAGAAATATCAAATTCTATACAAATAGAGATAGAAACATGGGGTTGGCGGTAATCGTTAGTGCATTGTTAGTGCACTTAAACGCAATAAGCACTAACATTAGTGCTACCATATTTTGGGATTTATTCAAGATCTTTGGTGGGGGGCCAACTTCAAAAATATCAAATTTTATACAAATAGAGGTAGAAACATGGAGTTAACGGCAATCCTTAGAGCGTGATTAGTGCACTTAAATGCACTAAGCACTAACGTTAGTGTTACCACATTTTGAAATTTATTCAAAATTTTTGGTGGGGGGCAACTTCAGAAATATCAAATTCCATACAAAGTGTCAGTATTTTCAGGAATCAATAACGAATGCACTAATTACTTTGTTAGTGCTTGAAGAGGGCGCAAATTCACGCTGACCACCAAAGATATTTTACTTGTAGCACCTACACTAATTAAGCACTAACGTTAGGGGTTGGTGCACGAAGAAGCACTAACGATGCACTAAGGATTGTACTGGAAATGATCATTAGTGCTTTTTAATTTGGCAGAAATTTGACACAGTGAAAAACTCCCCTTAAATTTTCTTATGTGAGTTTCCTGAGATGTAACTGGCCATAACTACACTAATAGTGAAGCACTAACGAAAACAGCTCTAATTTTTTCGTTATTGGTTGAAGTGGGGCGCCAAGTTCATGAAAGCTTCCAAAGGTTTTTTTTTTACTTGTAGGACCTACATTAATGAAGAACTAACGTTAGGTGTTAATGCACTAAGAAACACTAACGATTTCAGTAGAAGAGGTCATTAGTGCTTTTGATTTTGGCGGAAATTTGACGCAATGAAAAATTCCACATGAATCTCTTATGGGATTTTTGTGGCATATAATTGGCCATATCTACATCAATAGTTAAGCATTAACGGAACTATGAGTGTTTTGCAGAAGCGCTAACGATACATTAACGAATGGACTTATTTTTCGTTACTGCTTGAAGTGGGAACCAAGTTCACGCTGGCCCGCAAAGGTTTCTTATTTGTAGCACCTACACTAATGAAGCACGAAACTTAGGTGTTGGTGCATTAGGAAGCACTAATATTACAAGGAAAGAAAACTTTCGAATTTATCGTGAACTTAGCCCCCACTACAAGCACTAACGAAAAAATTAGTTTTATACATTAGTGCATTGTTAGTACTTCTAGAAGATACAAGTAGTTTCGTTAGTGTTTCACCATTAGTGTAGAAATGGCCAATTATAAGTCTCAAAACTCCCATAAGAAACACATGGGGAATTATTCATTGTATCAAATTCCCATCTCATTCAAAAACACTAATTACCTCTGTTAGTGCAATTGTTAGTGCATCGTAATTGCTTCTTAGAGCACAAACACCTAACGTTAGTGCTTCATTAGTGTAGGTGTTACAAGTAAAAAAAAAACTATGGAGAAGTCAGCGTGAATTTCGCACCGACACTTTAAGCACTAACGGAAAAAATAGTCCAATTCGTTAGTGCTTCTATAAAGCACTAACAATTTCGTTAGTGCTTCACAATTAGTGTAGTTATGGCCAATTACATATCACGAGACTCACAAAAAATTTAGGCAAATTTTTCATTGAATCAAATTTCCGCCAAATTCAAAATCACTAATGATCTCTTCTAGAGCGATCGTTATTGCATTGTTAGTGCTTCTTAGCGCATCTACACCTAAGGTTAGTGCTTCATTAGTAAATGTGCTACAATTAAAATACCTTTTGAGGCCAGAGTGAACTTAGCGCCCCCACTTCAAGCACTAACTAAAACTTAGTGCCATTCGTTAGTGCATTGGTAGTGCTTCTGGAAAACACTAACAACTTAGTTAGAACTTCAATATTAGTTTACTTATGGCCAATTACATGTAATGAAACACATAATAAATTTATGGGAAATTTTTCATTGCGTCAAATTTCCGTCAAATTCAAGAGTACTAATGATCTATTCTAGTGCAATCGTTAGTGCATCGTTAGTGCTTCTAGAAAACACTAACAGTTTCGTTTGTCCTTCAATATTAGTGTAGTTATGGACAATTACATGTCACTAAACTCCTATAAGACATTTATTGGGAATTTTTAATTGCATCAAATTTCCGCCATATTCAAAAGCACTAATGATATCTTCTAGTGCAATTGTTAGTGGTTCTTAGTGCACCAACCCCTGACGTTAGTACTTCATTAGTGTAGGTGCTACAGGTACAATATCTTTGGAGGGCACGGTGAACTTGCGTCAACTTCAAGCACTAACAAAAAATTAATGCCATTCATTAGTGTATCGTTAGTGCTTCTAGAAAGCACTAAATGTTTGTATGAAATTTGATATTTCTTAAGTTGGTCCCACTAGAAATCTTGAATAAATCCCAAAATATGGTAATGCTAACCTTAATGCTTAGTGCATTTAAGTGCACTAACGATGCAATAACGATTGTCTTTAACTGCATGTTTCTACCTCTATTTGTATAGAATTTGATATTTCTGAAGTTGGCCCCCATCTAAAATCTTGAATAAATCCCAAAATATTGTAGCACTAACGTCAGTGTTTAGTATTTTAAGTGCACTAACGATGCACTAACGATTGCCGTTAACTCTATGTTCCTATCTCTATTTGTATAGAATTTGAAATTACTGAAGTTGCCCATCCCACCGAAAATCTTGAATGAATTCCAAAATATGGTAGCACCAACGATAGTACTTAGTACGTTTAAGTGCACTAACGATGCACTAACGTTTGCCATTAACCCCATGTTTCTATCCCTATTTGTATAGAATTTGATATTTATGAAGTTGACCACCCCACCAAATTTTTTGAATAAATCTCAAAATATAGTAGCGCTAACGTTAGTGCTTAGTGCGTTTAAGTGCACTAATGATTGCGGTTAACACTATGTTTCTACCTTTATTTGTATACAATTTGATATTTCTGAAGTTGGCCCCCCCACCAAAAATCTTGAATAAATCCCAAAATATGATAGCACTAACGTTAGTGCTTAGTGCTTATAAGTGCACTAACGATTCCCGTTAACTCAATGTTTCTATCTCTATTTGTATTGAATTTGATGTTTCTGAAGTTTGCCCCTCACTTTAAAACTATTATAACTTCGTACCGGAAGTCGTACAAACGAAAATTTTTGCGATACATTCCGGCACAAACGTAGCACAAACGATTGGCATGGGTTTTGTTTTGAATTTTTAGGTGGGGGGCTGCCGTTTCCCCAGCCCCCACTTTTAAACCCTTATAACTTCTTACCGGAAGTGGTACAAACGAAAATTTTTGCGGTACATTCAGGCACAAACCTAGCACAAACGATTGACATAAATTTTGCTTTGAAATTCCTAGGTGGGGGGCTGCCGTTTCCCCAGCCCCCCAGTTTAAAACCCTTATAACTTCGTACCGGAAGTGGTACAAATGAAAATTTTTGCGGTACATTCCGGCACAAACGTAGCAGAAAGGAATGCCATAGGCCTAGTTTTTGTTTCGAAATTCCAAGTTTTGAGGCTGGCGTTTCTCCAGCCCCCACTTTAAAACCCTTATAACTTCGTACCGGAAGTGGTACAAACGAAAATTTTTGTCCGGCACAAAGGTAGCACAAACGATTTTCATAGTTTTTGTTTCGAAATTCCAAGTTTGGAGGCTGCCGTTTCTCCAGCCCCCCACTTTAAAACATTATAACTTCATACCGGAAGTGGTACAAAGGAAAATTTTTGCGGTACATTCCGGCACAAACGTAGCACAAACGATTGGCATACCTTTTGTTTCGAAATTCCAAGTTTTGAGGCTTCCGTTTCTGCAGCCTCTCCACTTCAAATCCCTTATAACTTCGTACCGGAAGTGGTACAAACGAAAATTTTTGCGGTACATTCCGGCACAAACGTAGCACAAACGATTAGCATAGTTTTTGTTTCGAAATTCCAAGGTTGAAGGCTTCCGTTTCTGCAGCCTCTCCACTTCAAAACCCTTATAACTTCGTACCGGAAGTGGTACAAACGAAAATGTTTACGGTACATTCCGGCACAAACGTAGCACAAACGATTGCCATAGGTTTTGTTTCGAAATTCCAAGTTTGGAGGCTGCCGTTTCCCCAGCCCCCCCACTTTAAAACCCTTATAACTTCGTACCGGAAGTGGTACAAACGAAAATTTTTGCGGTACATTCCGGCACAAACGTAGCACAAACGATTGCCATAGGTTTCGTTTCGAAATTCCAAGGTTGGGGGGGCTGCCGTTTCCCCAGCCCCCCCACTTTAAAACTATTATAACTTCGTACCGGAAGTGGTACAAACGAAAATTTTTGCGGTACATTCCGACACAAACGTAGCACAAACGATTGGCATAGGTTTTGTTTCGAAACTCCAAGGTGGGGGGGGGGCTGGCGAAATGCACCTATGAGTTATTTATAGCTTCTGGTACGTGACTCATTTAATTATTGAAAGGAGTTTCAATAGAGATCTTGTAGACATATCATATCAAAATAACAAAATAAGAGAATTTAATTCCGAATGTGCTGAATTCTTCACATTTATATTATCATATACAAAGTATTGATATCTGTTGCCAAAGTAAATACAGAGAATTTGAGGTAGTTACTTCATACATTTTCATAGTTTCTAACAGAGTTATATAAATTGCGCTAAAAGAAAAGAATTTCACATAGTTAAAATAGATGAAAATGTTGTTTATTAATAAATAAGGATAAGTTTCTGGAAGTTAAAAAGTTTGTTACGAGGTGTTATTATTATTATTGCATGATGCACGTAATTAATAAATAGCAAGTTTTGTACCATTCTCTGGTTTAGTCTGATATTCCTTATTGTCTTTGTTGCCACTTCTTTGTAATCCTCAATTTTAGATTTATTTAGGTCTTGTAGTAATAATAGAGTGATCCACAGTTTTAAGGAGTACTATATACACTTCTTCAGAAATAATTGTAATGAAATACCAATATATTTTTCAAATAAGTATTTTTTATGTTGTTATGCCAGCAACTTGGTAGTTATACATTCAAAAATTCGTGATATATGAGTCTGAAGGAAGAACGCAGACACAAAGTATTTGAGAATAGAGCTATGAAATAAATATTACGTATAAACAGAGACGTGAGTGTTGAATGACGTAAATTTCGTAACGAGAAAGTAAATAATTTATACTGTATACCAATCATTATTAGGATAATCAAGTTTAGAAGGCTCAGGTGGGCACGTCATGTACCCAGAATGAAAGAAAGTAGGAAAGTTTTAAACAATTTAACTAGAAATCCAATCCGAAAACCACCTTTATTAAGACCAAGGTGAAGGTCAGAGGGCAATATGTAGATTGATCTCACAGAAATAGGGATACAAAATAGAAAACAGAAGACTGGGCACTCTCTACACTAAGATGATTAACTGCACTAATAGTTTACGCAATAGATCTTGGTAACAACTTTTTGCAGCAGTTCGCAGATGCTATAAGACCAGAAGTTCCACTCATTGGATTGCCGCTATAATTATGGTTCATCCGAGTGATCAAAAACTTTGGCTGTTGTAACGAAACGTTAAGGAAGTCTTTATAAATTCCTCAGTAGCGGCAAAGAATGCTGTCTAGTTGTGTAGAGTTGTCAATTTTGCATATCAGTAATATGACAGCTTGTCCAACGCGCTGCAAATCTACTGAATCTGAAATTGTTGTGCAAAACATGGAGCATACTTTTCAGACATAGTATACTTCTGCATCAATCTCACACGTAGTCTATCGGAGAAGGAAATAACTGATATATTTGCTATCCGATTAGGAGTCATCCTGAAGGGCGTTTCTGCCTGCTCGAAATACTTTACTTATCGCGCCATTGCTCGGTACAGAGCTGACTGTATACTTCTTGAAGCCCTTAATAACCTGTGTACATCGTCTGTATGTCCTTATATTTTTGAAAACTCTCATCGTCTCAAATCCTCGTTTGCTAGAGCTCTTGAAGTCTCTTTAGGATATATGGAAACTCCGATTACTTCGAGATATTCCAGCATTTGACTAAATAAGATAATAGTCCCAAATCGTCACATTTGTTTGTCTAACACTCCATTCACCTACCTTATACGTGTGCATACTTGTTTCATGATTATCACGTTTCGGTATTATTATTATTATTATTATCACAATTTTATATACTCTACGTCGAGTACGAATTGTCCTTACTTATAATAATGACTCATTATAAAATGAGTGTTTTTTCTTTGTTTACAATACCTGTAATCATGGATAACAGTATGTTATAATTGATACTTTTAATGCACTACTGTTTCGTGCTTTACAAAGGCCCATATGAAATATTTTGTGTTCAATGGTAATTGTAAAAGTTCAGTCACAATTAATAGTAAAACAGAAGAAAGTCGTAAAAGTTCCGCAATTTATTCAGGCTTCGTAGTACAATTTGCGAGTTAGTATTTGTAAATGATGTACCTACAGTTTTAAGAGACGTTCTTTTAGGAAAGTCAACAACAGTTACACTTGGAGAAAGAACACACAAATGCACGAGTGAATTAATTATTTATTTTTTAGAATAATAGTACCTACTATACTATAATTTTACACGAATTTTATATGAAGATATTGGATATGTGTTCAAGACTATCATAACAGTATTTAATTGGTAGAAATGGTGGAAATTCTAGAGAAACATCAATAGTAGCGCTATACTGCAAAATTCAAAAGCAGTATCTAATGATAGTAATCTGATTATGTTAGTCATTCACTTAAAACCAATTAGTTTAAAGAAAAACTGTGAAAAGTAACTGGAAACACAAGAAATTAAACAAAACATAAACTCATTCTACTTATTTCAGAGAAAGAAGGTTCCTAACAGAAGAAAGAGAGAAAGTGTTTGTAGATACAACAAAATTAGTACATGCCAGGTTTGTTAAAAGCAGAACTCCGCCTTCAAGGTTTTCTGTATTACCAAGCCTCGAGGTTCATTCTTTGTCATGTGATGGAGATAATAGCTATGTAGATGCAACCACGATTAAAAACCATACATGTAAATTGTTTTAACAAAAGTTTTCCTATGTCTTACTATGTAAATTGTTTTCAATTTTTTATCAAAATACTTTTGTCTTACGGTCCAAAGCCCTAGTATTCTATATGAATGTCTTATCAAATAGTTATAATGCAATCACAATCACCGAGAGTTTTTTTAACAAACTGTCATACTGATGGAGAATTCTTTCATAAAAGATACCAGTTTTTCGTCAAGATAGAAATCTTGAATTATCAAATAATTGTAAGGGAAGGGGTGTAATAATAGCAGTACATGGAAATTACAATGGCTTCTATATAAACTCTTGTGATCTAAATTTTGAATGTGTAATTATCAAGCTTTCCAGTCATTCACTAAAGATGTTTATATGTGCAGTAAACATTCCTCCTGATTCAACTATAGCAACATACAAATTGTTTTATGAATTTACGGAGAGCAATATTCCAATAGGAAGCACCGTTCTTTGCATAGCGAACTTTAATATAAATCAGAAAACATGTTCTAATTTTGAACTTCTACTTCCAACAAATAAATGTGGTTAAAGACTTAAATAATTGTATATCCCTGTATGAGTTAATGTCCCATAATGACATTCAAAACATTAATGGTTGAATCTTGGACTTACTCTCAAATCATAATGACGTTTCTGTAAAGAGTAAAAGAGGTTCTTTTGTTACTAACAAAAGCGGGCATCACCCAGTTATACTTACCTCTTCCCCATTTCAATACCTGCAGAAACATAGGAGAGAAGTCAAGGTATCGGGTTTTAATTTTAGAAAAGCAGATTTATAAAAGAACATACCACTCTCTAAAATGAACTGGGATTGCCTTTCACAATTAGACGATGTAAATATTGTATTAACAATCTTCTGCCAAATGATTAACAACATATTTTCTGTATGTGTTCCCCCCAAAAGACATATCAGAGGAAGTTATCCATGTTGGGCTACTTACAGTATAATTAAGAAAATAAAATTCAAGACATATCACCATAACAAATTGAAAAATGGATCAACAAATGTACTTTATCATCGCGATCAATTTCAGAGATTGCGTAAAGAAGTAAAATATGACATAAAATTAGCCAACAAAACTTTTGTTTTAAACTCAGAATTCTCTATCGAAAAATACAAAAGCCAGATCTGGAACTTTATTAAACGCAAACCACAGCATTTGTCATCAAGCTACCTTACATACAATGGCCATGATATTCAACATGCCAATTAAATAGCACAGGCATTTTCTCATTATTTTCATTCAGTTTACAACAATGTACCCGTCACATACAACGTTGGCTCTTTGCTTGCTAATCGAACTGAATGTAATATAGTAGACAGCTTTGAATTAGATTTAAAAACTCGTAGAAATAGAAATGCTATATGAGCGTTGAAACCAGAAACATTTTCCGGCCCTGATAACATTACTGTTTATGTTGTGAAAGATTGCAGTGATATATTCAAATATGCACTCCGTATTATATTTAATATTTCTATCAGAACAAATCCTTACCAAATAAATGGAAAGAAAGTTTATTTTGTCGAAAATGTGGAAACGAGAGAGAAATAGAAAATTGCAGGCAATTGCTGTTCTGCCACCCATTGTCAAAATTCTTAAAAGTATATAATATGCGCGAATTTTAAATAATGTAAAACCTGTTCTTTCAACTTATCAACAAGGCTTCTTACGCAATAGATCTACTTCGACAAATTTATCAATTTCAACAAATTTTACAGCAACATATAAAATGTAGTCTGTCAAGTAGATGTGGTTATACTGGTTTTAGCAAAGCATTTCACTTTGCTGATTGCGATATCTTTCTATTTAAAGTAGCATCTCTGAAGTTTTCGAAACAAGCAATGGAGTATCTTGTATCATACATGCATGAAAGAAAACAATACGTTTCATACAAATTATTTATTACTGAAAAAATCAATGCTCTATCGGGAATCCTTCAGGAATCTAATCTAGGTTCTTCTTGTTTCTTCTTGTTATTAATGGTATTTCTTTGAGTATTGAAACTTTTTAAGTTCTTCTTTTTGCTGATGACCTCCAATTATACTCCAAAGTCAATTCAATTGATGACTTCCACTGGTGAATTGGTGAAAAAATCAACAGGATCTACATAGAGTTCAAATAAGATGTGATAAGAATAAATTAGACCTCATTGTGTCCAAACGTATATCTGTATGTTTCACGAGGAAATAAAATCCAATTAACTTTACCTACACAGTAAGTGACACTTCTTTGACTACAACTAATACTCTTAAAGATCTAGGAGTTATACTTGAGAGCAAAGTAACCTTTGCTCAACACATTAATGCAATTACGAGTAATGCATATAGAAACCTAGGTTTAATTTATAGGATAGAACAGAATTTCTTTAAAGAATCAACATTTATACAGTTATAGTTTTCGTATGTGAGATCAAAATTAGAATACTATTGTGCGGTTTAGGCACCAAATATCACTAAATATTCTGATGAAATAGAAAATATATAATTTATATTTAAAAAATGCTTACATACAAAAAAAAAAAAAAAACGGTTTCTACCCAAAGTATGTCCCCTATGAAGAATTAGTAACGAATTTTAGTTTTCAAACATTACAGAGAAAGAGATAGGTTTCTGATTTGTTGTTCTCACACAAATTGTTAAACGGTAAGATTCATTGTCCAGAATTAGTTTCGGAAGTGTTATTACGTGTCCCAGTAGGTAAGAGTAGTACAGCAAACACTGGGGCTTTCTATTGTAGAAAAGCAAGAACTAACATACTACATAAGTCTGCTGTGTGGTGAATATGTGCTTCACATAACGAAATGATTAGATTTCATATAGTAAATGTATTTAATATGTGCGAAAACAAATTCAAAGCAATTGTCAGGCAATAACTTCTGCATAATTAAACGAGAAAAATTTGTGTGTGTACAATAGTGTATATTAGATAATTATGTACACGACCCAATAACTGGGCATTAAACTTGTTTTGTTTTCCTTATGAAATAAATAATTAATATTTATTCTCTATATATAAAGGAAGAAGCTAGATTATAAGGTTATTAGGCTCAATGGTTACCGGAGTAATAGAACCATGCTGAAACGAACAATAAGAATATATGGAGAGACAATAACGCTAATAATAATAATGTTTATGGTATATTATTAAATAAATATAAGAGCAATCAATTGACCTAATTTAGATATTAAGAAGAAGTTATTAAAATGAGCAGGAAGAATGTAAAACATGGTATCTGAGAGTTGCTTTTACTTTTATTGCTGAATACCTTCTCTACAAAAATCCATTCTAGAACTGCATAGTGGGAATGTATCAAAGAGATTAAATTAATCATAAAACCAATGTCAATACTTGTCGAATCAAAATATTTGGTGTCCGTCTCTAGAAACCTTTTAAAGGATTTATTTATGAAATTATTGCGAGAGATTGAAATTGTGCGAGATATCGACTTAGTACTGACGCATTATTGCTAGCAGTTGGGACAGCTATTCATCCGTATTCTTTTCGACCCATCTTTCTAGACAGATTATCCGGGAATCCCTACGCTCCTTTGGGGAATCCCTTGTGCGCGAATTGCACGGTCTCGACCTAAGCATTTTTGAATACAGCAGCTTCGGTGACTTTGACGTGACCATACCGCATTAGCTCTATCATTCACCATAGTCGAGCTATAGAGCTTTGAATGTCACTTTCCCACGCTTTCGGCACCTTGTAGCTCCGAAATTATGTACATTGGACAAAAGTTTATTTGAACTTTTTTCTTGTTTCCGTGTCAGGAATTATCCCTAACATTTTGTAACATAGTCACGCGGTCACTCTATACGTATATATATATTCGTATGATCACTTCCTTGCTTTGTACTCTGTAAAATATGAAAAAGTATGAATAAAGGAACTCGAATTAGAAATAAGCTAACAATTAGAATTATGATTATTATTTAAAAGAATCTTCATTACATAAATATTTACTTGCATGGATGAAGTTTCATGAGATATAGAGGCCATGCACCTTCTTATAGTATCAGAAACTCAGATTCAAGACTGATGAACTTTGGGTTTAATTATTCAGAAATGAAATACATAAAATGTTCTTAAAATGCATTTAATGTTAAACTTATAATGATCAAACTTATTGAATATGAAAATTAAACAAATACTAATATTAGTATTAAGAATCTGTGAGTCTAGAGACTATAAGGAAGAAAAAGATGTGCACGAATTAGTTTATGTCAGCTTCTTCTATGCTTTGAACATTTTCTTGATGGTATCAGCTCAGAAATTTCCCTTTTTCTTCCTTAATTTCCTCTTGAATTTCTTCCTTGTCGCCAGTTCCAGTTTGATTAGGAAAAATGAAGAAAAAAGTCGTACACGTGTTGCATCTGTCATCAGGGTTATCAATCTGTAATATAATTCCTTTACTCTGTTGCCCTGGAGGTTGGTGTTCCTTTCTCGTTAAAGTCTAACTTAATCTTCAAACACAGATCGTTTCCCGAAAGGTTGCTCTGTCATCCAAAGTTATCTGGTAAATCTTCTCTAGTTTTAATATCATTAATTCCAAGTATTAATTCAAGATTGCTTTATACCATATTAATTTAATTTGTTATATATATTAAAGTGGCATAGTTGAAATTGAAATATTAGTATCATATAAATGTGATTGATTGATTACAGGGTATTTAATGGGAGCGTTAGGCTATAAATTCTCGTCAGGTTTTGTCCAATGGACAACACGTTCTTTACGTTAAAAACGCTAATTAAAATTCATAAGATGAGTGAAATTTAAGTATAAGTTAATCCAAATAAAGTATTGAAACGAAACATATATAAAAAGAAAAGAAAATTTAATCAATATATACAAATGAGAACAAAGGTTACAATATTCTTAAATAAATGAATAACCTAATATAAAATGTATAACTAAAATTAGGTCAAAAATAGTAAGGAAAACACATAAACAAAAATGTTAAAAGTTAAACCTTATATCATCTTTACTACTCGAAGATCATGATTAAGAGTGAAAATATATTCAATGAATACCGCATTACGATCTGAAACCTAGTTGATAAATGTTCTATAAATTCTGACTATTCGAATTATTCCAGAAAGTATGACAACTGCTCAGGAAGATTGTAGAGTCTTTAACAGTACAGAAGTTAGGGACAAGTAGTAAATAGGAATAAGTTAGATGAGCGTCTCCAAAGTAAAAGATAGGACACATGACAGGATCACTTCATCTCAACAATTAGTACACGAGGACACGAGACGCGAGATAGATTTTTTTTTTGCATTTTCTCTCATACCTTGTTATTCTTCCTGCTGTCGTAGAAAGCTTTGCAAAGCTTACAACAGGACAAATACGGAATGCACTAGTAGCTAGCCTAGAGTCCGGGTGATGAACAGTGTGAAATTGACTGAGATGAGCTTGATGATGAATAAGCAATATAATTATCCCCTAACTTGGATTGATTTAAGCTATTATTCAATTGTAATAGAACTACACTGCGACGGAAAGGTATTCAAGACAAGTTTAGAGCTCCGAAACAATAGTATTTAAGATTCCGAATGGGTAGTGCAAAAGTTAAGCAGTATTCAAAAGTCAAACCCGAAAGCTATATTTGTCGCAGAATGAGAGGCAAATGTTACCTAGAGACAAATTCGATTCAACAAGGCACGTTCATTGGTAATGGAAGAGCACACACTGTTCGTTTGCTGAGAAAACAGAAATCAAGTCGTATTAGAACTGCAGACAAGACGATTAAATATCGGTTGAAGCTAAAGAATAATTTCACGAAATAATCCAGAGAGGCTATAAATAAAAAGATCGCCAATGTAAAGTAGATCACAGAACACTATTAATAACAAGAGCAGAAAATGTGACATTAAAATCTCCTCGTAGAACTCAATTGTCTTGTAGAAATGCTCTGAAATACTGGAATCCAAGTACGCTTTAACATAATGATCATCTATGGATATATTTATTATTTTCCTCGTGTGACATCAAAGATCCTAGTCGTACAACCGTTTCAAGGTTTCCAAGCGCCGAATAGTCATAGTCACTTTCCAAACCAATTTGATTTATGACAATAAGTTGATGATGATGGAAGAAAGCATCTTGGATCCGACTTTCAATATTAGCAAAATTATATATAGTAGATTGGGAAGAGCGAAATAAACTGATAATTGCTACAGACAGTTTGACTCTAGGTACTAAACAAGACAAATAACCTCGTTTCTAAAAATGATTCTAACTTTCACTTCAATCAAAAAAGATGCTTGTTAACAACACGCTCAAGAAGTTTGCAGGCGCAAGTTATAAGGGGAACCAGTCTGTACCTCGTGGCGGTTGTTGCGCTTTTCTGGTTGTAAGATGGAAACGTGATTGAAACGTCTTGTTTAACAAGATACAATTAAACTGTTGCAATGATGCAATGTGTTTTTTCGCGCGAGACGCAGCACAACATGCCGTAAGATACAGATCAATCCCTGAAGCAATATTTGACGACTCGCGGAAGGCAAAGTCGAATTAGTGAGCCGTGAAGAAAACCTAATCATTGCAACGGTAAATGAACACTGTTTATGACAGAATCCAACGCTGGACTGTAGTCGTAGGTGTTCGATTACTACATGATAGGTGAGAGACTTTAAAAGATCATTCCAAGTTTACCGCTTTGAGTATTTTTCAAGAATATGGCACGTGCACGCAGAACGCAAAGCTGCTGAATATTCTCAGCAGCTGAATAGCAATTAAAGACTAGAATAGAAAGTGATGAACAAGGATTGTTTCACGAATTTCTTCAGATCAAAACGAAACTCGCAATCGCGGGCTGTACCCTTCGCACTGTGGAATTTATTGAAAAGCAATGTCAATAGCAATCTACTCAAACAGAAATAAAGCGGCATATACAACAAAATCAACAAGAGAACGAAACTCATTAACAACGAAGTTCCAATCTGTTATAAATTTTAACTACTTCAAATGGTACTACGTCGGTTTATTGCATACCTCTTACTCTCTAACATATGTAAATCTCAGAGAGCAATATTGCAAACCGTCACAAATATACCAGATTCAATCAAGACAATGTCAGTTCTCATTGAACTTGATATAGTACATAGTTTGCACCACTCTGTCGCCAGACTTTTTGCCAGATTTGTCTTTCTTACTAGTGCTTTTCAATTTTATATTACATAATATATATAATATATAAAATAGAAAAATACATTTTATTGTAAGTTGGCAACAATGCTTCACTGATGGCAACACTGTTTATGCATTTCGTTACTTCTTTTCGTCGTTATTAAGTTCCTAATGTTTCATTCCGCTTGCTCGAACTGTTTTTAAGATATTCAATTTCAACTTGCATACTGACTATTATGTGCTATTTGTAACCTTTCATGTTCCAGTTTCTATAGCTCCTCTCACTATTGTCCATAGCATCTTAAACTTTGTTGATCTCCGTATCTATCATGCTCTCTCAGATGCGCTATATCTACAATGAATTTGTGCGACAACTACCATTACCCTTCCTTGGAATATTTACCAATCAGCATGCTTCAAATTGGAACTTCGAAGACAATACAAATTATAAACAGACAGACCCTGAGTAATCAAAGGAAAATAATAACTGCTATAGAAACCTTCCTACTTTCACCATATGAGGGAAGTAACAGAGAAAACACTTTACGTGTAGAAGTTAATGCAATGCATGAGTAGATATCACATCAAGTATAAAAATAAACAGGACTACCATGATGAAAGATAACATCCATGACTTCCATTACATGACCACTACAATCGTCAGTACAGTTGAACTTCCTTCCCTCCCCCCCACACACACAAGAGACGATATACATTGGGATATCCGATAATAAATCCGATAATAAGTGACGCAAGTAGATTGTAAAACTAAATCAAATTCGAAGTTTTAACACTAGAAATATACACAGAACAGATGACAATAGGGTGAGAAAAGATTTCTAACACCGTATCAATTTGCAACAGGGAGTTTCTTAATACACAGAGAACGAAAGCCACAAGAACAGCGATTGTTATGCCGCAGTTTCCAAATGTAAATTAAAAAAGTAGTTCGTCTAAGATTCAATGTACATGGATTTTGGAGACTAGTGACTTTAGAGCTAAGCTAAAAAGAAAATCGTAAATTTAAAGTAGCAGACTTGTAATGAAAATTGTTTGATCTAATTTAAAATTGGTAATCTGGGTATGAATTTCATATTATATTTCGCATGCAGAAAATGGCGGAACCTCCATCGTAGTCTTAAAATAAACAGAACTTGATTTCAATTAGAAAGGACATTTACGAGTTTTTCACATCACTAATTTTAAATTGGAATTGCATTAATGATAAAACAAATTCATTACTGCATTTTATTGAATGATTTTATTCATTCTACATGATACAGAATTCAAGTTTACAATGCATGCCTAAAATCAAAAGTATGTGTAGCAGCAGAAACAAAATTGAACTATAGAAAATATTGAACAAATTGGGAAAAGTGAAGGTAAACTATCTTTTATATTGTAGTTCAAGAATGGTTTAGAAAGTACGAAAATTTGTTTTAGAATAGGTTATCGTAGAACGTTTCAGCTCTGCAAATCATTGTTTGCAATTCAAACTGTAAAGCATAATAATATGATATTATAAATTCTGCATAATAAAGCATAACTGTAAAGCATAAGAATTTAATACCAATTCACTTTTACTACAATTTACTCCCATACTTGAAATTTACTTACATCCAGTTGTTGACTTTATTAGAAAAACATAAGAACAGCAAACACAGGGAAAAAGGCCTGACCGAAAGCTGTATTCCCTTTCATACTAAGTTTATAGAATGCTACTAATAGGCGCTTAAATTGAAGTAGATTTCTAAAGCAGGTATTTGCATTTTTCTCTTAAAAACAAGTGTTTTTAACGGTAAAGATACCAGCCTGAGTTTGGCCACGTTTTTTATAATAATCCGAATCACTGTGTGCTATCTGTAGTACGAACATTAATGTACATATCCTACATACCTGTAAATTGCATAACAAGATGGAACAAAGTGACTGTGTATACAGAAAATGAGTTTCATTGAAACACATAACAATTGATGAATGGCCAGAAGTAAGTTGGCCAGTTTCAATTATGCAGTTTCCGCTAGATACTTATCTTTAATAACAAGCTAATAAACCGCTGGAGTTGTAATCCTTACCTTTTCTCCTAAATCTTTAAGAAGACACATCTTGCTCTAGGAATTTTGTTTTCGATATCTTTTAGGGAACGCCCATCCAAGAGGAATTTAAAGAAGATTTATTCATGAATTGATCTATAATACGTAATAGATTGAAAAATGATGGTGAGCACCAGAACACCACACGGTAGTGACTCTACTTAAAACTAACGATACTTTCCCCTCAATCTTGTAGTCATACCTTCACCAATTAATCATCGTGATGCAGGATTGATCAGAGAGAATGAAAAGCGTACTAAACCGTAATTCCGATCGACAGACAGATGTGGGTCCGGAAATAAGAAGAAAAACAACAAACTAAAAAAACATTGAAATCGAAACAAATAGTAGAACATAACCCGGAACAACTAAGAATGTAAAAAATGCGAATTTTGAAAATGTCTTTACATATATTTCACTATGCGAGCTTCACTGTACAAAGTTGTAAGTAAAAAAGGGAATTCAACCAACGCAGTTCAGCATAGCGCATGTCCATCTCAGAAGAGAGAAAGATATTCATTGGCATCCTCTTCTGAGACTCCAACAAAAACCGCGAGTGTCCTACATAGGTATCACAACTGAATAGGCAGGGAAGGAACATAAAGAAAAGTTCCTTATTTGTAATAAATTTCTACATCGATATTGTTAATATTATGTTCGTGCTAATGAAATCTTCACCCACTATGAATCGTGTGAAAATGGAATAGACAAATATATGAATAAAAAGAAAACTATAATACCTGGTTAATATAAATAGTTGCCGTCTACTATCACACATCTTACCAAAGGTGAGGTAAATATCAAATTCCGTGAAAACGAAGTATGGAGTCAGGGATTCGAAGAAATCCTCAAGTAGACGCTGCATTGTCCAATAATCAGGAAAGATTTCTCATCCAAGAAAGTGATGGTAATGTCAGACAAGGTGGTAATCGAAGCAAGAAATAGCGTGAAATAAGGTACGTGAAGAAGGATTTAAAACAGTAATCCATGTAAAGTCTAAACTGATGTTTGAACGATATTTGAGAATGTAATACAAGAATATCACATCTGTTGACCTTGCCTTGTAGACCAGTCTGCGATACATTTGATGCAGTTCATCACTGTAGCAATCTTTTTTTGAAGGTTTTACTTTGATAAAGTAAGAGATTATGAAGACAGATAACAATATCAGCTACAACATCTTCAAACGGTGACTTAGGATTATCGTAGAAAATCCATGAAGTATTTCCAATTATTCCTTAAACTCAGGGAAGTGCATTCTCAGAACAGGGACCCAGGTTTTTTAATGTAAACTCAAGTGACACTTACGAGTCCAATCTTTTCGCCTGGCAACTGCACAGAACAACCTATAGACAGTAGTATGGGCATGCATAACTTGGGTACCATGGCATAAACACCTTTTAGAGAGTCAGTTTTCAAGATGATGTTGAGAAGCTTATTAGAATACGATGTTAATTGGTGACATGGAGCTGAGTTTGCAACTCTCTGTCATCGGAACAAAATTTGACAACGTAACGGTAAGGGATGCGTCCATTTGCCATTCCTGGTCAAATACACTGTTAACGATTTTTTTCAGTTTACTGTGCAGAATGTCCCTATGTTAATTAATAAAGAAAAATCACTCACGATTATGTGTTTTTTATAGTGTAGTTTCATAGACCTCTTCAATAACGCAGTGTCACCTGATTCTTTGGATACCATAAAGATATGGTAGACATCTACTGAATTTGTGACGTTAGACGTGTAACCTTAGTGCGTACCTGTTTTGAATTACTGAGGTCTTTCCCACCAGACGATAAAGCGGAAATTTTATTCTAAACAACCTATTAGTAAAGCATGGTTGATTCATGTTAAGTTTTAAGAGTCAGTTTAAAAGTTGAGAACTCAAAATAAAACATTGTTTAAAAAAATCTTTTGAAAGCAATGCTTTTATAAAATACCCTAAAGAAGAGAAAGTTTTTCGTGGAATAATTAGGTGTTATTGCATTATTAATAAAAGTTTGAATAAATGTGCTAAAAAAGAAATTTCAGGTGTGGCATAAAATCAAGAAGTGAAAACAAAACTAAAAGCAATGGGCGCTCTTCCTAAGGGTAAGAACTAACGTTTTGTCCTTAGGACGTCCCAGAAAACGGTAGACATCAGTTTGCGAATCGAGTGAGGCGATTGCTTAAACTTTTTGATTTGGGGAAACCTGAATGCCGCCACTGCATGGACTGTTATTTGGATTCGGCATTGGTGTACGAGATCCACGTCTGATCACCCGCCACAATGTGGGAAAACAAATCACCTTCTTGTTGTCCATAGTGATCCAAAAACTGTTGGGCACTACACATTTGTTGCTTTTTGTGCTGGTCCGTTAGCATTTTTAGCACCCAGCTTGCACTAAATTTGTGATATGCAAGAGTTTCTGCAACAATTCTGTAGACAGTTGGTGCAACGTGGGCAAGTTATTAGCCAAAGCACTGAGCGTCAATTGGCAATCACTGCGCAGTTTTTTGTTCACTTGCTTCAGGAGGTCATTGGTCTGGACACTAAGCCTGCCACTCCAGTCTTCATCGCGCACGTTGATGCGAAAATTTTGAAACTCGTGACACCATTTGCAAACCTTTCCTGTACTCATTACTGTAGGTCCATACACTAGGCACAACTCCCGATGGATACCAGCAGCAGAAGCTTCTATCACACCGCGTCCTTCGCAACTAGCGGGAGAAACAATTCTCACGGCCATTGCGATCTGCAATCCACGGATGATAAAATTCTACTGACTCAAGATTAAAACTGCAGTGGTTTCTCAATAATCCGTCTTTGGTGCTATATGCCTGAAATTGTGTTCTTGCCTACCCTTATTTCACTATACGTCGACGGCCATTATTTTGGAATGTGCCTCGTAAATATATACGGCATAAGTATATATATGGCAGTAACACTGAACTACCCGTCCAAAAGAAATATATTCTCAGTTTTAGTTTAATTCCTAAAAGCATTGTATTTTTGTTCTTTGTTCCATAACTTGCCTTCAACGTTTTATTTATTACTTACTGAACTTGAAAATAATACACAATTTCATTACAGAATAATACAATCACTATAGAATATACATGTTAGAATAATAAAATTACTAAAGCTAAGTTAGCATGAACTAGATAATGACTTCAATGTGTGAATTCACATATTTTGTTTTCTAAGAACATTCTAGAAGACTTCCAACAGTTCATTCGAAATGTTTGTAAAAGAATATAATTTGAATACTCGAAGAATAATAACCTTTAATACTAATGCTAAAGCCACCAAATCAATGTCCCAAATCATACTTTGCCACTCTACCATCTAACAAAGTAATCCTTTGTTAGTTGACTTTCTCCAACGATATACACAATTGTAATATCTTAAGTTTACTTAAAACGATAAGCTACAGCGAAGCGGAAATGGAAATACTATGCTGTTGTCGGATTTACGTATGAATTTAAAAACAAAATTAAGTTTAATTAGTGAGGAAGTGTGTCAGGTTTAAGTTGAAATATTCAACTCGAATGAACTAACTGAAATTAACAAAATAAGAGCACTGTTTAATTTACTATATTCTCAAGTTAGACGTTACGTTAAATGAGTTTAGTACTAGTTAACTCTTAGAAAATAATTCTACTTGAAGGTAGTATAAATATTTATTTCTTTTCTGTTGGCATGTTAGGAAAAATTCTTCTAATTAGAAGTATAAACTCATATTAGAACAAATGATAAAGTATGATTGTCTGCATACTTTATCATTAAGCTGTTTCATATTATCACTTAGAAGTATTGCAAACTGTTTATTTATAAAAGATATATACAAGTGAATAATGATCCATTCTATTTATTTCATATCTGCTTGCGGTTATTATACCATTCTTAACTTAATCATGAACATTGCTACAAGAATCTTAAGTTAAACAAATTATTTAAGTGTAGCAACAACTAAGCCCGCAACTTATAAAACATCACAGAAAAATATTATAGCATCACAGTATTGTAGCAATCGAAGTTATTTGCCGCACGTCACACTGATGTAAACTACATAACTTATAAAACTAAGAAGAGGTTATAAATACGCGTAGTACAAAGGTAACCAAGAAAGTTCTGTGTGTTCAATTGGCCCTCACATCGCGAGTTGAATGCCAATGGAGATAAGGCGAAGGTCAGTTGTTGGTGTGAGTATATCCAATATACTACCTGGTTCTGGCAGTTCAGTTACAACGTGAACTTGCGCAAGGACAGAGTGAAAATGGGACCTCCCCAGACCGTTATAAGGGCGTGTATGCTATACGAGTTCAAAGATCTTTGGTGATGGTGTCGTGACTACGTGGACAGTGCATCGGTGGTTTAACAAGTTTAAGGACGGTGACGAAACACTAGAAGAGGCACCACGTGCCGGAAGACCATCACATGTTCAAAATGATCTTCGGGCAGCAATTGGGGTGAACAGTGGCCAGACATGTGAGGAACTGGAACTACAATTCAGTGTTAGTGGAGAAATCATTTGGCAGCATCTCCATCAACATGGCAAGCACTACAAGTTGGGTCGATGCATCCCACAAGATTTGACTCTGGGCCAGAAGGCAACGCGAGCAGACAGCAGTGTTTCCTAGCTGTCTTTTCTGAGGAAGAGGCCATTTCTGGACAGGATGTTGACATGTGATAAGAAGTGGGTCCTGCAGGAAGCTCCACGGTGCCGTCATCATTGGTTAGCATTCCATGAACCGGTTTCAAAACAGCTGAAACCAGCACTGCACCAGAAGAAGGTCCTCCTGTGTATTAGTTGGACTGCTCGCGGCATGATGCACCAGGAACTGCTACCAGCTGGTCAGAGTATCAATGCAACTGTGTACTGTAAGTAGTTCAGCCGTGTTCAAGATAAACTCAAAATTCTGGCGCAGCAGTTCTGAATTGCAAGGGTTCCTCTTGTTACAGGACAACGGTAAGCCCCACGTGGCTAGCATAACCCGGGACGCCCTTCTACGCCTTGGATTGGAAACACTATTGTATCCACCGTACTACCCGGATATTTCACCGTCCGATTATCACCTGTTCCATTCCTTGGACAATTACCTTAGAGGACGCCAGTCTAAATCCCTAGTAGAGGTGTAAAATGCACTTGATATCTTCTTCGCTTCACGGCCCATCAAGTTCTACAGCGATGGAATCCATGGCCCTCCAGAATGTTAGCAGAAGGTCGTCGATGCTAATGGAGACTATTTTTTTTTTATTTTCCAGGTACGTCTTAGATGGTGACATATCGATGTTCGAAGTTGGTGAAAAAGCGAGAGAACTTTCTTAGTTACCTTTATACAAGCAATATAAGTTCAAAAACAGGTAAGTTAACGAAACAAGGGTTCTTTCTACTGTAATGTGATAACCTTTTTTTTAAATAATTTTAAAACTAATTTCCCATTATTATATTTTTATTATGTTTTCAACTGAAGATTTTAAAAGTTCTGTATTAAGTTAGTGCAATATTAGGTGCCTGAATGAACAGGCATACGTAGAATGTGAAGATGATTGATTTCTAAAAGGTGTTAGTGGGTGAATTTCAGTTTCCTTATTATCTATTGTGAATTATTTAATATGATTTCAAGATTCTTTATCTTCTTTATGTATTGAGGGTCACATTATAACATGGTAATAAAAGAATAACAAATTTCTTGTACTTACATTACACACTTCTCAACTCGGAGGAAAAGAAATATTTTATCATAAGCTTACTTGATGTAAGACCGAGTGTGAATCTCTAGCATTTGAGGTAAGTGCTCTACCATTCAGCCAGCATACCCACCATTTGTATTATATCACATTCCACCTGCTAAGTCAAATTTTGCTTACTTTTCTGAAGAAAAGTCTGAAGTGGAATAACGAGCTCTAAGGTTTATTACCACAAAAACACAAGCTCCTGACATATGGACTTATACATAGTAAGGTGTCGAACTATTGTTTGACTAATACTAAAGATAAAACAGAACAGCCTGAGGCTCAAGTGTGTATGCAGAGAGAGAGAGCTGATGAGATTAAAATGTCAAACATTAAGTTACGTGGGACACGCCATACAGCAATAAATATGAACTGAAATATGCAGTATGTCATTATTATTATTATTATTATTATTATTATTATTATTATTATTATTATTATTATTATTATTATTATTATTATTTTATTAATAAAAGTTGTAGTCTAGATATTGTATTGCCACTTTCGTCGCAGTTAAACCATGAATTGCTTCCAAACTTCCTCGAAATACACTTTATATTTATCAATTAATTTTTAGAAAATGAGCATTCCTATAAAACTATAATGACTACACATTGCAATTTTGTATTGCTTCGTAATACACAATGTGTTGTCCAACAATCTGTAACGTTTTCAAACACGTTAGAAAAACAAAGTTTTTATGGGTATAGAACTGAAACTCATATTTACAAATAATAAATAAATAATAAACGATAACATAAATATATTTTTATACTTTCTGTGCTGATAATTTATTTTTTCTAAACACCGTGAATCTCTTATAATACATTTTTGAACCAGATGAAATTCACAGCCTCTGCTATATGTAGAGTTATATATTTAAAAATACCTCTTCTCCTTAAAAGTCCGCACGGAAAGGTTGGAACAATAGTTCAATTCTACAGGAGATCTCAGTCATTTTAGTCATAGAACTATGTTCAACCTACCATTAAGAAGTTTTTCAAACTCGTATCTCTGAGTCTAAAACAAACAGCTACTCATTCAGACTATCATTTTTGATCAACTTGAATTTCGATACTTCATATAAAGTTTGCCATTTCAGTATCTGACCGACTTATCTCATGTGGCAATTTTTCTAGCACTTCCATTGTCCTCTTCAGCTCAAAGATTCATATACAACATCAAATACAATTAGAAATAAACTATGTCTCCTGACAACTGCTGCTCTTATATACTGATATCCTCATAAAGTAATCCAGAAATCTACTCGCGTCTACCCTTCCAACATCTCCTTCATTAAGTATCATCACTTAAGTACTGTACAATAGCTGTGCTTCTACAGAACAAGAGCAGTAACTCGTCAGGTGTGTAGTAATTTTCATATTAGAAAATATAATTAGCAAATACTTAAAGTACATCAATCTAGATGTTTAAGGAGCTCTTGGAGCAATTACGATAAATAAAGGTCATTTTGGGTACTACCTACACCCGCCCCAAAAACTCTTCGGACCTCATATGAAAGCTGCTGTAGTAGGAGATATGCACTTTGTATTCTTGTATCTAGAGTTGTTTTGTTTCGAACACAGATTGTATCTGCATGAATATATCTGACAACAGTCTATTACTGCTGATAAGCGAATTCAGTTCATTTTGTATTGTTGGTTAACATGTAAAGGGTGGTTTTCTGCTATAGTATGTGTTATAAATTGATTTGTTTTTGTATGGTGCACTTCGTATTTTATACTTTAGTACTGTATTTGTGTTGAGCATTTGTGATATGCCAGGAAAGTACTGTAGCAGTGCAGAAAAAACCAGCATCATTGCATGGCGAAATGAAAACGTCCCCATAAAGAAGATATGCAAACGTACAAGTCGTGCAAAATCAACCATAATTAAGGTTCTGGCTGCTGCCAAAGAACCATCTCCGACTGGGTTCCAAAGAACGAATTCGGTAGTGGGGGGGGGGAAAGAAAGACAGCGAAATTTTCAGACACTCTCCTAATGAGACAAATAAAGAAGAACCCTCGACTTATAGCGGCCGAACTTAAAGAAATGCACCCGAGTCTGTTGGAAAACGTTAGTGTTCGTATAATTCAGCACCATTTGCAAAAACAACTGTATTTGCCGTGTCGTACTGCTGCTAAGAAACTTCTACTCACCGACCGCATGAAGAAACAACGTCTTACTTTCGCAAGGAAATGCAAAGATATGCACACTGGACATCAGCACAGTGGAGGAAAGTCATGTTTTCCGACGAAAGCATATTCCAACTGTTCCGAATGGGAACTGTTAAGGTTCGACGTCCATCATCTTCAGGTCGATACGACCCGCCGTATACGGTTTCGACCGTTAGGCACTCCCAGTCCATAATGGTGTGGGTATGTTTTTCAGGTGAAAATGGTAGAGGAGGTTTATAGTTCTTACCACAAAATGTGATGATGAACGCAGATCAGTATATCAACGTTCTTCAGGACCATTTAGTGGATATGCTCCATATCCACAACTGTGATTTGTCATGCATGATAAGAATTCTTGTCACGAGGCTAAAATGGAGCACATTTTCTTGAGGAGCAACATATCAAGATGTTAGAATGGCCTGGGAATAGCCCCGATCTAATTGCAATCAAAATTGTTCCATCGTATAAAGAAATTTTTGGGACATAAGAAGCATCAAAACCTATAGACCCTCCAAACAGAATTGAATGAAATGTGGTGTAATGACATGGACTTAAATTATTTCCGAAATCTTAGTGACTCCATGCTCAAGCACATTCACATTGTTCTCAAAAGTAAAGGCAACATGACTCCGTACTAATGCATGCATTGTATGTTGTATCTGATACATTAATAATAGCTTTTCACATATATTTTATGTATTTAATGTGCTTATGCTATGAGGTCCGAAGAGTTTTTGTGGCGTAGTATATAGTACAATGTTATAGGATCACTGTAGTGTTATTGATGGAAGAACCCTGATGTTCATGATTAATATGCAAAATTGTATACAAGTAATTTTCTTTCTTCTCTCAGGACCCAGTTCTACCACGTTACAAATGAAAAACTGATGTTTTTTGTTCACAATGCTAAAGCAATAGATTTTTTTTTAATGAAGGAACTTTCTTTAATATATATTACTGTCAGTTATTAAGACCGAGAAAACTCTCAGTCAATATAAAGAAAGCTATTGCAAAACTGTAATTCATTTGAATTATAATTAAATATACGTGTTTTGCACTATGGGCTGTATAGAGCAAAGTATCATATTAACAGCACTTGTTAATGATAGGAAACTCTTTCAGAGATTGAGTAGTTGTCAAGTCTCCTCTTCTAGCATTCAATTTTCCATTACATTATTTAACCCTCTTTTACAAACTTTTAAACATTTTACGCTCTCTTCTTTTCTTGCACTGAAGGTAGTCAACAGGCATGGTGATTAAATATTAAGTATTTACAGCCACCGAGAACATTAACAAGAGCAGGCACTTACCGTTCTTATAATACATGTACTTCTCAGCGTATTTTCCATCTTACATTATTACTGATGCTCTTACCTGAAAAAAATAATAGCACTAATCAGTTATTTTACACAGTATTCTTTGGAAAATAAATATAAATTCTTTGAATGTGTTACATCAGGATATACACTTCTGATCAACTTAAAAATTAGCAACTTTATAAAATTCCAAATTTCACAAAAGAGCTTCTAATATGAAGGAGCCAAAATTTCTTAGCTAATATGATTTCATGAACCGATACAGCAAACAATATATTTCTAGCTAAAACTATCAAAAAAACATCTCATAAATTAAACATGTGTATGATATAACTTTCGAGCAATGAAATTTAGAAGAAAGTACCTTGATCTTGTAAGGAAACGAACTCGGGATTCATCGGATATACACGTTCCTTTGCGCTTACATACCGAAAAAGTAAGCTTTCCAAATCTGTGCGACTGTTCGTCATGGATTTATTTACGTCATGGATTGTCTACAGATATCTCGACCAAATATTAAACTTAAGGTTTTAATAAAATTCTCCGGACGGGTTCAAATTTTTTTACCCCAAAATAAAAAGAGTTTACTTAAAAGTGCTGTGAAAAGATGTTATTTTCATAAAACCGGCTTTGACGATTCTGTTTATTTAATTAACTATCCTACCACCATCATCATCATTATAGGTATTCTGCCCATACTAGGAGATTACTTGCCGCAACCGAGAAGCTTCTATGCTCCACGGTCTTCCGCTAATCTTTTCGTCTTCAAATATGATCTTTCTCTTTTTATCTCGTCCATAGTAGGGAAGGAGCTACTTCTACACGGGTACCGTTATTTTGGAAATGGGTGTCCTGATTACGTGTATGTCCTCTTTTGAGTGTGATTACATGTATGTACCGTTTGGAAAGTTTCTGTTTTCTTTTTTTGGCTGTGATTACGTGTGTGTACCCTCTGGAAAGGTCGTGTCCTCTTTTTTGAGTGTGTATACGTGTATGTACACGAAGTATACTGGATATTTTTAAAAATAATAATGGAAATTTAAATTTGAATTTTAATTGGTTCGATTTGAATTAAATCTGATCATATGTTAGTTAATTAGAATATTGGTACATATGATGAAACGTTATTTTGTATTACTTACTTCCGTAGCAGTGATAAAATTAATAATATTATTGAATATATTTACATTATTGACATTGACATGAAGACCCTGTTCGAATCTCGTATTATACAGATGGTTTTGAGTATTAGAAACTTACAATGAGATGACGACCCCCGTTCAAATCTCGAATTAATAGAAACTTACATTGAGATGAAGATCCCCGTTTGAATCCCGTATTATACAGAAAAATGGAGACATGTTGTTGTTGTTGTTAATTATTTTATTCTCTCACATGTATAAAATGTTCGAACAATATGAGAGTATACTAAAATAAGCTCTTGAAAAAAGTATATAGAAAGTGGGAGGAAACCATTTTATAAAAACTATTGAAATATATATATATATATATATATATATTATAAAAGGTTATGTGGTGGGTGCTGGGAATGAACGCGGGACCCTTAGCACCAGAGGTGAACGCTGTATGAGAAAATTATTGCAATCCTCATATGTATCTTGAAGAGAAAAAAATAAAATTTTGGGAGATAGGCAATGTGTGTGGATTGAATAGTTTATTTATTTATTTTGTTAATATTCATTTCTATTGATTTTGTTCATGGCATATAGTTAACTCAGTTCTTAGAGCATGTTTTAAGTTTGAAATGCGGAGAGACCAAATGATTCTTGCGTCTCTCACAGAGGCTATCTTAGAAATGAACACTCAGTCTTATTTTTTGCAAAAGGATTGGCTTCTGGGTAGTTGACCTATACACGCTTTCGCTTGCCCTCGTTAGAAATTGGTTGAAATTTGAGTGGCGACACACATAGTTACACAGTGTCATTGCACTTTCCCCTGTGTACTGAAATAACGTCCATTAAACATGATTAACATCGAGTTATTTATCTGCAGTGATGAAGATAGATAGATATTTAATGTTTCCTCCATTTACAAGATGTTATGGAGAAACACATAAATGTATTTTTGGCGATATCTGATTTTGGCAACGTGAAAGTTTTACTTGTAACCATTTCCTTAATTAGTTGAGAAAGAGTGTATATCTCAGAACCCTACATCCCTACATGACCCAATGGCGACAGCTTGTCGTGAATGAGGAAAAATGGTAGCTTTTAATCGAGAGGTCATTTACTGTTAAGATGCCTACCCCGGTTGATAAACTTGTAAATAAGAATTTTTAGATTTCCTGATGGAGGAGAACACTGAATAAATTGATTGTATAGATTTTTAAACATGATGAACGAGGTTATCAGACATGTTGAATTTATTTATAATTAATGAAAAAACGGTTTTTGAAAACATGACGAAAAGATGATAGAGGGGAAAACACATTGAAATGCTTTATAAATATTACCCAAATAAAGATGAATTTTATTAATGTTTTAATAGTGCACGAGTGAATATTGAAAAAAGTTTATTTGTTCTTGTGTCTGTATTGAAGTTTTTTTCTTTTTTTCTGATTCTGACGGTTAGAAGGAAGTTTGATTTAAGGTGAGAATCATTTAACTTTTTTAAAATGCTAAACTTGCTTGTATTACCCACTAAATTATAATGGAAGTTTCGTGATTAATTATTTTCCGAACCACACGAGTTGCTTTTGAGAAATTGAACTCGGAACTATTTATATTGTAGATCTATCAGGAAATACACCTAGGACCATTTTGTAATAAAGGCAAAAGGGTTATGATTTATGACAAACCGGGATCAGTGGAAAGGTAATCTTATATATATATATATATATATATATATATATATATATATATATATATATATATATATATATATATTAAAGGCTAAACTTGCTTGTATTATTCACTTAATTATAATGGAAGTGTCGTGACTAATTATTTTTAGAATCGCATTGTAGGTGTACTAGGAAAGGAACTCGGGACAATTTGTATTGTAAGTCTATTGGGAAATAAACCTAGGAGCATTTTGTAATAAAGGCAAGAGGGTTATGATTTGTGACAGACCGGGAGCGGTGGAAATGTAATTTCGATTTTTATTACTAAAGTTATTATTAATATTGTAGGAGTACATATTTTGGGGGAGATGAGATATTTTACTTAAGAATATATGAATGAACATTTGTAAAATGGATATACTGGTCTTTTCTCTCTTAAGATTTACTTTGATTTACCAATGGCTAAAGACGAAGCATTTACTTGTAGAGTTCTATTTGCTTAATTATAGTTTGCTTAATTACAATATGTTTGATTGATTTGTTACGAATTTTAACTGTAATGCATATTGTTACACCGATTGTGTACTGAAATATGATCACTTTACACTTTAAAATTACTTATATTCGATATATTTTTCCACTACAGACCGGGTTGAACTGAACGAAGATGTAATTTAGAATTTTGCCGTTAGATGTCATACAAGTACGCTTGGTAGTAGTATATTTGATAATCTTTTAGGAAAGCAAATGTTTGAAGACATTTATATATGGACTAGTAATGATTTATTCGAAGAAAAAAGTTTCTGTTTTGGGGGAGGGAGCCCACTGTCCTAAAGTTTTGTAACTTATACGTGGATGCCTAGTACTTTTTTATTTTTTGTTTTAATAGTAAATATTACTGAATGTTATATATTAATGGGGTGGTAGCCCCATAACGCACACAATAGCCTTAATGTTAAGAAAGAGAGAGGATGAAAATTTTACGGGTGGAGCCCTCAGCTAAATAAAATACATTTGGTTATTGAAGATTGTCTTTTGATTTTGAAAACTTGTTGTGTATTTTCGAAGTGAAGAAAAATTATGTATGGCTATCTGTAGCATGTCCCTCCAACTGATGGGGTATTGCCCTCTAGATAGATTCCCTAGATTTTAACAGTATTAAAAAATAAATTGAACATGTATTATAGCAAAAGGAAATTATGTACGGCTAACCGTAACATGTGCTTCCCATTAACTGATGGCGTTTTCCCCATTAGCTAATGTCCCCCGTAGATTTTAACAGTATTAAAAATAAATTGAACACATATTATATTATAGCAAAATTAAATTATGTACGGATATTGCTACCATGTTTTTTTTTAAATGAGGGCGTGTTCCCCATTAGCTAGGGTCCCTACAATTGCGGGGCTTTTTTCTTTTCTGAATAGGTAATAGTATACTGTAATACCATAATGGTTATGTTCAACTGAAGGGGCCTATGTGTTGGTAGGTAGGTAGGTAGGTCCCCCTTAGGGATTTTTAACGTAATGAACATATGTTGTATTACTGATAGAAGCTTTGCCCCACAAAGTATGCTTTATTGACAGAACAGAAGTGCTAGAAGGGTTTATGGCTCACAAAGTATGTTTTATTGACAGAACACAAGTGCGAGAAGGGTTTATGCCTCACAAAGCATGTTTTATTAACACAACACAAGTGCGAGAAGGGTTTATCGTACTTATTTAATGCTATCAGTAGTATTGTTACGGTTAAAAAGAAATATATATCATACTTTAACTTTAAAATATAGAAATATATTCGGTACCATCGACGAAATACGTCAACACGGCACACGGGTAAAACTAAACTAAGGTCTAATTTAAAATTTTTCCGCTAGGTGTCACTGTTAGTGGTGGTGGGAGAACACTTGATAGAACATGATATAACCTGCATTTGATGTGTACGCTTTTCATTTTTTCTTACGTCAGCGTGCGTTAAAGATCAGAGAGAAAACTTTCCTGATTATTAAAAACTATTCCAATAGTATTAAATAAAATACATTGGATTATCACTATATTTATTGAAGCATATTTTATTCCAAACATTGAAGCTTTGCTAATGATTGAGTGGTGGTAGCAAGCGCATTGAAACACCCAGACATTAAAAGTACCGACGCAGAGTCGACATTTCTTCTCCTGTTTTTTTGGATTTGTGAACGAATAACTAAGGCTTGAAAGGTGTGTATTTCTTATGGTTATTGTGATTTTTTTAAAAAAGAAAGAAAGAAATTATTTACTTTTTAACTGTACTTGAGTTGTATTAAAGCATTATTAATGAACAGAGAGAGACTTTTTTGTGTGGATATTTTTAATAGAATAGTTTACAACTCAATATAAGTGAATATATTTACATATCATTATTTAACTATAGATTTAAAATAAGTGATTGCTTTTTTTCTGTATATATTATTATAATTTAACTATAGATTAAAAGTAATTGAATGGTCTCTCTCTCTTTTATATTAAAGTGATATATTAATGTCAACTTGACTACTCAAAATAGCTTTTCTTTGTTTTTTTCTTTCAGATCGATTTCGTCTGCATAACGGAATAATTGAACATGGTAGATGAAGTTTATCTTCAGGAATTGGTGCACGGTTTCAACGAGTACCCGAGGGTTTTTAATACCTGGAGATCCATTATGGAATTGAACAGGCTTGGCCATAGGGGATCGGTGAGATGCGACGCCATATTGCAGATCCTTCGTGCCTTTGAAGGTAATGATACATTACTTCTCCAGCACTGCGTAAGCAGTGCTGACATAATAGATTTATTTGTGTATGGGTTTTTCCGTACCTATGATACTTACGAAGCGGCGCAGGCAAAACTCTTTAATTTATTATCATGTGGGGAAGGTCAGGTGGATAGGATAAAAGATACAGAGTTATCTGACTTTTTTGATTTTGGCAAGCGCTTTGTTTCGGAACCGTGGTTAATCCCATCTGAAAATAATGCCATAGTCATGACCCCTCAAGAAACTTATAACTTGAGTCCTAATAATCTACATCAATTAACGAATGAAGATTTAGCTTTTCTAAGTGATAAAGCAGATGGGATTGGCAATCTAAATTCCGTTGAAATACCAATTGAAGAAGAAATTAGGAGATTGGTTGAAAATGAGGACAATGCTGTGGTTATTCCCACGCAACAGGTCCAGAGAGAAAATCATGTATGCAATCCACCTCAATACTGTGTACAGGATAATCATGACTATGGGAACCAAATGATCTTCTCTCCTCAGCCTGGTCCGTCATATGCTAGTGTTCCACCAATGGTTGGACATGGCAACATGAACAAAAATAGTACAAGTAGTACTACTGTTATCCTAATAGTGGTAGTACAAGTGGTAGTAGAAGTGATAATAATAATGGCGGGGATAATAAAAGAAATAGTAATTTTGAAGTTGTAAGACAAAGGTTTCATAAATTTCATCTTACGGGCCATGAAATTGCCGTCAGACCTGTGCGTGATGAAAGGAATATTAATAACCCAGAGGCCTATATTGAAAATTTAATTGATTTTGCGTTGGAACATGTGATCTCCAATGCACGCCCCATGGACTACATTGGTTTATACATAGAAAGTAGTAATAGTACTAATAACAAGCCAGTGTATGTGCCGTTTAGAAGAAAGGGCATTTTCACTGCTAGAACAGTCCTTACTTCATTCTAACGAGTACTAAATTCGAATGAAGTATTCCTTTTGGGGGAAGAAGTTTTGTTTCGATTTCACATAGCTGAGAATTTGCACGGCCAGGGAAGAAATACTACAACGAGTGCCGTTGACAAGTATGGAAAATACCAAGATTACTTGGAAAAGCGATTAATTCGCATTGAAAATAAAAATATGTACTGCCTCCCCATGGCCATAATATATTGGATAACAAAACATACCTCAAGTAGTCAAGTTTTATGTAATTTAAGAACAAGAGCCTATAATAGGTGGCTTTTTAAAGCAGAAGTTCTCTTAGAGATGGTAGGTGTTGACGTTCAAAATAAGCAGGGTTGTGACTTCTCTGATTTGGAATCCTTTCAAGCATATTTGAAAGGAGAGTATCATTTCGTGGTTTATGAGGAGATTGAAAAAATAATGGGGAATATATAGTACCTTTCCCGGGAGAACATGCAAAAAATAAGATTTTTATCCTGTATCAAAGAAGTAATACTATTGGTCATTTCGAACCCATTCGTAATATTAGAACTTCTCTCAAGGCACGGAAGTATTGCTATTATTGTTTGGAAGGTCATGATGGGAGATATTGGACACACAAGTCTAAAACTCGTTGTACTTTTTGCGAACATACTCACGAATGGGACTATACTCCAAACAGAATTAAATGTAATGCATGCAATAGAGTTTGCTGAGGGTATATGTTTTGACAACCATGTGACACGTAATAAAGCGGCTAAATCCGTATGTGATAATGTAAAGCTCTGCATCGATTGTGGTATCATCTTTGATAACAGGGGGCGAAAATCTGATCACATGTGTGGTGAACATTTTTGTTCAACGTGCCGTGCGTATGTTGATACAAACCATACATGTTTTGTTCAGAAACAGCGACCTGTTCATAAGAAAAGGTTTATGTACATCACCTATGATGTAGAGACGATGTTGAAGGCACCGAATGAACGCGGTGAAAGGGAACATAAAGTTGTACTGGTGTGTTGTCATCATGTTTCTCACGCCTGTATAAGGAAAGGTATCGATGAGCCTTGTAAAACGTGCGGTGACAATATTGAAAATCGTTCGTTTTCTTTTAAGACAATGACGGATTTTATTAACCACGTGTTAGTAAAACGTCCTGTCTTTCAGAAGATCGTGGCGATCGCCCATAATGGAAGCCTATACGATGGCCTCTTCTGTCTTAGAACTCTAATAGAAGACCAGCATATTGTACCTAGTGTTCTTATCCAGGGTCAAAAGATTTTTAATATTAACATAGGTAACCGTATCTTTTTTCGCGACTCTTTCCTTTATACTGGTGTGAAATTATCAAACTTGCCGAAAACGTTAGGCCTTAGTCAATATTTAAAGAAGGGAGATTTCTCATATTTGTTTAATACTGAAGAGAATCAAAATTATGTCGGTCCTTACCCTCCGCTTGAGTACTATGACCCTGAGGGGCGAAGCACGGAAGAAATAAAGCAACTGGAAGCCTGGCACCAAGAACGTGCGGAAAGTGTCGTGTAGTTTAACCTGCAGAAGGATATGCTGGCTTATTGTGAAAATGACGTTAGAATTCTAACAGAAGCGGTCATTAAATTTAGCGATATCATTGAAGAGAAAACGGAGGGTTTGCAATGTTTCATAACATCATTCACCATTGCAAGTCTTGCAATGCCTACATATCGTACCTTGCACTTACCGGAAAATACTATTCCTATTATTCCCGCGTTGGGATTTCATCATAAGACCAAGTATAGTACAAAATATATGTAGTGGCTTATGTATATGGAAGACCAATTAGCGATAAAAAATCAAGCATGCTAGGAGAGGTGGGAAAAAGTATATTGGTAGGTACAAGGTCGATGGATGGCACGAAGGAATCAACGTTGCCTTCGACTATTATGGGTGCTATTTCCATGCCAGTCGCCTTTGTTTTCCCATTAATCGTGACGCGGTTTGGCACGATGCTCAAGATTCGTACAATACGATGGAGAAACGATATGAGCAAACCATGCGGCGTCGTAGGTACCTGAAAAGTATAGGTGTAAACCTATATGAAATATGGGAATGTTCTTGGGACTATAAGGTAAAGACGGACAAGGAAGTGCAAAAGTTTGTTCAAGAACGTTGTACTAATCTGCCTGATTTTCTTATTCCTAAGAACTGTTACAATGGTGGTCGCACGGAGGTCTTTCGTTCTTACGTCAATTGTGCGAGTGATGAGCGAATTTACTATGCCGATGTAACTAGTCTTTACCCATGGGTAATGGCACGTAAACCTATGCCGGTTAAATCACCTAAGATTTACACGGGGCCGGACTTTCCAGATGTGGAAAGTATTCACGGTGTAGTTAAATGCACAATCCTCCCCGCAAAGGAACTCTATTTTCCGGTGCTCCCATACGTTGCGGAAGGTCGATTACTTTTCGGTATTTGTTGCACATGCATGGAAGAAGAAAACACTAACGAATGTACCAATAGTGACGCTGAGTGTGCTCTCACAGAAACATTTTGCACTCCAGAGTTACACCTTGCTCTTAAAAATGGTTACAAAATAATCGATATACATGAAATATGGGAATTTGAACTCTTAGATCCTGAAGAGGGGAATTCAGGTGGGCTGTTCGGGACCTATGTGCATTCCTTCCTTCAGATGAAGCAGGAAGCCTCTGGTTTTCCTACTTACTGTACCACAGAAGAAGACAAACATAAATATATGAATGAATATTATGCATATGAAGGCATACGATTAAATTATGATAATGTTAGGATGAACCCGGGATTGAGGCAATGTGCGAAACTATACCTCAATTCATTGTATGGAAAGTGGGGGCAACGCACAGACATGACACAAAGTATAATCATTAGTGATGAGGTCACATTTCTTAGGTAGTTAACTACGGCAAGGTATGAGATTCAAAGTGTGGTACCAATTGATGATGACCATCTCATTCTCACATACAGAGACATTGAAAATGAAAACGTTCCGTTAGAGTTTTCCAATGTGATACTAGCCGCATTTATTACTTCGTGGGCTAGACTTAGACTTTACGAACTACTGACGACTGTAGGACCTGAAAGAGTAATCTACTGTGACACTGACAGTATCATGTACCTACAGAAAAAAAGATGAGGAACCCTTGTTACCACTCGGAAACTATTTGGGTGATCTGACAAATAAAATTCCTGAAGGTTGGGAGTTTACAACCTTTATAGGTCTAGGCTGTAAAAACTATGCAAAGCGGCTAACAAATGCCCAAGGGGATGTTCGGCATATTTTCAAAATTAGGGGGATAACACTAAATGATAAGACCTCTAAAAAAATTAACTTTGAGAGTTTCTATAAATTAGTGTCCGGACAATTAGAGTCCACAGTAATAGAAAACCCAAATACCATCGTTCGTAGACCGGGGTTCCGTATTTTTAGCTGTAAAGAGACAAAGACACACCGTGAGGTCAACAAAACACGAAAACGTATTGACGAACCTGACATAACTGACGATGAACCAATACAAAAACGTGCAAGTGTACCTTACGGTTATAGACCCACGAATGAATGAATGTGAGTTGTATGAATCTGTTTGTGGAATGAAACCCAAAACAATCATCGAATGTAAAAAATATTTATTTTTTAATTTATTTCTAATTTATTTTAATTTATTCCTAATTTATTTTTCATATTTCGTTTGCTGTGCAAACAATATATTAACTAGTCATTTCAAGCTTTAATCTTATATCCCAGTGATTTTTTATTCATTTCGTTTGCTGTGCAAACAATATATAAACTAGTCATTTCAAGGTTTAATTTTATATCGCAGTGATTTTTTTATTCATTTCGTTTACTGTGTAAACTTTACCTTTGTATTCTTTCGTTTCATTGGAAACTCCTTCATAAAAATGATTGTGAAAATATTTATTGTATGAGTCTGAGTGTATATATAAAGTAGAGTCTCCATTGTATGCATTCATTTGATTACAAGATGTTAAAATTTCAACATCCCTCTACTATTTTAATTGCTGGTCCTTCAAAGGCTGGTAAAACTTCTTTTGTAAATAGTTTACTTAACGTATGTGATCAAATGTTTAGTATAAAATTTAGTGATATTGTTTGGTGTTATGGTGCAGTAATACCAAAATTAGATGCAAATGCAAAAACACGTTTTGTAGAGGGAATACCTGACATGAAAAATTTTGAAATTAAAGAAAATTCATTATTAATACCTGATGGTTTAATGTCGGAAACTAATGGCGATGTTGCTAATTTATTTACAAAGTATGCACATCGTTAAATGTTAGCTGTAATATTTATTATTCAAAATTTATTTCCAAAAGGAAAACATGCACGTGATATTAGTTTAAATGCACATTATATTTAGTATTTAAAAATCCACGTGATAAATTACAAATACAATATTTAACAAGGCAAATTATGCCTCGGTATAGTAAAGAAGTCGTGAGTGTGTTCGAAGAAGTAACACGGGAGCCCCACACTTATTTTTATTTGACTTGACACAAAAAACAAACGATGCGTTGCGAATACGTACAAATATTTTCCCGAATCAAATCATGTATGTGTACGCTAACGTAAAAGACATGCATAAAGGAATTTATGTTTAGTCTGCATCAAGATGTTGAAGGTGAAACAACACTACACCACGCTCTGTGCTCTGTGCAAATGCAAAAATGCAATACGAAAACAAATTTTACAAAATGCTTCAGGCGATTTAATAAGAACAATATCTCAAATAGCTAAAAACACAATAAAAGGAGACATTCCTTTAAATTCTCGTCAGAAGCAACGTTTACGTAGACATAAAAAGATATTACGTGCTCTATCTCAGCAGCGTACTGCATTGAATAAAAAGAAGAAGTTGTTACTACAAAAAGGTGGGGCGCTTCTACCGTTAATCTTGGGACCACTTCTTGTAGCAGTAGGAAGTAGTATTTTCAGTCCTGAAATATGTCAGAATTACGTAAAATGATTTTAGTTCCTGAAAATGCCGTACATGAAATTCAATCAAATCTTAAATCCATAGTTCCACATCAGTCACTTTTAGATGAATTAATGAATATAAATTATATCAACAAGCTTTGCATCGTTATTTACAGTATACATCTTCTTCACATAAATCTATTACTTTACCTACCATTCAAGAAGAAGAAGAAGAAGAAGAAAAATAATCAACAAAGTTACAAACTACATAGCAATACTTCTATTTTACCATTTGTATCAGACATTTTACAATCAGTACCGAAAACACTTCGTAGGAAAACAGATCTATTATTAAAATAGTTGACAAGTTCTGATAAAATTCAGTGGGATAAGTCTGACATTGTACGTATTCAAGGAAAAACAATACCAGGTTCAAATATTATAGATTTAATAAATGATATTGTTTGTACAAGAAAATATTCAAGAAGTCCTATAGGTATTCCTGAATTTAAAAATTTATTAGAAGATCTTAATGTTCCTAAAGAATTTATTGGTACACCTATTAGCACACCTGCATCAAAAGTGAATAGTAGTAGTAGTAGTAGTAGTAGTAGACAACGTATTCGTAAAGTAAGAAAAACTCCTAGTCCTGCAGTATTTGCTAATTTATTTAAACAATGGAAAGAATATAGTATGTAAAATGACAAAATTATCAAAAATATATTATGATTATTCAAATCCTGATTCTTTATCAAGTATACAAACATTACAACGCAAAACAAAGTTATCTAAAAAGAAAATTAAAATTTTTTTAGCTTCTCAAGATGCTTATACACTACATGCACCAGCTCCTAAAGTTTTTAAACGTAAAAAGTAGTATGTTAGTGCACCAAATGAAACATTATAAATGGATTTAGCAGATATGCAAAATATTGCAAAGTATAATAATAATTATAAATATATATTATGTTGTATTGATATTTTTTCACGTTATGCATATTGTGTTCCGTTAAAAACAAAGAAAGGTCCTGAAATTGTGAAAGCAATAACATTTTTTTTAAATTTCAAGTTACCTGTGTTTAACGTACAAACAGATTTAGGCGGTGAATTTTATAATTGTCATGTAAAACAATTGTTTAAAGAATATGAAATTAATCATTATAGTGTTAATTCCGAAATTAAATGCGCGTTAGCAGAACGTTTTATACTACATTAAAAGAAAGATTGTATCGTTATTTTACTGCAAAGAATACTTATCGTTATATTAATGTATTAGATCAAATTGTAAAAAAATATAATCATTGATACGATTCAAGTATTAAAATGGCACCTGCACAAGTAAATGATTCCAATGGGAATCAAGTGTGGGAAAAATTATACGGAAATAAAAAGATTAAAAGGAATATAACATGTAAATTTAGTCCAGGTGATTATGTCTGTGTTAGTAAGTATAAACATATATTAGAAAATGGATGGTCACAAGAATGGTCACAAGAAATATTTATTGTTGACAAATGTATTAAGTCAGATCCTGTCACTTACAAATTAAAAGATTGGAACGGTGAAGAAATTAAAGGAATATTTTATGCACAAGAATTACAAAAAGTAATTATAAATCCAAAGAACACATATCTCATTGAAAAAGTATTATAACGCAAAAAGGGTGGATATATGTAAAATTGTTAGAAAAATCCATCAAGTATGAATTTGTGGATTAGATCAGATTCTATTCAATCTGCAAAATGAATTCGAACTTTACACACGACTTTTACGTTACTCTTCATTCAAATGCAAGTAGCAATCTTTTGGTAATAATACAACATCATCATTTCGAGTTAAATTGACACAACCTATTGATTTAAGTGATGGGGAATGGGGTGTTGCATTAACACAAATTATTATTCGGTGGAGTTTTTACAATGTTGGTGTAAATGAAGAAATTATAATTACTAGTGTTATCGATGATAAAGTTGAACGCTACCATGCTCCAATAACACCTGGATGTTATTCATCAATTGAATCGATTCTACAATTAATTCCTGAAAATGTTTGTATGTTACACTATTTACAAAATATAAATCAAATTGTTATTAAACATTCTTTAAAATTAGAAGATCAATGTATGATTGGTGTTACACCAGGTTTACAACAGATTTTTGGATTTATTAATGAAAATACGCTTGATGTTAAAATGTCATATACACAAAAGTTAAAAATGTTGACTTAATATTAGCACGTGGAAAATTTCCATGTGATTTAGATTATAATATTCCCAATACAATTAATGTTTGCATTGATATTGTAAAACATGAACAAAAAATATGTCCATTAGTTCGAAAACTTAGTGTATATAATGTACAACACGGTCATGTAAAATTTTTTGTGTTTCACACACCACAATATGTTAAAGTTGAAAAGAAATATTTTGATACAATAGAAGTAAACTTAAAAGATGAACACGGGTTAAAATTACCATTTCGTTTTGGAACTTCAAACCTAACACTTCACTTTAAACGAAAATGATTTCTGAAAGTATTGATGATAGTTTTTACATTACATTAGTTTCAAATGCTAGTACAGATGTATATCCTACAAATAGTCCAACACATTTTATTAATCAATTAAAAAATAATATTCGTTTATCAGAATCCGATTGGCATGTAGGATTAAGTGAAGTACATATTCCATTAACATGTTATAATGTTACCGCAGATGAAAACGTTATATGGTACAAATTTAAAAATGCAGAACCTATGAAAAGTAAAATTCTTGTTAGATATTATCCATCCATTCATCATTTACTAGAAGAATTAAACGCAATATCGAGTTTTATAAGATTTAGTTTCTCAAATGTTGTATATGTTGAATGTGAGGAACGTGTAGAATCACATACATTGTCGCCTACATTAGCTTTACAATTAGGTTTTTCTGAAAAATCAGATCTTGTAAAAGAATCTCATGGATTCAAACAACCATACATAGATATCGGATATCCACTATCAAATTTTTATTTATACAGATATACAATATCAATTTTTAGGTGATACAAAAGCACCATTAATACGTATAGCAACAATCTCTGATGTTAAATACGGAAAAGTTCAAACAATTACATTTGAAGATATTCATTATATGCTGCTTGCAAAATTTTGTTTTAACACAATTGAAATACTATTAAAAGATCATGCAGGGCGAAATTTGCCATTTCGTTCTGGGACACTGACCGTAACACTACATTTTAAACGCTCTCCTGCATCTTCTAAATAATATTAATAATAATAGTAAAAAATGAGAGCTAGACGTGTCACTTATCACCGTGGACGTGGAATACCATATTTTTAGGACCTGTATATCAAAGGGGACATGGTATAGGTAGTTCCTTTAAAGGATTATTTCGTTTTGCTTTACCATTTCTTAAACAAGGTGCAAAAACTGTAGGACGTCAAGCATTACAAACCGGTATGCAAGTTGCGGGTGATGTATTAGAAAATCGACCATTTAAAGAATCGGTTCTTGCGCGTGTAAAAGAACCTGGTAATAGTTTAAAGACAAAAGCAATTAATAAAGTTGGGCAGTTGCTAACTGGTAACGGCAAGAGACGGTCACGCAAAAGGAAAGCTTCTGCAATTGTAAAGTTTGGACCACCAACAAAACGTAAACATATACTCGACATCTTTTCATAATGGCGCTCCTAAATTCAAGTAGTTTTGAATGTTGTACCAATGAATTTGATTTCTTTTCTAAACCAATGACACAAACAGCTATTGAAGCAGCTACAAATGCTGAATATCGTCCTATTTCCACATTAACCTCAGAAGAATTTATTGAATTTGTTATTCCTGGCGAAACAGGAGAACTTATTCATCCTGCATATCTATATCTTTATGTACGTTGTAAAATTACTAAAGCTGATGGTACAACTTTAGCTAATGATGATATTGTTGCACCTGTAAATAATTTCTTACATTCTTTATTTAGTCAAATTGATATTTCGTTAAATGATAAATTAATAAGTTCTTCATCAGGATCTTATCCTTATCGTGCATACATTGAAACATTATTAAATTATTCTTATGATGCTTCTCAAACACATTTAGCATGTGTCATGTGGCATAAAGATACTGCAAAAAATTTTAATAAATTAGATAATACAAATGATGGTTTTCAAAAACGTGCTAATAAGGTGAAAAATAGTAAATCTTGAAATGTATGGACGTCTTCATACTGATATTGTAAGTTTAGATCGTATGCTCCCTAACAAAGTAAGTTTGCGTGTAAAACTACATCGTAGTAAAGATAATTTTTGCTTAATGTCTCCTGAAAATACAAGTTATAAAGTTGCACTTGAGGAAATTATTCTTCATGTACGACGTATTGATGTAGCTGCAGATTTAGCTATGCAATTAAATATACGAATGGGTTCGGAAGCAGCCAAGTTACCTCTGACGAGAGTGGAAACAAGATCTTATACTATACCTGCACAAGTAAAGTCTTACAACATTGATAATCTTTTCTTGGGTAATGTTCCTAAAGGCCTGATTATTGGTCTCATCTCTAACACAGCCGTCAATGGGAAATCACATCTTAATCCCTTTGAACTTCGAAACTTTAACGTTAACAAACTGCAATTACAAGTCGGTTGAAAATCATTTCCTCCCAACCCCCGTCACTCCTGATTTTAAAAATAATTTATACCTTCTAAGTTACTATACTTAGATTTCAGGTACTCGTATATATTATCAAAATTATTCACATACTGTTACTCTTGATGAGTACCCAAACGGATATGCTCTGTATGCTTTTATTCTATCTCCAACAGGGATTTTGGATGATAACACGTGGGATGTAGTACGCGATTCCCCTGTAAATTTAAAAGTGTCATTTTCAGAAACTTTAACTGAGCCTGTTACATGCATTCTGTATGCGCAATTCAATTCTTTAGCACAAGTAGACAAAGACAGAAATATTTATACTGATAACATCTTCTAATTTATTCAGTTGAGTACGATGAGGGTTGTTGTTCACTTCTCGGCGTATCATGATAACGAAGATGACTTTATTATACAAGAGCTAGGCATTGTAAATCCTGACGTTCACTTTTTCCAAAATTGGGTTTTTAAACCACCATTTCCTTTAAATATGTTAGCTGAGCCAATCGCAAGTACGAACAAATATCTAGGTGAAAATGTGTATGGCATTACCTGGCAAGAAGGGGATGTAGAATATTCACATCTTAAGGAAATACTTCAAACATATTGTTCAAATACTACAACCATATACACATACGGAATAAATAAAAAGTGTTTTCTTCAAAAAATTCTTCAAAGAGAAGTTACAAATTTAGAAGAAATAAACTGTTCAAAGTATACTGCATTAAATTTTCACGTTCATCGGTGTGCACATAATAAGCATCGTTTGTTACAATATAGGTGAACTGTTCATGAAGCATTACTGTATAGTGAATAAGTGAAAGTGTATGACTATGTATTACATGTGAATAACTGTGATAATTACATACCTACTACAATTAAAAAAATAATAATCTTCATCATGTATAGTGACGAATTATTAAAATTGTTACTAAGTGATAAAGTAACTGGTGCAAGTCTTACTGGAATTTACCCTATTGATAAACTTTCTGTAACGGTAAAACCTCTTGCTTCACTTGTGATTAATCTTGATACATCTGATTCTGCTGGTTCCCACTGGGTTGCAGTGTACATCAGTAAGAAAAAACATGGTTTCTACTTTGAGTCTTGCTATGGACATTCCCAAGGAAATAAAAAAAATGTCGAAAAATATTAAAATATACTTTACAAATATTCAACAATATCAACATGATAATTCTGTGTTATGTGGCTATTTTGTTTTATATTTTCTGCATCGTTTGAACAGTGTTTAAAATAGTTTAACAAGAAAAATTTAAAAAAAAAGATATCGTTTATAAACATGTAAACAAAATTTTAAAAAGAAAGCAAAAATATTTTTTATTTTTTATTTTTTATTATATATTTGCAATTTTTTTAATTTGCAATAAATTTTTAAAACTTACATCCATGCATTTTATTTACAATTCCTCATTACAATCTTGATAATGCATTAGTTAATGCTGTTGATCTTTTATATTTCCACCAATAATTCAACTGTTGTGCATTACGATATGCACATCCTGATTTCTTTAAATAGTTGTGTGAAAAGAACAATATTAATTAAATGTATTTCCACATAATTCATTTAATGAAGGACAATGTTTTGTTTCTAAATCAATGAGTATCTAATGCAACTATTCTTTTAATCCAAAAAGATTTCTCTAAACCTTTACAATAAAAGGTTGAATTCTTTGCGCATAATTGATATACAAGGTTTCGTATGCATGATACAGTATATCCAGTTTTGCTATTCCATTTCAATCCATGTAAATTTAATGTTAACCAGTCAATTTGTTTTTGAGATCCTAGTGATAATAAATTGTATTCTACTGGTGATTTTACCAAGCAATGTAAATTTACTGTATCATCACATCCGTTAAACAAAACTCACGAATAATAAATTTATCAGACAATTTAAAACCTTGACAACATATTGATTCACACATGGTGAAATTTCATTTGTATGAAAAATAAAAAGACAGAATTATCTGTCCAACAAATTATGTATTTTGTAGATCACAAGTTTTATTCATAAAGCATAGAAATGAGATTTCACTATGTTCTTGTTCAAACACTTCAAGGAGTTCACTAAGAGTTTTATCAAGAGATAAATACTTCACTGCAAATGTTCCAGTATTATGAAAATGTTTACGTTCATGAGAAAGATTTAACTTGCATTCCACGCATTCCATTGGATTATTGTTGTGTAAGTATACTCTTACAGTTTTTAATACACAGTTCACATTAATGTTTTCACCAGTACATAGCACACATGAAACACTAGCAGTATTCGAATACATTTTTTCAATCAGAAATATTAGCTTCCCGTTTCTCTTTTCTTATGAAAATCTCTAGTAATTCCGGTAAATAGTCTGTATCATTTAATAATTCCACATATGCATCATAAAATTTTTCTCTTGTTAATAGTCCGATAATATGCGTGTTTGCGTACAAATAAAACACATCATCTTCAACACTAGGACTTGCTATAATACTCCAAGCGCGGGTTTCCAATAATTCTGGACGCATATTCATACAATCATGAGCAAGATCATGATTAGATCCTGCTGTACATCCCTCACATATTAATGTTTCATTAAAATTCCATTTTCAATAGCCTTCTTTATACATTCGCTATCTACTTTCCAACTATTACAACAACAATCTAAAGCCCAAAATCGTGATGTTCTTGATAATACAACTGGAGATGTTGGTGGTGTTGGTGAAACTGTTAGCACCGGTGAATCTATTGCGCCAAAATCAAATTCTTCATCTGACGATGATTTGTATATTTCTGTTCCAACATCAGATGATGATGCTTCAATATTGCTTTCGCAGTGATTCTTCTTCTCATACGACTGCATAATGTATCTTTATATATTTTGTCTCTTATAACCTGTATTTAAACTATTTTCATAGCCACAAGGTAATCACGTGTTTAGCATTCCCAACATTAAAGTTCTTTTCTATTCTCAAATACCATACGGACATGTTTCAACATGTTCACCTACCGCATCCCCAATCTTTCTTTCTTTTATGTTTTCGCCGATAATGTCTTTTGTTCACCTACCGCGGCACCAAAGTTATTTCTGTTAGTCTGTCCCCAATTTGTGATGTTTATCATCCACGTACGCATTCTTTCTTTTATGTTTTCGCCGGCAATGTCTTTTGTTTATCTACCGAGGCACCAAAGTTATTTCTATTAGTCTGGCGGTATTCTGTGATGTTTACCAAACGTGTCAACGGTCTTCCTTTGTTTTTGAATTCAAGTTTTAACACCGCCCTGCAAGCACACATCATCACTCCTACCCAAACCGGTTTTCCAAAAGCACGTAAACATTCACTTCGTCTCTTGAGTTCACCAGCAAAAGACGTACGGAAACCACGCTCTGTATACGTATATTTACCAATACGCTTCTAATAAAGCAAACCAATAAATAACTACCAATAAGTTCTTCAAAAATCATACTGTTCAAGTAATCAATAAGAAAAATTAAAATAAAAATAAGGTCCCGCATGAATAAATATTTCCCGCCCATCATACAGCGTTCACCTCTGGTGCTAAGGGTCCCGGGTTCATTCCCAGCACCCACCACATAAACTTTTATATATATATATATATATATATATATATATATATATATATATATATATATATATGTGTGTGTGTGTGTGTGTGTGTGTTTCAATACCTTTTACAAAATGGTTTCCTTCCACTTTCTATATACTTTTTTCAAGAGCTTATTTTAGTATACTCACATATTGGTCGAACATCTTATACATGTGAGAGAATAAAATAATTAACAACAACAATAACAAGTCTCCATTTTTCTGTATAATACGTGATTGAAACGGGGATCTTCATCTCATTGTAAGTTTCTATTAGTCAAAACCATCTGTATAATACGAGATTCGAACGTGGATCTTCATCTCATTGTAAGTTTCTATTAGTCAAAAAACCATCTGTTTAAGACGGGAATCAAACGGGGATCTTCATTTCAATGTAAGTTTCTATCAATACGAGATTCGAACGGGGGTCTTCATCTCACTGTAAGTTTCTAGTACTCAAAAACCATCTGTATAATACAAGATTCGAACAGGGTCTTCATCTCAATGCTAAATAATGTAAACATATTCAATAATATTATTAATTTAATCACTGCTGCGGAAGTAAGAAATACAAAATAAAGTTTCATCATATATACCAATATTCTAATTAACTAACATATGATCAGATTTAATTCAAATCGAACCAATTAAAATTCAAATTTAAATTTCCATTATTATTTTTAAAAATATCCAGTATACTTCGTGTACATACACGTATACATACTCAAAAAAGAGAACACGACGTTTCCAGACGGTACACACAAGTAATCACAGCCAAAAAAGAAAACAGAAACTTTCCAAACGGTACATACACGTAATCACACTCAAAAGAGAACATACACATAATCAGGACACCCACTTTCCAAAATAACGGTACCCGTGTAGAAGTAGCTTCTTACCTACTGTCCATTAATTGTAACAACCTCCTTTACCCTCTCCCTCTTATTCTGCCGCCATACCCTCTAGCACATCCCTCATGATACAATTGGTTTATTCGCATCATGTACTGTATGTGCGTACCAGAACTAATTGGTTTATTGTAACCAAACCGGTGGTTTTACGAACGTCTGTCACAGAACAAATGTAAATATGTTATTTGTCTCTTTCTCGGATATTCGAAAAGTTAATATACTGTATAGTCTTTCATCTTCTGGTACTTAGAAAAGATTATTCTAATGTAGGTGAAAACCGAAGTATACCGCAAAATAGTTCGAAAAGAAGAATATGATGATTTGACACATTCTAGAAGCTTTCTTGAGTTTATTGTACAAACTTATTTTTCTTTCCAGATATACTCTATGAGAAAGGGACTTTAGTATCGAATGTTTCATCAAATTTATTCTTAAGTTGAATAACCTCTTCCTAGTCCTTATCATTTTTTTTCTTTTGCAAGTATTTACTCAACTCTATTCAATATATACATCTGTTGTTCTCCGTTATGAAATAAAGAATAGTTGAAATACTAATAATTTCATCCTCCGTTTGTATAATGGATTTTTATTGGTTCTCTCTTTGTGTGTGGAATTTCAGTCATGCACTTCCGATTTCTGTAAGAAGATATAACTTAAATTTCGTTCGCTTATTAAAGGAAGAAATTGATTATTCTAAACAAGGGGAAAGTCAATATCTACGCTACCACATGTATTGGTAAACGGCCTAACTTTAAGTTATTTATAAAAATAAACGTTACCTTCTTCTATATTGTTTGAGCAAAATTATTCTTTGATTCGCAATCTCTATGTTTTAGACATATCATAAACTCCACATACGCAAAAGATGATGCAATGTGTCCGATAACTAATGAAACAATGCAATTATTATGTCAAAACTAATGGAATTTTAGACTTTTCGATTGCACAGACTCAAAGTAATCTCTCAGCTCCTTCGGTTTCGATTCGCGGTTTGAGTTAATAAGGTTCAAATCCCAAGTTAAGCTGTACCTACAAATCTCATGCTGAAACGAGATGCTGCACTTCAAATCAACAAACCAATCAAATTAGTCTCGATACTAACTTTCTGTATGATTACACAGGTGATCCAAAAGTACCGAGGAAGTTCATAATGGGTATCGCGTCCAAATCGCTCGCTTACACCACATTAAGTACTCTGAATACCACTGAAATGTACTTCTTGTAAATACACTTAATGTTGTGATAAACTGGAGAATGCATGGTAGCTAATAGGGTTTATGTGCAAATACCCAGTTAGACATTGAAGTAAAAAGCTGCTGCAATGGTTACGCAAAGTTTGTTGTCAAGGAGTGGAATATAAGTTTTCGTTTGGGGACACTTCTTTTTCATCACGTTGCATATAGTGCAGTAGATATGAACCAAATAATGCGAAAATATTTCATGGCTGGCTACAAGCGGGAAAATTTTCAGGAAAAAAGTACACTTATAGGAAGTCTGAAAAACACCGGGACACAAGCCGCTAGCAGCTAGTGACGTCGCTTGTCCGCAGTGATCTCACAAACATGGCCGACCATCTGAAAATTTAAATTACTATAACTCAGAAATTATTGGTCCTACGGACTTGATTCATACACCGTTCACACCAGAATCACAAGCTCTACAAATCATTATATCAGAGTCATATCCCTAAAATAATATCTTCATGGAGAAATTTGAATATTTTCACTTTTGCATCCATTTTAGTTAATATTTTTGTATTACAATACACAACGGGATCACATTGATGGAAACACCAATTACTTTATTACAACTTATAAAACAATCTTTCTAACAAGGCCAAGTAGATTATTATAACTTATTCTGATATACTCAATTTTTAGAACATATTTGATGGAAAAATAAAGTGAAAGCCCTGAGTGTGAACAAATTTCAAATATTTCAAATGTGCATATCACTGTTTAGCATAAGCATGTTGAAATCAAGATACGAATGTTCCACTGAAAATCTATTTTGTTAAGGAACTGATCTAAATATCTCTTCCCTTTTTTGTTCATATTTTTCTTGTTCTTCTGGAAGTCTTTTTTTAAGTGTTGGTAACATTTCTGAGAGATTCTGATTTGTGAGTACGTTGTGTATTGAAACGCAAACATGTTCACTAAAACGGATGTAAAAAATAAATAAGTTCAAATTTCCCCATGAAGATATTATTTTAGGGATATGACTGATATAATGATTTGTAGAGCGTGTGATTCCGGTTCCAATGGTGTGTCAATCAAGTCCGTAGAACCAATAGTTTCTGAGTTATGATAATTTAAAGTCTCAGATGATCGGCCATGTTTGTGACGTCACTGCGGACAAGCGACGTAACTAGCAGCTAGCGGCTTGTAAGCCGTTGTTTTTCAGATTTCCTATAAGTGTAGTTTTATCCTGAAAATTTTACCGCTTGTAGCCAGTCATGAAATATTTTTGCATTATTCTACTGCACTAATAGGGTAAACATACCTTGCATTATAGGCGTGCTCCATAGGCTTCACTGTGACTTCTTCACGAATAAATTCGTAGTGTAGCGTCAGTAGCATTGACGAAGACAACGATCGTTTAGTCCACTCTTTTCCAAAGTGATTTCCTATGAACTTCAGTCCACTATGTTTGATATATTTTGATGGTTCTATCCTCAGCAACTGAAGTAAGTTTCATGCCTTCAGTTCGATGCTCTTTCCCTACGATATATGTTGTACTTTGGAATCAATTTAGTGCCCTTCAGATTTTTTTTTTGGTCGAAGCTTAGATAGCTGACATGCTCTATTCTTTCCAGATGCCTTAGTCTTGTAGTGGTTCCAAATAACAAATACGAACTCTTTCTTCTTAGTACAGACCTAATTTCCTAACAGGTGAAGAAATACTACACCCAAGTTTACTATTCTCACTAACACTAAGTCAAACATATTTTGCTTTCAGTTCGCACCTATGGACAGAGTTTTTGTTCTTGCACTCTCGTACCACCTTGTATGTTCGCACTATCACACTCAAATGCAAATTAACCAACTGCTCTCCTTCTGATGGCTTACTCTTCCTGCATTCTCGGTGGCTCAGTGGTAGAGCGTTCAACTCTGGTGCTTGGGGTCTCGGGTTCGATCCCAGCCCCCGCCAAGTGAACTTTCTGGTGGACAAACACCGTGTGCGTGGGTTTTCTCGGGGTTCTCCCGTTTCCTCCCACTTTCTTCATTCCACCATTTCATTCATTACTCATCATCACCGTCTCCTTTAGCCTAACCGGCATAATCGTGGGACGTAAAACTCAAAGATTTCATTTCATTTCATTTTTTCTTCTTGCACTCATCTTCTTAGAACGTCCTTTCCGGTCAACATCTCTTGCAGAATATATTTTGTTCCCATCTTTTTAAGAATTTCTTTTAAAAAATAAACGAATTGTATTCGACAAAAAGGCAACAATTGCTTAATACTTAATATACAACAGAAATTAATTCTCACATTTAAGAAGAAAACTTTTTAGCAAACTGTCGGTCGATTGTTACAGAAAGAAGAGACAATATACCATTGGGATACAACCACAAAATCACCAAATATATGATAAGCTTTTTTGTTTCTCTAGCTACTACTTTTATTGCATGTGAAGCTTACTCAAGGTATCAGATCCAGTCTTGCATAGGTTTCCTTAAGAAAATTTCCCTCAACTGACACACAACTTTCCCCTTTCTTATCAAATTGTTCCTAGTTTGTTCATTTGATTTAATTTGACTTTTAGTTTAGCATCTCTGTCAGCAGCGAGGCGATATGAAACGTGAACCTGCAGTTTTAACGCAGAATCTGAACAACCACATGATGATTCGCCTGGAATCGAATCCGGGCCTTCGACGCCAAGGCGTGTACGCTAACCGCTTAGCCAGGAGAGAGGTGTCTAGATTTTTGAGTGTCCTATTTCTACAACTGAAGTTTTGTGATAATATTAAGTTAGCTATGTTAAAGGAAGTACCAACAACATTTGGTTTTTCATTGCTTCTCGTTTTTTCTTTTTTTTACTTTTTCCTTCACCTTTTTTTTTTTTTAAATACACACAAATATAACAAGCCTAGAATGTGTGCAAATTATGTTACTTTGAACACACACACACACACACACTCATGTATATAATTGCTATTGCATTGGTTTATTTCTGAAGAGCAAAGAACAATTTACGTTCCCTGGATTTTCAGAATTTATCAAAAAGTTCCCTTTTTCTCTTTTCACTAAATTTACCTAGGGAATTTCAACAGATTAGGGAAATTTTCCTCAAACTACGAATATTGGTCAGATCTCGTTGCATTTTATCTGACTACGAAGTGTTGGGTCATTGAGTTCTATTGTTAGGGAACGAAAACAATGACTGTGTTGAGGAATATAAAGAAAATATGAATATCACAAGGAAACTTTTGAACTGATCAAACTTCAAAGCCACACGCACTTGGAGAGAGTAGACGTAATCTTTCCATTCTTTATTTGCCTTTCGCCCTCTCTCTCATTTAATTTTCTTCTGTGGTTGTGTCAGTATGTGAATGTCACTGGCGTATTTAGGGGATTCCGGGCTTAAGCCCCCAAAATTTTGTTTACTATATTAAAATACATATGAAATATCTTGCAGAATTTTCACATTTCCAGAACTAAAGTTAGCAAAGCCCCCGAAACAAAATCGTAAATACGCCACCGGTGAGTGATCGCAGGGTAGTTGTAAAGAAAGTGGATTTTTCTGATGACTGATATATTTGAACGCCTGCTAAGAATATGAGAAAAAAAGTAACTGAGTATAGTCACTTTATCATTGGAGTCATTACCCGATTAAATAAATAAATATAAACGAAACAAAAGTAGAAAGATACTATACACTTTGGAGCCGAAGAGGGCAGGTCATACGGCGTGTATCAGAGTTGTTCTGAGGACAAAAGTAGTCCAACATCATATTAATATAGAAATTTGCACTTCATTGAAATGTTTCCATTATTTTGATAGCTTATAATTTTGTAGGAAGAAAGATCATGAGCACGCAACGAGAACAATGGATACAAATATTTTCACTGCGGTCACGTAATATGAAAACAAGCCAATTACTCCAGGAAAAAGAGTGATCAGTGTCGTGACAATAGGCGGTGTAAGGCACCGGGGCCCCCAAGCGTAGGAGGACCCGTCGAGCCCGTTAATTACTCAGTAAGCTACTCAATACATACAGTATATATTATTATTCATTTCTTATGTGCGGGAGAAAGTCACTAGTTTTAAAATTTCCAGCATTTTTTTTTGGGGGGGGGCAAGCATAGAAGCCTCGCTGAACCTCCTTAATTATTCAGTAGTAACTACTTATATTATTATTCACTTTTTATATGTGTGGAGAAAATCATTGTCAATGTTAAAATTGCTAGCAACTTTAGTAATATTCTTTTTGTCTGTTTTCGGGCACCTCAAACCTATAGTAACATTTCTTATGTGTGAGAAATAATCGTTGTGGTGAAATTCTAGATTACTAGTAACTTTCCTAGCGTTTTGTTTTTCGTTTTTGCGGTTCCCAGGGGTCCCCGCTAAACCCCTTTATTACTCGGTACTGAATACTTATATTCTGTTATTTATTTCTTACGTGGAAAAACTAATCATTGTGAAATTCTAGATTATAGGGAACTTTGGTAACATTTTTTTCTTTTGTTGTGCCCCCAAGCCACGAGCATTGTGAACCAGTTTATTACCCAGTATTTAATAGGTACTCATTATGTTATTCATTTCATATGCTTGATAAATAATCATTGTAAAATTCTAGGTTACTAGCAATTTTGTAGCATTCTTTTACGTTTTTGGGGCCACCAAGCCAAGTGACCCCGGCGAACCCGTTTATTACGGGATACTTATATTCTGTTATTTATTTTTTATGTGGAAGAAATAATCATTGTGAAATTTTAGATTACTATTGCAACTTTGACATAACAGTTTTTTTTTTCACGGTTTCGGTATTACAACTTTTAATTACTTTGGAGAAAGGTGTATATATATATATATATATATATATATATATATATATATATATATATATATATATATATATATATGTGTGTGTGTGTGTGTGTGTAATATTGTGTTTGCTGCTTTTACTATTATATTGAAAAATACGATTGCTTGTGGGTGGTCCCCAAATATCCTCTTGCACCGGGGTCCCGAAGAGTTTTGTTACGGCACTGACTATGGATGATTCCATACCGAGACGAAGTAACTGGATAAAACCTATATGTCGCCTGAAAGCTCTTGCCATGAGAAGTACGAAACCGTTTCCAAATCGCGGGCAAACCCATAATCTGACACTACGAGGTCCAGCGTTTTTGATGTTCGTGATCCTATGTATGGCATATTCGACAGAATTAAAAATGAATACGACGCATCACGCGTAAGCGGCTCAGCCTATTAGGTCCTTTTTTGGATTATAGCTAGAACGTGACTCGGGCAAAGCTTTGATAATATCACTTTGCATCCAGACGTACCTATTTGGTCAGTGTTGTCAACGAATTGTAAATACAATGTGCCAGATAGTTTTTCTACCACTGGATGTATATTCATGTAACGTGGCATAAACATAATTCATCACTAGAGAAAATATACTGTGGACGTATTCCTCTCTCAAGGACCGCAGTTTGTCAGTGTTGCCATTCAATTGCAAAAATGAAAAAGTGTAAAACATCTTCCATACGATAACACATTTATTCGTCAAGCTTGGCAGAAATATCACACGACACTATAGCAAAAAGACGTTCAGTGTGACCGTCTCCCACCATTCTAGGTTGTCAGTGTTGCCAACCAAGTGTAAACATCGGAATGTTGCAAATGGTATGAATGCTACTGAACGAATGTATAACAAATGTGACATAAGCAACATTGAACAATGGAGAACATAGGATGGGTCACAGTGTAATTATGTCCGCCAATGATGTAAACTTTATGCTAAAACCTTGAATGTTCACATTGTTTGGCAACACTGCTAAACTTGGGTGCTTGTGTGTCGGAGACACTCATACTATGTTTTCGTAAGTACCGAAAGTAACGAAAGTAACGAAATTTTCGTAAGATATATATATATATAAGAGCATATAATTCTTTTTGCCAAATACTAGCCTTCTGGTCGTATTTCAATCTCCTACTGCAATACGCCAATACCTTCTCTGTGTCAGGTTTTGGGTTATAACAAGCAAGTATACCCCCTGCCTGGACCTCGCTGTCTGCATCCTCATTTCTAAGGAATCGTCAAAATGAGAGAGAGGGAGCTTGAAGTATGTAATCCTTAATTGTTCAAAAAGAGTGTTATGTTTCTTTGTTCACTTAAATTTAGAGTTAGGAGTTACTAATGTTGAAATGGTTCATTTGTCGTAAAATCTTTTATATTTGTCCTAAAAGACGAGCATAACCCAATAAAACTTTTAAGGTTTCGTTTTGTAGTTAGCCTTTTAAAGTGTCTTTACACTTAGTTAATTTAGGTGATAATTGGTGGATTCTCTGCTGACAAGATATTCCAAAACATTAAACTCGTGATAACATAAGAGAGTTTTCTTAGGAGAAGCACTGAAGTCGTGTTTTCTAAGTTTCTTGAATAGAAGTTTTATATCCTATAATTGCTGCTGAAAGTCGTAATTCCCGCACATAATATCATCAGCAAAAGAAGTAATGTTACTGGACAATCCGTCCAAAATCATTCTCCTTGTGAGACTGAAAGCCTGACTTGAGGTCTGATGTCTCGTCACGCACCTCAAAAATTCCTACGATTTTCTCGTGTGATTGACCTCGCAGGTCATATATTTTCGTCGTTTAAGATGAAGCAAAATTTGGAAATTGCTAGCTGATAAATCTAAAGCACTTATGAAAGTTTTACCATTGAGAGAGCTTAAAATGTCTTCTGTAGACTGGAAGGGAACGGATAAATATTTGGTTTAACTATTATATTTTTGCAAGTTGAGCACAATCCGAAATTCTTGTGTACCTGGTTTACGAAGAACCAAAAGTGAGGAACTGAAGTTATTATTGTCTGTGAGTCTAATGATCTTCGCATTGAGGAGTTCTTGAACTTGCTTATCTACTTGGTCTCGTATGGAGAGGAATGGCCGGTGAATGATCATGAAATGCAGGTGGCTTTAAAATTCTGATCTTGTGAACGTACCCTCTAAAATACCCAGTATCATCAGTAGCATATGTATAAACGTCCCTATAATTGAACAATAAGTCATAAACGGCCTGTTTGTGAGTCTTATTAAAGTTAGGGTTGGCGGTAAAAATTTTTAAAAATTTTTCTTAAAAATTTTGCCGGTATTTTAGTAGTTTCTCAATAGCTTCTTTTGTTGTGAATTTATGCGCTTTTTCTAGAGAAATTGGTGTTCCTAGAGCGTTAAAAGAAATTTCGTGATCTTCCTCAAGAACATCACTGGTGTAGTTTTCTTTATAATGATGCTAAGGCTGTTAGGATTCGAGATTAAAATTGTCAGTTTGTTGACGTCAATTTTCTGACCAAGATCATGTAATCTATATTTCTTAAGCAACGACACATACAAAGGTTCTGTTTCATCCATTTTTTTACAACAGGAATGAATGTATGCGAGCGTGGAGGAAGTGTTATGTTCTTAGTCAGGTAAAAACAATCTTGCTGAGGTTGCATTATGACTCAAGCGGTAAGTGAAAATGCATATTCCGTCTTTTCAGCTGGTAGTGTTGGCTTCCGTGAATATTAAAAGAAAGAAATTATGTTTTGGTTTAAATCGATGGTGCATAAGTACGTTGAAGGAGATCAATTACATGGGATTGTCGTATCAAGTATCCAAATATAGTGGCTATATGTTTTTTGTAATATCTTGAATGTAATTAGTGCTATTTTTTTTTTTCAAATAAATGTTTCTTCCTGATACTTCTTTCACTACCGTTTGGAATGAAATTAAGTCCGTCCCAGATAGTATACTATCCAAAGGCCAGATTAAAATTGTGCCCCTGTATCGACTATTCACTTTGTAGTCCTAATTTTGAATTGATTACTAGGTTTGGTCTTCTAAAGTGATGTTTCCAAACCGATCTGGTAATTTTCCGATTGGTTTTCTGGAGCAGGAATATTGTAATTTATGTCGTTTGGGTTATAATTACTAATTTCTACATTTTCTTCCTTATAATCTGGATAATTTTGACTGTCGGCTCCTTTGTCAAGGGGGGCCCTACGTGGTTTTTGATGCCTATAACATGTAGAAGCTCCATGTCCTCGCTCCCGACACACGGAACAGACTAATATAGGTCCTCTGAGAAAGTCTCTGTTTTTTATTCCCTTTATTATTATGCTTTTGGTTGTTCCTCCTCCTAAATCCTTATTGCTTTCTATAACTTCATTCTATTATTACAAATGATAACTCCGCCATTTTATTGACAAAGTGGAAAACTAAGGTTCAGGAGGATGTTGCTCCTGATGGGAACGTCCCTAGCAGTATCTGACTAGAACTGTCAGAGTTAGGCGGATTTGGGATCTTAGAGGGGTGCCTCATGGACAAATTAATGTAAACATTTTTGCTTTTAAAATGTCTTAGTATTACGTATACACAGTTACACAGAAAACGACTAGGACTAAATTTCGTAAATGTCGCATAACACAGAATAATATAATTACAGCGAATAAAGTGTGAGTGTTGGATAGATACATTAGCAGTAGTATAACTATTCCAGCACAAACGGAAGGAACAATAATATTATGTACAACTGTCTGTGACTATATTAAATATCACAGCTTGAGTAATCGTTTAAAAAATATCTTGAGCTTTCTGCTATTACGCTTATAATAACATCGTAATCTACAGGAAAATTCTGGACATATTCAATATTAAGGAGCAGGCCCGCAACGATTCACAGAAATTTGGGGGACCATGAATATGTTAGGGTTCATGTCATTAAAATTTCTCTTACAAATAGCTAAATTGTGTTTTTTTTTTGTATTAATAATAGCATTTTGTGTTAAGGTCTGGGGGGGCAACGAAAGGTTCAGGGGAAGCCAGGCACCCTAGCCCCCTATGGTTGCGGGCCTGTTCAGGAGCATTACGTTTTGCAGTTACTTTGTCCTAAAAGTGACCTCAGTTTTGATTTAATGATCTTCAACTTAGAAAATAAGCATTCACACGTTACCTGGTTACACACAATATAAATTGCTATAAGTGCTTACATTTAACGTCAATTCATAAAAGAATGTAAATACACAGTGTATGCAACCCTTTTTACAACTGCGAGGATTCAGTGATCCAGATCATCTGTTTTGTTTTCATTTCATTCGTGTTCATTTCCAGAATCAACTGGGCACTTGTAACGCCCCCATCCGTAGCCTAGCGGACAAGGTGGGAAAAACCAATCCAGCCTGGCCTCAGAAGGGGCTTTACACGAGCAAGCATCCGGATAGCTCAGGCTGTTTTTTCAATTCGGAAATCCAGAGGAGTAAAAGTTCACAAATTAACAGTAAATATGTATATATATATATATAAACAAATAACAACACAACCAATTCAGGAAATAAATGTTTATTACAAATAAATTACAATAATTAATCTGTCTTCTCGCCGCCAAGTCAAAATCTGGATTCAATAAATATTTTATTTCTCAGTTTGAGAAAAGAAAAAAAATATTTAATATAATTCAAAGAATTGTTCGCTGAATTTTAAATCTTCAAAAATTGAATAATAAAGCAAATTCTCCAGTCAAGTCAGGAACCTCTGAAGTTTGACGCAAATATTCGAGGCCAGTCAAGGACCTCTCACACTTAACTGTAATGTGAACACTCAAGGCCAATCTAGGACCTCTCTCTGTCTCTAGTCTAGTACTAATATATTCCTTTCTTTAAAAATAAGAAATAAATTTGTACCTTTAATCGAGTGAAGATTTCCCTTTCTCTCAAACCGAAGAAAAAGTTTCTTAAATTCTTATCATAAAAAGAAATTATTCTTATTAATTTGTCGCAATTTAGTTTGAAAATAGAAAATTCCCGACGAAAAACAACCGCAAACAACTTTGCTATACTCAATTGAATGCGTTCCAACATCGAAACATCTGAAACACAAACCGGTCAAACATACTCCAAACAGTACGAACAAGTCAAACGAAGTTTTCTTTTTTAAAGAAAAAAGAATCAAATTTTACTATCAATTCTTCAGAATTCAAAAACAGCATTAATAAGCCTTTCGGATTTTACTCTTTGAATCAAAAAACATGAATTTCAGACCTGTAATAAACATAGGATGAATAGCACATTTCAAAGGTTTCGGGTACAAATTCCTCCACCTTTGTTCCCCTGGATTTGCCGAGCTTATTCGCGATAATTATTCCACTGAAAACCTAACCAAATGGAGCCAACAAGACAACCCACAGAATACACATAAAGACGTAGACAGACAATCTAATAGAAAAATTGAAAATTAACTCACCTCTGAAAATCCACGTTTTTACCTCAACTTTCTGTAGTTTCTCTGCCCTCAATTGTCTCGGACTCTCTTATCAAAACAAGAATATTCCACTGTAACGTGAGGTTATGCTCAGGACTCAATTTAAATGATCTCAATTCAATTAGAAACTCAATTGAGAAAATGGGACGTAGATCCACAATTTCCCACATTCACGAAATCGAGAAAAAATATATACACAATTATAATTACGTGATTCTGAGTATTACTCATGCACCTTTCTGCAATTTGCTTGCTAATAGAAGCAGAGAGAACTAAACCAAGCCTCCCTTCCAACACTTTTATCGAATTTCCAAGCAACACTATTTTCACTAATTTTTCAAAAATACGCAAATACACTAAATATTGCAGAAAATGAAATATCACTATAATCATAATCCTCACTTGTAATGGATATTCTTATTTCCTTCTATAACACACTCTTCTACAAACGAAGACTTCAATACAAGAAACGTGAACCAACACGAAACGTCCATTTAGATTCATAATCCATTCGAACAGCTTAATCCTTCCAGATGTTACCCGTTCATACCACACAGCCCAAGTGAGCTAGCCGTGGCCAGCTACTTGCGGCCGCAAAGCCGTGACCATGCGCAGTCAACGACCAGCGCATAAGCCAAGACCTTGATATTTCTCGGTTACGAAAGGCAAAGGAAATCTTCTCACAAACGTTATTTTTACATTTAATTCTTTCTCTCTTAATTAAAAAAATTCGCAGATAATTCTTTTGTATAAGCTTGTGTCTCCTGCTGTAACACTTAATATTAAATACAATAATAGTAATTTTACCATTTTCCTTATCGAAGATTTTACATTTTTTATTTTTATAATTTCTTCTTTTTTTTTTTCCTGTGACTTGTAACGGGCACGTTACACACTGAACCACGTCGAAGTCACTAGTAGAAGCATCCTTCAGATTCTTGAAGTAATCTTTGTAATGGGTGCCAAATTGATTGAGTTCGTACGGCAGGGTTTCATTACACACGCCTATATTTACTGCTAATGTTTTCAGAAATTCATCTGCAGTGGCGGATCTAGTCCTGGGGTGGAGAGGCATAGGCTCCCAGTTTTTTGAGTGACCAAAATAACGGAAACTATTACTTAAATATTTTTGAAAATTTATAGTAAGTGTTACCTTTTATTCTTTTTTGGAAAATTTTTGAAACATTAGATATTCTTTCAGTTGCAGTTTTTCTGTTATGCAATGTGTAAAACATACTTGAGGTTTACAATATCAATTTCCAACCTAGCCATAATATTCATCGGGAGAGATTTAAGATGTAAATTTCTGCAGGACCCATGAAAATTGTAAACCCATGATATACCTATCATAGTCTGATAGTGAGTTCTTGCTGCCATCCAGTTTTTACCATCTAGATCTGCCACTGCCTATCTGGTAATTCACTTGTCTTTATTTCTTCAAATCTCTTTGGATCCAAACAGATACATCTTTCATTAAATGTTCATTTGGAGCAAATCTCTCTCCTCAACACTTGTGAAAGCGGTGTCACAAATTCTGTAGAAGGTTTTCTCTTGTAACGTTTCCCAATGTCCTTCTTTTCGCAAAGACGAGTCTTCATCAGAGCAGTTTTCATGAAAAAAAGCGCTTTCTACGCCGAATCTTTTTCGTTGCAAAATCAGCGTCCACCCTGAGACGAAGTTCGTTTTCTTCAAATTATCTGTAAAAAGTTTCCGACAACATTTTAACGTTTCCACACAGCATCGGAAATTTCTCTCTGAGTGACTTCAAACTTGTTGCTAGTGTTTGGACCATTTCCCAAGCCATTAAATAGTTCATGTTTGGGATTGTAACTAATTAGAAGTTGGTGTTGTAAGCTCAAATAACTTGTGTAAAGGACTGCTGCTATTAGAGATTTGAATTTGAACCATTTGTCTCGTAAAATTCTTGCTGTGGCCTTAGTATTTCCATCAAAGTCACTGGATGTACTTATTTGCTGTAGTACACTGATTATTAAACTGTACTTCTTGATATCATAACCAGAACCATCGTTCTTACAGAACGCGCAGGTATCGGGTATGTTGAGTCTCGACGCTAACACTATGGCACTATCACAGTCACACAATGCAACAAGAGAATGAGCTATACAGTAGTCACAAGACCACTTATGACAAAAGTAGATCAGATCGGGTTGTAGCATAACACCTAGGATATGTGGCAGTGCTTTGCACCCGCAACGAAGAGAGCATGGCGACTTGACATCTTACATATAAGCTTTAAATAATGTACAAAAACCTGGCTCATGGCATCCACCGAAGTGTCTTGCAGCAACTTCAGGTTATGATCCTAGGAAACCTCTTCTGCTCATGCCAGCCTCGCGAGGTATGGTTTGTGTTGAGAAATCCCCTTCGCTTCAGAGCAGCCTCCAGGGATGTTACGATTGATAAAGCCCCTTAGTCCAGTGCGACCTTCAGAACTGTTGTGGGTTGGCGATCAGTGGTCAACTGATGCCTCCATCCTCTATGGTTCCTGTTTTGTAGGCTTCCTATTCAGGTGGCTCGTCGTCTTTCGGTAACCATCGATATTGATCATCGTGTCTTTCCATTCAGTGTATCGTCTGCTTGTTTATAAATCGTAGCACGTATCGTGTATAAACATGTGATCATGTTGTGATGTGGAGATCATTACAATAAATATTTATGAATTCATAAACAGTGCGTACGCTGTTGAGTGTTTTCTTTGCAGAATGTTATTACTTTACATATATATTTTCCAGTATTGGAGCTAATAATTTTGTGTGCCGATTCTTCTTACGTTTCGGTGTTCTTCTTCAAATCAAAACAATCACTTCAATAATCGTACATAATAACAAAACAAAACGAGAAATAGTTTATGGAGGTCATTTAGCTGCAGTTTAAGTCAACACAACGCAAAATCTAGATTTTAGTTATTATTATTTGATGTAATTTTTTGCATTTTATTAAGACCTGCAAATTTTGCGAATACCGATATAGAATGACGTCGTATGTCTACTAACGTCTGTTGCTCATATGTTCTAGTAAACATGTAAAGTGATACAGAAAAAAAATTATGACTCCTCCAAATGTCTCTTTCGTAAGATAATAAGTGAGTGTGATAATAACAATAGTGAGTCTACAATAGGGCTCTGAACGGGTCGGGTTGAAGACCGACCCGACCCGACCCGTGACCCGAATTGACTGACCCGACCCGATGGCCCGACCCAACTGACCCGAACCGTGATCCGATCTGATTGACCTGACCCGATAACTCGACCGGAGCTGACCCGGTTGGCCCGACCCGACAACCCGACCCGAGCTGACCCGGCCCGAGCTGACCCGACTGACCCGACCCGACAAACTGACCCGAGTAGCCTGACACGACAACCTGACACGAGCTGACCCGACTGACCCCACCCGACCAGTAACCCGACCCGAACTGACCCTATCCGATTCCTAGATCAAGCGGGGGATTTGTATATGCATCTTAATGAATATTTGGCACTTTTCAGGTTTAGTTATTTCTTTTTATAACTGATACCAATGTCCGTCGTGGGAGAAATTTTTCCTCTTCCTTTAGTTCTATGTGACGAAACTTTTCTTGAAGGTCAGTGTTCTCACTTGCTCGGACGGCAGGGGGTCTTCTCGGAAGGCAGTAGCAAGAGTCTCTTGGCACAGACAAAAGGAAATCGTTTAACTACAATGATAAGGGTTGAGGAAACGGGAGAACAACTGTGATTTTTTCCAACCCTTCAACTTTCATTCCAAAATACGTTCCTATGATTCCTGGACCCGTGCCACTTTGATTTTTCTTTCTCGGTAATTAAAACGTATTTTACAGTATATATAGTTGTACATACGAAGATACATAATATGAATTTTGTAATTTAAAATTTAAAAATACAGTATGATAATTAATTATAAAGCACTAATTTTATTTCATCACTTTCAGCCCAACAAATGAAATTCAAACAATTCGCTCCTTGGGTCTTGGTCATCAATACTGCGTCTTATTCTTTGTCTTGCAGTGAATTCTTGGTCCTGCATTTCGTAGTCTTGGTTATCTTTCATGCCATACAAGAGCCAAGAATGCTCGCCTCATCGGTACAAATGAAGACCAAGTGTGATTTTGATTATGGTCTTTCATACTATACGGAAAGCAAGAAAATTCGCTCATCGCTACTTGGTGATCACCAAAACAAGGCCAAGAGCAAGATTACTATGCACTTCGTCTTGCATATCCAATCTTTATCTTGTTCTTGTATCGGTGTCCTTGGGCTTGGTGAAATAAAATGAAATATTCAGTTTAAGGTCCCTTGATTCTGCACCGAGGCTAAGGGATATGGTGACCATTTGAAATGAATGAAATGGTGGAATAAAGAAATTGGAAGAAAACAGGAGAACCCCGAGAAAACCCACTACACGGCGTTTTTCCACCACAAAGCTCACTTAGCACAAGCTGGGATCGAACCATGGATACATCAGTGGCGGAGCCAAGGGAGGGCCAAGGGGGGCCAGGGCCCATGCTCAAATTCTTGGCTCCCTAGTTCCGCCCCCCACAGATGATGCTATTATAGGTCGACAAACGGTGAGTTGCCAGTGGCTACAAGTGAAACTACTTCCAAAACATCTCTCGGCAACAAAGTTACGAACTGCAGAATACCGTTGCGTTCCGAATAAAATAGCTCCACTCGGTTTAGTTTGTAGTACGGGAAGATCTAATTCACGGAAATCTGTGGGATGCTTGCATTGACGTCGCCACCTGGACATTCATTTTAACCTCTGTCCATTATCTAGTTATTTCCTTTGTTTTTGACAAACAACCAGAAAAATAGAAAATCAGTCGGCGTTCTAATTCGCTTCAATATTGAAAGTCATACTAAAATATAATAGGCATACTTACAAATAACATGCACTGCAGTAAAACATTACACTTGTGTTGGACGAAAAAACTCTTCGTACACTAAGTAATTGATTTCCATTGATTATGGTGACATAGAACAAATGCACAGCATCCATTAAATGATTTGTTATTATTATTATTATTATTATTATTATTATTATTATTATTATTATTAGGTCTGGTAAATATGACTCTCAACGAACAATATTCGAACAAATTAATCAAGAATGTTTGGAGATGTGCAAAGAAAATGGTCTCGAATTATTATTATTATTATTATTATTATTATTATTATTATTATTATTATTATTATTATTATTATTATTATTATTATTATTATTATTATTATTATTATTATTATGAGTTTATCTACCAAACAACTATTTATTGATTACTAAAGTGATTAATCAATTATATTTAGTTACGTATGGTAGATGACTTCAGATTATATTATTTACTGACCGACAGTATCCCACGCTGTCGTATCTGTGCATAAGAGGTAAGTTCTAATCTTTTCTTTGTAGAAGTTAAGTAAAAGAACCTGTTTTACCTCGAAATGCTTAATTACAATTTTATTTACACAAAGACAATTCTAACATACAAGATGATATTAACGATGCTATTTGCATATACGAGTTACTTGCCACAAAAACTAATTACGCTAGGAAACTAAAACTGTGCTCAAACTGTCTTTCTTAGCTAACTTTTACAAGTGGTAGCAATTGAAACTCACATGAGTACATGGTAACCTCTCACCTGAAGTCCAAGCTTAATCTCTCTGCACATATATATGTTGCCTCCGTTTTCACTCTCCCCCTCTGCCAGCCTGAATCCCCATTATATTACCAAATGTTATCAATCTTTAATTTCAAATTAAGTGCTTTCTGATTTTTTTGCAATTATGAAGTCTCATTAGTTTCTATCACCGTTATCTCTTAGGACAAGTTATTATAACAAAGGAAAAACATATTAATGGTTCCTCTTGATTACTTTTCAAGGCTTTTTCTTATATTTCACTTAAGCACTATCACTTTTTTTTCACAAATTATCATATCCATTTATTCCTTTTTTTCATAAAATCTGTTTCAAAGCATTATATTATCATGCGGTATTAAAACAAATCTGGAACTTCTGATATTTATTTACCTCCATCATTCCGTACTGGAAATTAGTGTGATCTGTACACGAGGGAATGTTTTTGGGCTGCTAAAATTAAGATTACTGGTGATATGCTATAACTTTGAGTTTCGCCTTATCTCAAGTAGATGCAGACATGTCAGAAGGTTTGATCCTTGTAGCAAACGCTGTCGAAGATGAGGTCTGGTAAATATGACTCTCAACGAACAATATTCGAACAAATTAATCAAGAATGCTTGGAGATGTGCAAAGAAAATGGTCTCGAATTCCAGAGCCGGAAACAAATAGAATATAGGGGTTCCTCGTGGAAACGAACTAGACATCCGCCATCGAAATATCACAAATTCATTTTGGATGAATCTTTTCCTTCATTGGATGCAGAAAACGAATTTTCTAAAGATAATATATCTATCAAGATACATTTTTCTCCCTACTATTGATAGACAATCTCTGATATGGAAAACCGCTTTGTATCATGTTTCAAAATCATCAGATCAATCACCACTCTACATTCAAAAAGTAAAACCGTTTTTAAATTACAACATTGTCGAGCCTATAACCCAGCATTATGGAGTGATCTGCAAACATTAAAGTGAGAACTCAAAATCCTTCCAAACACAATTAATAGAGCAATCCAAAAGCATATAAAGCATAACAGCTATTTACACATATGGTTGGTACCTTGAACATGATTGTGATTGTCTAAGGGTCCAGAAGAAACTAGTTTTAAAAGCATACTTTTAGAAAATAAAGCATAAAACATAATTTAAAATATATAGCACAATTCTTGGAAAATTCTCTTTAACTGAAAGTTTAACATACTGTGTTAATATTTTTTAAAACCAATATTTACAATGCAAAATCATTTAGAACATAACAATGCAACAATGAAAAGCTTAGTTTCATTTCTGTAAACTTTTTGGTGTAATCCTTTGATGTGGAGAAAAGAAAAAAAAGTAAAAGAAGAAATTTTTCCGCCAACGATGAATAGTATGCAAGAACTCCATTCTATATTTTTATGTTGACTTTTTGAACTTAGGCAATTTCTGTACTTTCTGGTGGCATCTTTTATTTTCTTTTTCTGTATATATGTACCTGTAAGGTGCATACAAATGATAGAAAAAATTTATTCGAGCAAAGCACATCTCTTTACAATAAATTAAGTAGAAAGTTCATTAAATATGAGAGAAACTAGTTGCAAACATTATCAATAAATAGGTCAAGATATTTAGAATATTTAATGTATAATAAATATTATACATTATACACGATTAATGTAAAATAAACATTGAAATTAACAATAAAGCATAATTTAAAAAAATGCATAATTAAACAAGAAATAAAGCATAATGGGGTTGCTCTAACAATTAAGTTGTATGAAGACGAGAAGAAAACCAAAGCTGATTCCTTAACGAATTTCGTTGACCTTCTTTGTGTCTACAAAAACGCATTCCTAGAAACCTACAAGCTATGTATCATCTCTGTGATTATATCAGTTTCTAGTGCTACATGTGAAAGGTCATTCTCTTCTTTGAAAACATTAAAGACTTGTATACGCAATTCAACGACTCATGATAGGTTGAAAAACTTAGTGTTACTTTATATTGAGAAGAAAATTGCTAAATCGTTAGATCTTTAACAAGTTGTGGATATGTTTACTGTTGCCCACAGGAATAGAAAAATCCTCTTCAAGTAGAGGCATGAACCTATAAGTTATTTTCTTTACTTGTAAAAGTGTGTTTGTTTCCACTTAAGTCAACCAGCTACACATATTTTAAACGCCATGATTAAATAACTATTTACTTTTATTAGAAATCAATTGCATTAATGAATCGTAGTTGTTTGAGGTACTTTCTTATATTTTCACTGTTTTCCAAAGAGTAAAATCATGAACCACAAAGATGGAAACATTCACCTCTAATACACACACACACACACACACATATATATATATATATATATATATATATATATATATATATATATATATATATATATATATATATATTGGAGATTGTCCCCTCAAAATCCTCTTGGGCCCTTCATTGGCTCCCCTGAAAAAACTTTAGCTACGCTACTGGACACCATGCACCGGAGATGAATTCTCTACCACTGAGCCACCCAGCACTGATTGGGCTTGGTCGTCCATATCCAATATCTCTTTTGGCCTTGCTTAAACAACTTCTAGTTCTGTTCTAAATCCAGACTCCATATTGGCGTAGATATTAATATTACAGTCGATTGGTAAAATCAATCTTCCACATTTAAGAATTAAAGTACACATAATTACAAAAATAAGCATTTACCATAAAAGCACTAGCTGCAAGTGTTCAAAATAGATTTATGGCTTCTATAAAATCAATTGATAATTGCTATTTTTAATTAGGCAGCTAGTGAAAAACAGCAGTTTTCGACTCCAACCGAGTTTAAACTCAACCTAAACTCAGTTGACCAAAGTGAACTGACCCGACTGACCCGACCCGATAGCCCGACCCGAGCTGACCCGAATGACCCGACCCGACAATCCGACCCAATAACCCGACCCGACAACCCGACCCGACAACCCGACCCGAGCTGAGCCGATCCGACAACCCGACCCGAGTAGCCTGACCCGACAACCCGACCCGAGTTGACCTGACCCGACCCGTTTGAGAGCACTACTCTACAAAGCAAATACTACGTAATTTACCATTTTGTTTCAGTGTCAAGGAAGGCTAAATAAAGTATGATTTTATGTCTAAACTGGGAGTCTGAGGAGAAAAACATCTAATTAGATGGGAAGATTAATCACATGTCGGTTGTAATCAAATAAGGAATATTTTTGTGAACAATATGTTGTATTATCAAGAAAAAAATTAAAAGATCCGCTAAAGTCTCCGAAATATTAATAATGAAATGGTAGAGTTAAATTTGAAATTACCTTCTATAATAAAGGAATGTTGATGTTGCAAGTAGTTAAACTTTAAGTATTTTAGATAAAGTGAATTCAATGAGAAACTACCTAGGTACATACGGAAACAAAGTATATCTATTATCCTCTATTTAACATACAGACCTATAAATCATTGTAATACCATACCAACTAAGTGAATATACAACGTTCCTACGTACATCCGTCTTTCATTGGACATTGTATGCGGCCAATGACTTATTATGGCTCTTATACTGCTATTACGATATATACATATTAAGAAAAAGAAAGAAAAAATAAAAGTGTTTGCAGAAATCTCGTTAGTGTCGAGAACAATAGACTCTTGACGGTTTCGTGGTCTTCTGACGTAAGTACCTCGAAGCTAAAATTTCTTACTCTATATAAGAGAAAACTTTGAAAAGGGTAGGATGGGAGGAATGAAACGGATGCAATGGAAGAAGGTTGTCTAAACTTATTCTGAAGCTCTGTTAAGAACTTAATCCTTGAGGAGAACTTGAGAGCTTAATATCTTTGGTATTGTTTATGAAGAATAAATACCAACGCCGAGAATCATGTTAAATTAGTTTCAGGATTTGGTATTTATACCTAACAAAGAGGATGATCTTAGTGAGCGAAGTCGATTCCAATCCAATTTGATAGGTAGATATTAGCCATGGAAAAAACGAACACATGTTTGTTTATTATTATTGCCATTTTCCGTGGAAAAACTGTTCTTGGAGGCAAATCTTTGAAATGATTTTCTTCGCGGAAACAGTTATTCCGCAGAAATACATGAAATACTACTTTATTGGTTGCTACATACTATGTCCTCCCCCCATAAACACCACTTTTACGAAGACACTTGTCGAGTGGAGAACTGCATGCTACAGTGAAATCTAGAGCTATGTCGGTGGTAGTTCACTACCAGAACGGCCACCCCTACCGAATTATGATCCTGAGAAATTGACTGGGGACAAGAATGACCTCAATTGATGCAAATATTACCGATGTCAAACAGCGTTTCCAATAGCAAACATTTAACAGAACTGCAAGGGTCCCTGTTTACACTTTACAGTGACACGTTGAATACATGGGGATGGCGGTTGCTCCCACGGCTATAACTTTGCTTTTCATTGACAATTGCAGAACGACTTCAGTGTTTAAGCTTGGAGCACGTCCAGTTGTACCAAGGACCATTCTGCACTATTTGAAAGCTCTGATGGAGTAATGGGACTCCATACCCTAAAAAGTCATTTAAAAATCTGTGAACAGAATTATAGCACATTGTAGAGGATGTATCGGTGAGGATGGTCATCACAGACCCTTTAAAAAATGTTGCTCCTTCTGTAGTGCCAGTAGAGCATTATGAGTCGAAGTGACTTCAGTGTAAGTTATTTCATCTGTACAAAAATATTATCTTGTTCTTCTAATAGCCTTTTTCATCCTGTAGTTTTTTGTGCCATACTCTAACAATATTTCATATGTATGGTTCACGTTTCACTGACTTCTTCCACTTGGGAGTGGCACAAAATGCGAAACTTACTTTCGTCTTTATGTTTTGCATGCCAGTGTATACATAACACTCTAAAGTATCATTGCAGGACAATAGTCAAAATATGTTAAATATAATATTGCTATCAAAAGATAAGAAAATCTGCCGTATTGTTCCAATAAGTTAGACTATGTCTCAAAATCCTCTCTAAGTTCTCTTAGAAGAATTCTAGCTTTAGCCTATATGCTCTTTGATTAATTACAACCTCTTGGAATTGCAGAACATTCAGACCATGGATGATATAGCTTCCCTCAGCGCAAAGAATTGTTTCCACTTCACAACTAACTTTATTGATATCAAAAGTACACACTTTTGCCACGAATATTCTTGCATTTCAAAATAATTCATACCTTGTGGTTGAGATGTAGAGTTACTACTTAAAAACTATCCTCTTCAAAAATTTTGAGAAGAAGAATTTTTTCATCGAAACATGTTGCTATTAGTGCTCTCTCAATTCAAGCAAAAGCTAGCTAGACAATTTTCCTGCATATATATTAATATTTGCGTTTAAATTAATCGAACATTAACAAGACATTTTTAAAATTTCATGACATATCGATTTAGTGATATTTCCTGAAATGGTCTATACAAGACTTAAAAGTTTTAGATACGGAAAAAGTAAATGTTTGGAATTAAGCAAAATACAAGACTTAAACTTAGAACTCCAGTATGTAATGAACTGGACATACAGTGATAGTGTAGACTGACCGACCTTTCTTATATCCATAGAAGACATGTTTACTTAAGTCAGTTTTGTGATCATTCTAATACATTTTACAACGTTTACAATATGCGTTGTTGCTATTATTCCTTACTTCTGTAATTCATTTGTAGAATTCTTTATCTGAGATCCACGAATTTTGTAAGTTTTATCTTATACTTATTCCATTACGTTAATGTGAGCAATACAGTAAGACAATTATGTTCGCAACTTCACATCTACACAGTTTCTTTCAACTACAAAAGCTGTGAGACAGTAACATGGTTTGTGATACTGTAAGAGCACAAACTGAAGAAGTCTACTGTTGTCGGATCTGGATATTACAAAGTACTAAAGCAAATTATTAAATTAGTATGGAAAATTATTAGTTTTAGTAAAACTGTTCTTTATTGATCATTGCGAATAAAATACTCAGCAAATAAATTTTTATTACAATATATAAAACTAAATTTTTTGATTTCATATATGAAGATAAGAAAGCATCTCATTCTTATAGCCTGCAGAAAGTTAAAAGTAGTCCGCATAGTAGCACATCGCCATTTTTGAGATATTGGTAGCAAGACCACTTAAAAATAATGCCCAATCCGCTACTTATAGCCCAATTTAGCAACAGTGATATGGATCACTAGACTAAGCTTTATTTCTCCAATTTATTCTATTAAATCGAGTTTTACTGTAGTTCTTACAGACATATTCATTTATGAAATATTAAGAAAATTATAAATTGTTTTCGTAAAGCTTGTGAGAAGAAACTATGTTTCTTGAAGAAAACTACATTTTGGATTTTTTCATGTAAAACTGCTTATGCTATATATTAGTGTTCTTAATGAAATATTGGTTCATGGAATATCTTAAATTGCCTGAATCGTTTATGGACAATCCCTTCAAAATTACTAACAAATAGAGTAAAGAACACCTTCTTGGATTCTCTTCAAATAGAAATCACTTATACTATATTAAGAGATTATTAATGTAATATTGAGGTATGAGATAGAAACAAAATCAGCCGTTTTCGAGAAAAAATGAAATCTTTGAGTTTTACGTCCCACGATTATGCCGTTTAGGCTAAAGGAGACGGTGATGATGAATAATGAATGAAATGGTGGAATGAAGAATGTGTGAGGAAACGGGAGAACCCCGAGAAAACCCACGCACACGGCCGTTTCCGAGTATATATATATAAATTCATCCTTTTGGAGCTAGGAAGAAAATTTGAATAAAATGCCTCTGGAGAATCTTACCTAGGAATAAAAATTTATATTTGAAGTTTGGTGCTTATACGTTGAATGACATAGCCTTTAGACGAATATACGTATCTGCGTATATTGTATCCATCGGGACAAACGAACGCATAAACAGAAGATTAATCATTCTAAACTCACTTTTGTGACACGTTGATGTTATGAAACGCGTTAACTCGTTGAAACTTCGAAACTGATATCTTTCACGAACACCATAATTTCTTCTCTCTTATCATCACTTGGAAGCAAAAGTGATAATCCATGTGGTGTTTAGTATCTGTGGCAAGCGTTGAGACTTTAAGATTTCAACTGTAGCTTAACGTGGGAACGAAATTATATATACTCTCAGAAATTCTACCTGAACTTTCCGCACAAAATGAGAGAACTTTTCTTTATAATTCTATGTATAAGGAAACTAAACAAAGTGAAGTCTGAGTGTGATCTGAATGTTATATAAGGACTACCTGCACATTGAATATTCCTATGAAAGAGATGAAGAATAACCTGATAATACAAAGATTTATATATATCCAAATAATATAATGATTTGGTTAGAAACTCAAGAAGGAATGCAACGTCAATAGGTTTCTTAGAATAATACACAGAATAACATGATCTCTGTAGGAAGGAAAGGTAATGTTTGATCAGTTCCGAAAAATCACAAGCACAAGCACAACATACACAGAAAACAAGAATAAAAGTAATTGAAAGTACACGTATATGTGCTCAGATATATGGATTGGAGTTTTACATTCGTTTAATTTTCATTGCTTTAGAATATTTTTACATGATAACATATATACTCTATTTTGCCAAAATACTCTATTATGCTTATTTACTCTACTTTTTACATGGTTTTTAAAGCCTCATGTTCCACTAATGCAGAATAGAGATTCGCTTAATTTAATGTTAAATATCTTGTGAGCTTAGTATGTATTACATATTATCAAATGACGTACTGTCTTTTAATCGTTACTTGATGTAGCGATTCATATGGTCAATGCGAAAGATATATATATATATATATTACAGGAGCTTTCAGATCATTAAGGATTTTGTGTGTTGCGTGAGTGTTTTATAGGAAACATTTAAGTAGGCAGAAGTTTGTGTTACAGCAGAGTTAATTCTTACTCGATGTAAATTCCCGATTGTGGCTCACTCTGGTTCAGATTTCAGATTTCAGTACTATGTGAAAGTTACAAGAGAGTATTAGTCTATTAAAAGATGCCAAGAGTCCAAATCACTTTGTTGTAAACACAATAACAAATTCAAACAATTATGTTTTTTTCAAACCTGTATAATATATTAACACAAAAAGTAAGGTATGGGAAAGCGATAAATAGAAGGGTAGGAACCTTCATGACTTGAATGTAATTCCAAAAAGTAATTCCAGTAATTGAATAATCTGAAAACTTTTCTAATGCAAATTCGTATCATTCATAATTTTTTGCTTCGAAGTCGGCCAAATCAAAATAGTAATCGTTTCGAGAAAGCAAACCATTTGGTTATCTCCAAAAGCTGATCTGTTTCTATAAGAACAGATTAAAGTTGTTGATGCCTAAGACATTGAAGACCGACACTATATATCAAGCTTGACTTGATGGACGCCCGTATGGACCATTGCACGACATCGCAGTCTCTACTGCAGCGAACGGCTGCAGGTAGACTATCCTGGGACTATTTACTATGCGAACGCAATTTGAACAAAGGTGCCATTTTCAATGCACATTATTCCGTGAGACTAAGAATCTGCACTTTTAACAAATATATACACGAGCGAACCAAAATGGATATCAGTTGTAGCTACCATGTGTCGAAAGGAGAAAAATGTTTTAGTCTCATTAAGTGCATTTCTGCATGATCATTATTGTGGCGATACAATCCTCATGTCTCTTTTGTGTAAACTAAGTTTAGGACATGTTTCTAAGAAGCCACATTAATTTTGACAGTACTTTCGACTTTACAAGCTGAGAGTTTTCCTCTGGAGAAAATAGCACTAACAACCACAAAATCTTTCGAGGAACTTTCTTTTCATTGAAGCAGAAATATACCTCAACCTCTTCCACTAATACTATTATTTATTTATTTATTTAACGGCAGAGTTAAGGCTATATTTGCCTTTTCTTACACTCAACCAACTAAAATGTATACGAGATATACATACTACCATTATCATCTAATCCATAAAGATTACAATTACTACATTAATGCATATGTATATACACACATATATACCCCTACACACGAATATACTCCCTTACATACCCCATCCCCCCATATCCTCATACTATTTATCATAAAAACAAGAAAACTATACATACAGCATACACAGAACGATATATATATTCTTAAAAGTATATTACCTTACATTCCCCCCTCCCTCATACCTTCCCACAAACCTAGTATTATAGATACATACCTCAAGTTTCTGTTTACATTTGGTTGCTACTGCTCATCTTTGTGAAGAAAGAAAGAAAGAAAGAAAGAAAAAAAAGAACATCATTCCCGAGATTGGTGTACATTGGCTAAGGCTATCAGATATTGCTTCAAATTTCTTTTGAATGTCGCAATTGAGGGTGAATTCCTTACATCTGGTGGAAGTCTGTTCCATTCTCTAATACCAGAGATTGTGAATGAATTAGCCATTTGATTCGTATTATGACGAGGTATCGACAACAGTGTTGATCTATCACGATTGTGGCTATCTCTAACATACTGCAGTTTATTGTAAAGATATATAGGCACACCAAATTTCAAAACTTTAAATAAAATTGTCATTGATTGGTATATGTAGCGAGCTTGGATGTTTAACCAGCCCAATTCATTAAAAAAAGGCGTCAAGTGATCAGAACATTTGAGATTAAAAACAAACCGAACGCATGCATTCTGAACCCTCTGTAACTTTCTTAGCGCTTCTTTATTTACATTGCCATAAGCTCCAATGCAATAATCAATATGTGATAGTACGAGGCTTTGTACTATAGATGCCTTAATTGGATACGGCAACATATTTTTCAAACGGTATAGAGAGTGCAGTGCACCAAACGCCTTTTTGCATACATGATTTATATGATCCGCCCATAGAAGATTCTGATCAAATATGAGGCCAAGATTTTTCACTTTTTCATCAAACGCTATATGTGTGTCATTTAATGTAATTTTAGGAAGCTCAGTGCTCTGCAGTCTGGAAAGGATATTTCTCGAACCAATTATGATACATTTAGATTTATTGGGATTTAGATATAAATTATTAGATTGGGCCCAGGCACTTATGCGTTCCAGGTCTAAATTTATGAGTGAGATAGTGTCATTTATGTCTCCAAGATCTGTCGAAGTATATACTTGTACATCATCTGCATATAAGTGATATTTAAGGTGACGAATTTGTTGAGACAAGTCATTTATGTATATAGAGAACAGGATCGGTGCTAAGACTGTTCCTTGACTGACTCCACAGTGCACTGTTGTCCATGAACTTTGAATGTCCAGAACAGAAACACGCTGATATCTATTTTGAATGTACGAACGAAAACCATTTAACCGACGTATCTGTGAAATGAAAGAATGACTTAAGTTTTGTCATTTTAAAGAATGACTTAATACTACTGTAGAAATAGTCTGAATCTTTCCACCCACGCTTCGCTTATTGTTTCAATTATCTTTCAGCGGTCATCATCTAGTTTCCCTTGCACAACCATTTGCGCTTTCGCTCTGACATATTCCGTATATGTAATTTCAGCACCCTGATCTTGGATAAGGTTTGTAGGCTCTATTTGTGATGGATTCTAAAATTCTCTATTGATTTCTACACCTAATTCTTTTCACCATAGCGTGTTGTTATAATGATTCTCACAGGTCACCATATCAGTGACTTTCCTTTGCACAGGTCTTGTGAGCTTCACTGATTCTCTCTTTGGATGAGATTTCATTGGTTGGAAGTGGTTCACTGATAAGGTGAGACACAAAACAGTTATTTACAACACTAACAGTAGTTCTTTTCCATCACAAAGTCATTAGTAGTACACTCTTGCAAAATGTCGTAAATGTTAAAGTTTGTATGAGGAAAACCCATAACGCTTTCATTCCAAAAGTAAATGTTTTTGGTAATGGTTTGCCCATTAGAACACTTTCACTCTTCTGCGCAACAGCTGAGAGGCTGGTGCATGTGAAGTTTGATTTCTGTAAAACCTCCTTGATAGGTGTCGCGGTATACAATTTGTTCAAATGGAAACGGATATTAGCAAATGGATGTTCGGATGGAAACGGTGATATTACCAAATGTTTTGTTCCTCTAATATTTTCAAAGCAAATGAAGGTAAACATATTTTACTTTTCTGTAGACGATCCTTTCAGTGGTTCACAAAGGTGCTAAGTATTCTTCTTACCAAAATATCTTCTAAGTTTATAAAAGATATTCTTTTTTAAAATCGTTCTATGTATGAACCTCCGCTAAATCTTATTTTCATCAGTCAGAAACCCATAGTAGACTCCTCTTGAAGAATATTCTGAAATAGTGAAACTCTAATAACTTGAAGTTCTAAGTTTAAGTCATGGTTGAAACCCCAGAGGAAAGGTAAGTTATATTATATATTGAGTGACAGAATTGTTTATCCTATATAGCTTAGAATAATGAAAGTGTACGTTTGCTTTCACTTTCATCACTTGTGCTTGTAACTCATAACTGTAAAGTATATGAAAACTCAGGATATTAAAACTCTGAAAAAACAAGAAAGTGGAATAAGTATATAACTAAACTTCAAATTAGTTCAATAAACACATCTATTTAACGCTGGTGTTTTTTCAGAGATTCATTTATCATAATACAAGTTGGATTAATAAGTTTTGCAATATTACATCCTTTCTTGTGTATATGTAACGTGGCTAAATTCGTTCCAGTAATTCACAGTGTACGATTATAGGTATTGGTAATATATGTCTGATAAAATAAGTGTCCTATTTCTATCTGCGATTTTGCAGCCACAAAGATGAAGATGCCCATAGTGCCTAAATTTAATTTTGTAAATTTTGATTTATCTTCGAATTTAGCCGTAACGAAACGAAGAAACCAGAATGTTTATTGAACAAAATCCAAACAGTTAGTTAGCCACAGCGCAGCAATCAGATAGTACACGACATTTTTGCTAAAGGCCTAATAGGAAAGGTAAGCTAAGCCGCAAAATATTGATTCTAACATCGTTCTCCAAGTTGTGGGGTCATGTTCGGTAACTAGCATTGAGACACAACTCAGACATACGGCATCTATTATTCTGTTCTCTTGTCTTTATCTTCTTTTGGTTGCTTTGGACTGCGAGATTAGTCCGAAACCTCTTTTGACTGCTGTGGGATGAAAAATAATTCATACTACCCTCTCGGTTGTTGTGTACTAAGATATAACTCCTAACCCTGTTTCGGTTGCTGTGCGAGAAAGACCATTTTTAACATGCTATCTAACACTATGATAGGCTGCTGTGGTCTCAATTTATCACGTTCTGGCTCACATGGGGTGGAACATACTTGCAAGTCTAACCTTTATCCACATCAGATAAACTCCCTATCTGACGCTCATCTCACACCATTATACTGGTTAAAAGATGCATCTAGTACATCTTTGGATCTTGATTTTAGAGCGAATTATATTATAGACTGAATAAAGTTTAAGATTTTTATAATGAAATAATGACGGAACAACGTAATCTTGTGTACATTTACCTTTACCTACGGAACGTTAGCACATACATTCCGGATCTTGATCTCTAGGATTATTACTAGTTAGTAATCCTATTTATTACCTACTTTCTGCGCTTACGATTGCTCGAAACGAAGATGAGGTGAAAGCTGCTGTATTCTTTGCATCGATGAGAAACTAGCTAAAACGTTACCTGAGACGATGGCATATGCTTTCGACTAGGCAATTTTTGTTCTAACTAGAAGCATACAACAAGTAAATAGCTAAAATATTGCAAAACCCTAGACTTAATATATGCTTTTCTTTAATTTAGGTTTTTCAAACTTTCAATGATGATTTTTTAAAAAAGCGGAAACAAACTAACTCCTAATACAAAAAGGCATTTTAATAATTCCAAAATGTTGTTAAACAAACAAAAAATTCCTTTCAGGTCTATTCCCGTGATTTAGAAATTTGATTGAACACAATAATTACGTCATAAATTGCGCATCCAGATATGGGACCAATAAGAAAATAAATTAAAACAATTTACTGGATTGTATTTCTATACATTTCTCACTTTCTGGATTTTTTGACTTTCTTTATTCCGTTTCTGATATTCACTAAAGTGACAGTAATTTCTAAATTTTCTGAAATTATTAATTGTACCATAATTATGACATAAATATAACACTTTAAAGAGCATTTGTTCTATTTGTTTGTGATGAATGTTTATTTAAAAGCGTGTTTCTTTATTTTATATTATATATTTCTAAGAGCTTAATACGATTATAAATAGTGTTTTACAATTTACAATATGATCCAACATCATAAGAGATTATCTTCCTCGAAACAGAGGCTAACCTAGATATATTATTTTTCATTTTGAAAACAACTATCGCATGACTTTGGTTTAATTCGGTAAGAATTCATGTAGTTCAGATTTTATGTTGAGCTTAAAATCTAGTAAAATATACTACAAATATGCTACAAATATGCTACAAACATGCTACAAGTGTTGAAAATGGACGTAAAATGTAAGTCAAACAAACTACATGAAACAAAATTTAAACTATCTTCGAAAGCAATATGTAGCAAATAATGATAATAATGGTACTTTAATTCAAAATTTAAATTTATGTTAAAATTTTCTACGTGCATTGATGATTAGTACACTTATCTTGTGTATCTTGGATTCGATTCTCAACAATGTCAGTTTTCTTATATTCATAAACATTGTATAGACATATTGTAGCTAGTGAAAAATAAACGGAGCAAACTGTAGAGCAACAAACACTGATCAAATAGTGAGTTTAACAATGAACGATCAATCAACATACGTAACACAGCTGCAAATCGCCCGCAGCAATATTTTCGTTGTAAACAAATGTCTCTGCCTATGAAGAACCGTTAAAATTGGGTTCCTGTTTTGGCTCAAATACTGTAAACCTTCGTACGTGAATACAAGCAAAGAAATGATATATTTAAATTCAATAAACTACCGACTGAAATTTCAATCGAAACATTTAGGATCAAAATAAATATTGCAATTCTTTCTTCTACTGAGTGACATGAGTTTAAATTTCGAACTCTAAAGTTTCGAAACCGACTTCACAATCGAAGATTTGTGTTTGTGCACTGATCTCTTATGAGTGTGTAGAGTTAAATTCCCATATGTTCCAGGATTCGAACCTAAATACACGAATATAAGTTATACCATCATCTGTGGTTTGGTACATTCATTAAATTTATAAAAGTTATCTCACAAGTAGACCTCAGCACTTCGCCTTTGCGTTAGCAAAAGGAAACAACTACTGTTCTAGAGTAGGGTTGAATATAAGACACTGACAGAAATTTTAGTTGCTAATGAGCACTACAAATATGGGAAAACGAAATAGAAACATAAATGTAGGAAAGCCATCTACAATGTAATTTGATAGTTGCAAAACCGATATTTTTCGAAATGGATGGAGGAACAAGAGTTATGACTTCAACTATGTAAATCGAGTTAGGAAGGATGTTTTATTGCCTTCCGGATCATGGCCGCCATCTTGGAATCCGTCATATTGGATCGACGTAATTTTTTCAAACAAAAATAGGGCCATGTGAGGTATCAAACAACAATGCCTTTTTCCACCCAATCGCATACACTAATTAGTTTGTCCACATCTAGAACGATTTACAACTTACAGTTCTTTGAATGTTGAAGAATTCGTTGTTTGTAGGAGATAGCAGATAACTACAGTGCCAATGAACATAGTTCCAGAGACAGCATTCTTACAGGACAAAATTACGGCAATGCAAGAAATGTAAGTCCTAAGCATTCATAAAGTGGTTCTGACCTCGCTACTTTGTGTGTGCGTTTGTACATTCAAACTGACACTATAAGCAGCAGGGGCAGCACGATGAAGCGAATAGCAATATTGCTTACCAATGGCATTCTTGGTCATAGCAGCTACGGTATAAGGTAGGAGATTACGTGCATCGTGTACCTTTCTACAGCGGCAAACTCTTTTGTAAGGAGACAAGTTCAGGAAATATTTATTCTCATTATCAGTTCTACCCGTAAACTCGAATTGTTTGAGAAATAGTTGTTTCGTTTATTGTATTATACCCGTAATTCTGTGAGGTGCGTGCGTGTGTGTGTTAGGGAGAGTGGGTGCAAGCAACAAATATAGACTAAAACAACATGATATTTCGTTAAATAAGGCAAGCATTGCGATGTACCTCTTGCAGCAGTTGCAGATATTACGGTTGGAGCACAAAGCAACAGATATATCAGAACAGTAAGGAGCAATCTAAGATGGCATAATTGTATTCCTAGCGGATGAAGAACTGGAATTCGAAATGGAATATATTCGGGATGTTCTAGAGGAATCACATCATAAGATAAACAATCAAGAAGCTAGTGTGGAAGCGGGAGGGAGTAATTACACAACACATTCCGAAAATGCTGACAGAACACCAAGTGTCCAAGAAACTACGTCAGACGCATCACTTCCATCACCAGCGAAACGCAAGAAAGGCGCTTCCCTCTCGGTTGAGAAGACGAAGAAAATTATTAACTACATGACACAACATCCAAACCACGCTAAAAAGACAATATGTAACCGATTTCGTATTAGCGAGTGGATCTACGATCGTGTTAAGAGTGAAAAATAAATGACTCTCTAACGAAGTCAAGCGTTCCCTTTTACAGGAGGCATTGTACGTGCAGTTTATCCACGCACGTGAAGCACTTTTCCAAACGGTATCAGACAGTGATCTTCAGCGAATGGCATGCCACATTGCGCGTGATATTGGGTATAAACAATTTAAAGCCTCGGAGACCTGGCTCCTGAACTTCAAACGACATTATAATATCGGGCTACGGAAAGTGACAACCATTAAAACAAGACTTCATCATGATCACCAGTCATACCTGAAACTGACAGTTAAAGACTAAGTCCACAGCATCAAACAGACGTTGCCTAATTTTGAGTTTAAATGTGTCTGTAATGCTGACCAAAAGTTTTCAATTTGAAATGTAAAGAGAACTTTGGATATAAAAGACAAAAGGAAAATCGAGGCCCTTGCAATAAATGTAAATGCTATGACATATTCGTACACAATCATACCTTTAATTAATTTAAAGGGAGAGTTAGTTGGTAACCTGTTCATTGTTCTCCATGAAAAGAACGGACTAGTGCCTGTAAGATTGCACATTGGATTTAATAGGTTAGTGCAGAAATTTGGCAAGATACATGTGACAGCATCAACATCGGATAAAATGGAATTACATGAACTGCGAGAATGGTATGTGAATTGCTATTGGCCGAATGCAGATAGCAGAAATTTACTTATGGAGAATAGCTGAGAATCACTTAATAATGAAGAGGTGCGACGTAGAACAGCTCCACCTGGGAAATCAATGGAAATGCGACAAATTGTAAAAGGTACCACCAGCATATTTCAACCTTTGAATGTACTGTTTTTCAGACAATACAAAACGTTGGCGTTTCACATGTGATTATGCAATAAAGGACGCACATTTCCGTTCAAAACTGCATGACAGAGATACTATTGTCACTCTGCATTTCAGTCTCCTCACTTCACAGGAACGATTCAATATGCATTTTTAAATCAGTATATACTGATGATCCGATCGAATGGCTCGAGGTGCCGAAAAAGTACGCTTTCAATATTCCCGGCATTAACTATTGTGACATTTTTGACGCTTCATTTTTTATTAGGTGCTCAAGGTGCTATGCAAAATTCTCTTTTGACCACTTTATGAATCCTGAGGACCTTCATTTCTTGCATTGCCGTAATTTTGTCCTGTAAGAATGCTATCTCTGGAGCTATTTTCAGTATCGCTATTCACTATAGTTATCTGTTATCTGCTACAAACAACGAATTTTTCAACATTCAAAGAACTGTAAGTTGTAAACCGTTCTAGATATGGACAAACTAATTAGTGTATGCGATTGGGTGGAAAATATCATTGTTGTTTGATACTTCACATGGCCATCTTTCCGTTTGAAAAAAAATGATGTCGATCCAATATGGCAAATTTCAAGATGGCGGCCATGATCTGGAATGCCATAGAAACATCTCTCCTAACTCGATTTATATAGTTGAAGTCATAACTCTTGTTCCTCCATCCATTTCGAAAAAATAAGGGTCTTTCAACTATCAAATTATATTGGAGATGGCTTTCCCACATTCACGTTTCTATTTCGTTTTCTCATATTTCTAGTGTTCATTAGCAGCTAAAATTATTGTCAATATCTTATATTTAACCCTACTCTAGGACAGTAGTTGTTTCCTTTTGCTAACGCAACGGCGAAGTTGTGAGGTCTACTTGTCAGTGTAATTACTGGTGAATCCTCATTACAAATTATAAACAATTTACAGAAAGGAAGGGTAAAAGGGAAGCAGTATTTACACTAACATCAGTAATTACTAGGTTTGATTCCTAGTAATTACTAGGTTTGATTCCTATTTTGATTCCGGTGTTTAGAAGTGCCAATAACTCCACACATCAAATGTAGTCGTTCAGTCACATTCCGCTAGTTTTCACTTTGTGTAACACTCATCATAATATAATTTTATAATCAATAAGTCTCCCTTTTCAATTTCCTCAATGATCAAATGATCTTAAGTATTTGCCAACAGATTGCGAAGAGATTTCAATCGTGTTTTTGAGTCCCACAAAAGAATATGTTATTTTCTGTCTGTCTTAATAGTGTTTTTGTGGGGTGACATTCAGAAGTCCTAAACGGCATAAGTCCTAAAAATATAGACACTAGACCTAGATTTCAGGTCTTGTGCCGTTTAGGACTTCCGCCGTTTAGGACTTGTGCCGCAAAATGATATTTAGGTCTTGTGCCGTGTAGGTCTTGTGCCTTTTTCATTCACTTGCTTTAATTCTGAAATTCGCCACCACCATACGAAATTGCAAAGATGCAGCAACTAGTAGGGATAATGTTACGAACATAGCTAATTATAATGGTAACAGCTATATTTGTACTACTAAGATTATTGTTATCATTATCTTTTCTACACTTATACACTAATTACATAATATAACCTATTTCATTCTAAGAATTAATTATATAATTGATTAAGAAATTCGTTTCTTTAAAATGGAAATACGAGAATCCCAAGACAAATTCCTGAAAAAAAGGAAGAAGAATTAAATAAAAATGTTTGAAGAGCATACTTTACCATGCTTCTGAAACCAAATAAACATTCAAAATTGCAATATATACTGTGTGGAGTGTATTTTATTAAGAGTAGGACAAATATCCAGCTACGTTTTACTTAATTAGGACAAAAGCTCACTAGACATTTCACGAGTGAACATTAAATACCAACGGTATACATTAAGAACGCAGTAAATTTAAAATTGAACAAAGAACATTTATTATGAAATACAGTTACTATATTTCACAGTGTGCTTTGATAGAGTTGATACGTATAAGCAAAACAAAATCAACAAATAAATTACTAACGCAATATGCAATACAATACGAATGCAGAAATCACTACATACTTATTTAGGGGTGTAGCCTGCAATTTTTTTTTTTTTTTTTTTTTTTAGGGGAGCAGGCTCTTTATATATTAAAAGCAAACCAAAAGTTTATTTCTAGATTTCTAGATTACATTTTCTTAGATTAAATTACCAAATTTGCTGTTTTGTTACAAATTTACAGTAACTTTATAAGAAAATATAACTTATTGATAAAAATGTAGTTTTACACCATTTTGTATTAGTAATTCTACTTTATAAGTGCAAATGGATTTACATAGAGTCATGCCAAACAGATCGATACCGTTTTTTGTAAATTTACCTGTGAAATGTTTTACAGTGTAAAGTGCTCACCTGTGGAGCAAGAAGTCTCTAGTTCGATCACAAACCAAGAGGGTCCGTGAGTTTTGTCAAAATTATCCGTTTCCTCCCATATTATCATTCTATCGACTATTTCATAATAATTAACTTTCATTAGCCACCAGCATCTTTTAGCTTACATGTCATATGTATGCGATGCAAAACTAGACATTACATTTCCTTTATATATTTGTTATTTCTCAATTAGATCTAACTAGCCTTCCTCTTCAAATATTTAGATCTGGAAAATATCTAGTTATTTCTTCAACTTTTCGTGTTATACATGTTTCAGTTTTGTATATTATCATACTTCATATGGGAAAATTGAAATCGTCTTGTTCCAAAGAACTAATAGATAGATTTTTTGTATATTTTATCAATCATGGATAATGGAAATTTTAATCGGTAGGAAGAACAATAGCCACGGAAATAAAAGGAAATATTTTAAGTAATTTCGAAAATATACAAGACATTTTTTTTAAAATTGTCATAATGGTATATAATTTTAAAAAGTCAATTAGATATGCCTTCCAGCATTTATTACCAGTAAATATTATCTTTGAGAATTATTCAGTTATTTATCAGTAAACAATTAATATTTTTATATTAATACAAAGGACAGAAATTTTATTTTTAGTGATCCTATATTTTGTGTACTATTGTAAGGATAAATTAGCAAATGTAGAATTTTAAAGTTCATTTTATTTTCTTTTTCTTAACCTCCAAGATACCTTTACACTAATACTTGAACTGAGACGTCCGTTTCATCTATGGCAATTACTGTGCATTGGAAATTACTGAATTTGATACTGAAATTACCTTAAGTATAGGAATTTCTCGCTTGTGCGTGGTAAAACAATGTTTTGAAAGGAAGGGAAACTTGAACAGAGATAGGAAATATTAGACATTTCTGCTGTTTTCAACGTTTATTTGAATTGAGACTTCCGAATTTTAGTTCTACAGTTTTTATTTTATTTTTAGAATCGCCATAAACTTGTCGAATCATGTCAAATATCTCTGTGGGGATTTGCTAGTTTTACACAGAATTTGACGTTCGTATGTTGTTCTAACTTGCTGTCCATGATGAAATTGGAGATGCACGAGGTCAGCATAACACCAGCTCTCGATGTACACAACACCATATCTCTTGGAACATTGAGTTATGAAGGTAAGTGCTTCCTGTGCCTTGAGTGCGGCCTTGAGCTGCTATCTATTGGCGTTTTACAGAACTAGTCTTTAAAATTTCTGATACTACCTCGTATATATGTTGTATAACAGTTGTTTTCTCGAAGTACACTATCAGGTAAAACGTAGTTAATTAAAAGCTCTAAATGTCCATTTTTAACAAACTGCTCATCAAGTACTCATATCTCTGCACCACATTTATGTAATTATTCAAGTACTTCCTTAGACGCAACACTATGTTGACTTAGATCATTAAGTATCTAGCAAATTGTAGGTAGAGATGTCTATTGGTGTAACTGTTTACTACTAGGAAAGCTAACCCAAGAGATAATGTGACAAACTTACTATTTAACACAGAAGCTGCCACTCCGTCAGTACCTTCACTCAGCTATTGATGCCAGTGACGATGAGTGCTTAACAACAACTGATACGTAAACTGTTACTTTAAGTTCGAACTCGGAGTGCAATTTGTCAGTTCCACCAATCTTGTGCAAGTTGTAGAGTGTAGAAGACCAGTCAAGGTCCAGCCACCAAGGCTCAGCCAAGTCAGATTCTTAGATCGTACGACACGCCATTGAGGAATCCATTCACAAGCAGACGACGATTGTCAAACCAACTTGGCATGTTTTCACCCACTCTAGTGCGTCACCTTCAAAAACACGGGAACACTAGTAGGAGGTGCTGCATTGTCCCACATGAGTTCACCCTTGCTTAGGCTCATACGAAAGTGAATGTGTGCCGAAAACTGGTGTAAAATTCGAGTTTCTTGAAGCAAATGAGAGAAAGGTGGTACTTTCAAAATTTGAAAGTTCAAGAAAACGAACAGTTGTTGAACAAGGGATAACTTCCAGAAGGTAGTCAAGTAAGGCCGTTTCGAGCATAAATTAATATTTTGTGTGTGGTAGAACTACGAGAAGGAATTCACTTCGAGTTCATTTCAAATGGTACCATCAATGCTGATCATGAAAGAAAACGGAAAAAAAAACCCAAACCAAACAATTACGACAAAACAAAAAAACTACTGTTAGTAGTTAACGAAGAAGAACTGCATGTAGTGTAGAGGAGTCGCTAAAATGAACTTGTAACGAGGGCTATTACGAAACATCACCTACTAATTGAAATCATGATTATTTTCCAATAAAGTAAAATTCAATAAACTTTCTTGTTATTGTTCGTCCCTCAATGTATACTCATCTCATGGTTAATTATCCCATATCGGACTTCCGAAGAAACTCATCGAAACAACTTATTGACCGCGCCAATAGCGACTACTCTCAGTCATGACTCCGTTTTCTTTCATCCAGAAATAGAAAAGAAAAGAAGGAAGTAGAAGGGTAAAAGAAGGAGGTAGGAGAAGGGAGGAAAAAGAAAGAAAACAAATATAATATTTTAATAAGAAATAGATTACTGGATAATTCCGGGAATATAGTAAGAAGTCTCGAAAGTCGTTGACAGATGAATCATTTTGTGTTATTAACGACTAATCAATTTTAGAATGTTTCGGAATAGACACATGTTCCTCCATATCACCCTGACCTAGCTCCAGGCACCACGTTCGTGGGGTTGCCCAGACCTAGACCAAGAAAGGAGAAAATCGAAATTATTCCTCGTAAAGTTAATTCGAACGATGATTGATAACCATCCAGTATCTGTAGGATCGACCACACATATGAATTAGCCAAAAAAAAATCAAAGTTATAAACTCAATATAAATTTATGTATCGCATCAATAAGGATTTCAACTTCCTGTTAGAAAGATGTCGTATTTAGGCTGATCCTGCTATTTTCGTCTCACTCCTAGAGCCGATTTAAACCGTTAGTAGCGGTCCTTCATGACCTAGATTATTTACCTTAACACATATATTAAAACATGTCACATATATTATAGACGTTAATATGACAAAGGATATTACTAAAATTACTTAAATTAAATCTATCATGCATTCACTCGCTCACTCACTCAGGACAGTGTATATATGTTTAAAGGAAACCAACTAACTACAAAGGTACAAATAGTTTATTACATTCATAGTGAAAAGAAAAAAATTAATTATATAAAAAAAGCACAAGTTCCTGGTTATATATCAATAGAATACATAGGGTTTTACTTTAGTAAGTCTTTATACATTTGATCATATTGACAAATGGAAAGGAAAAGAAAAAAAATAATTATTACATATATTATATCTTAGGCATGCTAAAGCGAAATTATGATTTGCGACATACGCAAAGAAGACACTTATATTACTTAAAAAATGGACAAAGAAAAAGAAAAGAAAAAAAGCTCTTGGGTGTAATAGAACTTATGAGTCTTTACTTCACATTGAGCAATAAAATATTAATAATTCCGAGCGTTCAAATCACAAATCGCGCATTACTCGTAGCGTCCAAAATATTTCGGTCCATTTAACTTAGTTTGTGTTTATATATCTATATCTATATCTATATCTATATCTATTATATCTATATCTATCTATCTATATATATATAACTATTGGTTCATAAAAACCATTCATCAACTATATTTAGTTTGTGACTATTAGCAGTTTATATCTGCACTCGCATACTGCGACGTTTATACCCATCTAGGGATTTTAAAATTCACTTTCCGCCAGAGGATGCTTCACCTCTTAGTCAGTCCATTTACAAATTTAATAATCAGATAATTTTGAGTTACTTGTTCATCACTGGGACACGTCACGAGACCTTTCATTTATCCAGGATCACTTTTGTGTATGTATATATATATATATATATATATATATATATATATATTGGATTTGAGATGGTCTTCCACAGGTGTAAGAAGTATAGTGATTTAAATTAAGGAAAAACACTGGTCAAGTCATAGGATACATATGCAGGTGAGAGGGATTAAAGGTACACTTTCCACAATGGTTTTAGGTTGGTAGCTCAGGAATAATATTCATTATGATGTGGGTTACATTTAGACCTGCCGTTACTTCTTAATACATGCCATTAAATAATGATCACATAGGTTATGATTTACATCTATCCAGAAGAGAGGAAAATTATTTGAATGCACGGCGGTATTCTTGACAAAAATCTATATTATTATATTCGTCGGAAACTTACTTGTAAACTATAGCAACCAGTACACGTTTTGGGGGACAGACACGAGCGCTCTTACATATATCCATATAATACATTTAATATCATACTTTTACTCTAACATCATATTCACATACTAAGCGCATGTACATTTCGATGTACTCATTTATCTATCTATCTATCTATCTATCTATCTATCTATCTATCTATATATATATATATATATATATATATATATATGATATATATATATATATATATATATATATATATATATATATATATATATATATATATATATTTAATAAATGCGCACATATTTAAAGTAATAACCCCAACTATAATTTCAGAAAAGGTTGCAAACATTGCACAAGAAAAACAAATGACTTCCGACATTACATATGAGAAAAAAACAGAATTGATTTTTTTACCTGATACCGCAATCTATAAATTTCAACTTTCATATAGTCAATTCGTGCATGAATCGTAAAAACTTTGTGAGGCAGGCACGTAACACAAAACATTTTTAAAGATATAAATAGATAAACAAAAATACAATTTCTGGGCCCAGGTTAACTACAAGATAAACGAAAACCAAAACGGAAGGAAAGTGAACGATGAAAAAAACTTAGCGGAACGACGATGAAAGAACGTAATTGAAGTGTCGTCAAATATAAATTCGTTATTCATTTTGGCAATAGGTCAAAATGTGATGGAGGACCCAATCACTATCTACTCTATCCATGCATTGTGTCTTGCAACGTCTCAGCTGGTAATTTCAGATCAGAGTTGTACGTTAAATAAATTGTAAGCGACAAGTTCAAAATCGGGGGGAAGGGAAGGTTGAAAATTTTTAAAAAAATCGAAGTAAGAAGGAAGAGACAAGGGAGAGAAAGCGGCGCCAACGAAAGGAGAAAGATTAAAGTACTACTCACTACACAGAAGAGTGATCGAATTTAAATATATAATAACTCATAGCCAAAAATATTCACATATGCCGAAAGAAGGTGGTTTACTTAAATACGTAAACTAGGAGGGAGGTCCTGCTGCCAAGGATGCAAGTTCTGTGTCCATCAGATCCCAATCCCACAAGAGTTTGCTTGTAAGATTGAAATCCGAGCCCCATATCCGGCCCAGACCAGCAGGATAAAAGGAGAGGGGGAAGGGACCATGTAACTGCGTCCCCAATTTTGAAATCTCTAAGGAAAAATATTCGACCCCTCAGAAGAACTAAGAAGGTTCTGGGACAGTAATGAAACTAGAGTAAAAGTAATAGCTAAGACATCCCTAACTAATGATTTGCCAAAATAATAAAAAAAAATTAAATAAACTGAATTTTGGATCGGTGATTTCAATTACCAAAACATCAGCGATAGCTACCCTGTGCAGACACGCCACAGTCTGGGATGTCGTTAATTTCCCTCATCTAATTAAACTAAGAAAAGAAATGAAAATACTTAAGGGGACTAGGGGTCGACATCCGGGTACGCGAAAATAAATTTCAATAACTAATTGATTTAATTCTGTAACCCAATCAGAGCTGTCGCCTCCATGAATATTGTAAGCTAGCCCGAGTAGGTAACGTGAAGAAAGAAAAAAAATCTCACGGAGCAGGATATTCTATTTTAAGACCGACCCCAAGGAAAAAATAAAAATAAAAAAATATAATTCATTACAGCCCCGTTGTGTAACAACTATTGTCTTTCCATAATTGATTATTAAATATGTCCAGTCAGCGATTATATGATGCTACAAATATTATTAAACGAGATTATTATGAACGAATACGACTGCAATAACAAATTAAGCTATAGCACTAACATAGTCCGGCAATATCTCACCCACATGTTCCCAGGATGCTCCGGTGTAGGGGCCAGAACCCGAGATATTGCTAGCTATACATGATCCTTATATATATATATATTACCGAAACGTGACTAATCATAAACTGGGCTTATATATATATATATATATATATATATATATATATATATATATATATATATATATATATATATATATAGGTATATGGTTGTCCTCTCATTCATTTCGTTTCATAATATATTCATACTATCATTTTATTCATTTATTACGACGTCGTTTTTCATAACCACCCTATTTCTTTAACTACACCCAGACTATATGCACACTTCGTCATATACTTCTAAATCTATAAATCATTGCCAACGTTTCATGTTCCGGCCACCACACAAAACATCCCTCGAACTCAAGACTCCCTTACCACGCAACCAATACTATGTTATACTTCGTAGCTTCATGTAAAAAAAAATATGTATGTATGTTCACAGAAAGCAGAGTTCTCCGCGATATTATTCAATTTTAGAAATTCTGACAACAATGAAATTATTCTGCAGCCAGAGAGAAAGAAAAAAAATGAACATTTATTATAATTTCAAAGCGAAAAACTAGCATCATATCGCCCGACTTCTGTTAAGAATTTACGTATTGTTTATTTACTTAAATATTTCGATTTCTGGACTAAGTAGAATGTTGTAATTTTCAGGAAATATTAATTTTGGATCACTTAACCTAACTGTATATGCATTTGGGCTATGAATTATATTTACTAGGTTTTGTTTCAGAAAGAAAGGTCAATTTCTTGGAAACTAAATCACTAAGAACATCGACATAGGAATGACGGTTCGTACTGAATTTTGACACTAGGGGGCTAGCGACGATATGATCAACCCTTGAACCACTGAATGTGACCTTGTACACGGAATTTTGATACTACGACACTCTCATTTTCTGATGTTACTACGGATTGGTATGTTGCGTTTAGCTATTGATCGAATACGAATGATACACTGTCCATACTTCATTATCTCACACACTCTTTCATCACTTAACTACAATTGCTACTACTGATACTACATTACAATCACATACATGCCACATCCATAACTACAAACTACATTAATACATGATATAATACATATTAATCATTACTATTTACTCACATAAACAACATTCAAATTTTACCATTTTCTTTAAAATCGGCTCTATCGGTTTACGAAAGGAAAGGGAAAGAAAGGAACAGGGCCAATTGGCCCTTGTATTCACTAAATCACATTCTTAATTCAACCTGTTTAGTTAATACCCAAACTATTTATTGGAAAAATATAGGCCTCTTTCCTGAAGGGAAAAGAACCTTATAATAACTATACGTTCAACCCATCCCTGCTGGAAGCTGTACCCCCAAGTTGAGAGTAAACAGGAGCCCTCTTGAACTTTACACGCGCATTATGATCACTATCCTAACTACAACGGAATTAAATACCGCCATGTTACTACTAGATAAGTACAAAAGAAATCACATTCACTACATACACGAACACAAACGGCAGTGGGGCAGGCCTTACGTAAGTCTAAAAGGAATAATTTTTAGGATAAAACTATTTTAAGGGAGAAAACACTACTCTTCCGAAACTGTCTATGGATCTTTAAGAACAACTAGAAAACCGATGCACTTCACATGGTAGAACCTGTCCATCACTAATTATATCTGCGAAACATGGCGTCACTGAATTACACTTCCTATTTCAGTTCTTCAGTCCGGTTTTTTACTATGAAATTTAGTGAATTATGGCTCCGTAGCTTCCTGGATGGTCTTTATTCAATTATCGAACTAGATTTACCTTGTTAATGCAGCTTTTGAAGCTAATTTCTACGTTTTCCGAGCTGGGAAGATCTGGGTCGGCTGTCTTCAGCAAATTTTCGGCAGGGAATGGGAATAATCGCGCTCTAACATCATAGCGTGGGTGAATCCTTCAATCAAAACAAAGCATTTTTGGCGGTGGGGCTTTGAAACGAATAAATTTTGGTAAAATCCGGATTGAACTAGATATCAGAAGGACATAGATATCTAAAAGGGAGGTGAAGGGTGGTCCAGAAAATTCTACCGAATTTTAGATTGGTTATTTATCTGAAAATTTCCGTCCAATGGTGGACCTATATTTTCAGATAGCACTGATACCGTAAGACTTGTAATAATCCATTTACATATCCATATACAAGACTTATAACTAATGTAATATATAAATAAAGATATCGATTCCCAAAAACTATAATTCCTAATGAAGTTTTACAGTTTTCCATGTTAATTTGAAATAGAATAACAAACAAAATTACGAATTATATGAACAGCCAGAAATTTTTTGTTAAACGTCAAGTACAGTCGGTGCAAAAAATTTCGGGCACCCTCCTATTAAAAACATCATCACATTAGACTTTAATGGTATATTACAATCATTATTCCGAATAGTTGGAGCGAATGTATCGTATGGTGCCTACACCAAAATAATCCTGTATTTGTGAATCAAAAGTGAGTACCATTGCAAAAGATTAACCTAGAACCACATTTGGCTTGATAAACGCAAAAAAAATGTTCAGAAATTGATGGCATCGAACTGATAGTACATTGTATGTAATCCTGACATTACTCCTTCGGATTACTACCGGTTTCTCTGCATGGTGCGCTTCCTAAAAATCACGATGCTTTCCCAACCAGGAGATAGTAAAAATAACAGTGACTGACTTTCTATTTGTTACCTAAAATCAAGGAACTGGCAGAAAGGCGTCTGCAGATAGCCCAACCGAGGGTCTAAACTTTCAATAGTAACCTGGTTTCACTGTACTGTAGTAAATGCAGGTATCTTACATACCAGAATTTGAATAGTATGGTCTTCGCAAAATGATATATTCTAAAATAGATGGTGGTGTTGTAAAGTTTCTTTATTATTCTTGAAAGTACATATTTAAGTTAATTTGCGCATGCGTTTAGACTACAGTGTTTAATTAATTCTAAAATATTGCTGTATTTTAACATATGTATTTCCTGTAATTTTTCGAAAAAATAAGAAATTTGCTGTACAAATCAGCAACAAAATCATATTTCAGGTGAAAATTAACAAAAGGAACAACTACATCTTTCGTATTTATTTCTTTATTTTGCTCACGTATATTTTTAGAATGACGAGAAATTACTGAAATCAAGCAATGTCATAACTGGTCTGTGGCAGGACAAGTAAATCCTTGGCACTCATATTCTAATATTGGTTATACTGTGTTCGATCAAAGTAATGAGGACAATCGATAAGCTACTTACAAGGGACAGTCTCAAAAGTTGCTCAAATCTGATTGTCACAATGCATATCTAATAGAGCATCATGAGAAATGAAAATGAGCGCAATTTAAGGTGCTATATGCATAAGAAGCATAGGACCTACGGGACATCAACATTTGAATATCCGAAAACCTATATAATGGAAACATGTTTTAAGTAAATATCTTGAAAACCGTTAAAGCAATTAAAACAAAAGGTGCACAATGTAATGAGAAGAAACTCTGTATCGAAACCACAAAGTGTTGTCATAGATAAAGCAGTGTTACCAACTCGGCATAAATTTCTTTTGTTTGAAATAGAAGCATATACAAATGCGATCTTTAATAAGTCGGAGGTCTAGCTTTCTACACCACATGGTCATCATCCGGATCAACTAAAAACGAAATAAAGTAGTAATAAAATAATTATATTTCCAATGTGAATATAGTACTCCTACAATGTACAGTAACAATAAAATAGAACAACGCAGGTAGGGAATGGAAAAGGTCCCTGACTTATTTTAAAACTGATTATTTTGTAATTATGATTATTTAGCCAAATGTGAAATAAAAATAATTGCATTTTGGAATTTTTGCTTCACATATATGTTTTAAAATTAACTAATTCATATCGGATTTCCGAAGAGAAAGATCAAAGAAATTTGACGACCGTGTCTATAGCGACAACTTCCAATCACGGCCCCTCTTCAGTTTTATTAGAAATAGGAAAGAAAGAGTGAGAAAGAAGAGGAGGTAGGAAAAAGGAAGAAAAGGAGAAAGGAAGAATGAACTAGAGATGAAGGATTACTGGATAATTATGGAAATATGGTAAATGGAATTGAATAGTTATTAAAAAGTTGATTCATATTCGGTTATTACTTAAGGATCAATTCTGAAATCATTCCGAAGAGACACGTGTTCCCTCATACTATCCCGACCTGGATACAGGCAACAGAACAAGTGGGAGTTGCCCTAATCCAGACCAGGTACCGAGAAATTTAATTTAATTCTTGTCTATTATTTCGAAATCTTCTTATTTGAAGCGGCCAAGAAAAAAAGAGTAATGTATATGTTTTCCACAAATAGAAGTTTTGAGATTTTTGGAAAGACCATCGTTATTCAGGCACATCCTGTTATTTTAGCTTTTCTCCCAGAGCCAATTTAAACTACTTAAGAGTTAGTTATCTTTCATGACCTCCGTCATACACTAATACATACAACATGCTATTACACACTTATTACGAACACTATCACAGTAAATCAATATTAAATACTACCACTTAAAACTAAATTTATCATTAATTCACCCACACTCACATACATACAGGACAGCGTATCGTCACGGGTGAAAATTGTTTTAAAAGAATCCATCTAACTACAATTTGGTGAACTTTTATTACATCTACTGAGAAATTAAACACAAAATTTTTATATACATGCGACACACACACACACACACACACACACACATATATATATATATATATATATATATATATATATATATATATATATATATATATATATATTAACGGACAAAATTACAGAAAAGGAAAAAATATATATTTTTATTTAACATGGGAAATATGATATACGTCCGTAAATAAGTATAGCATGCAATATGATGAATGAAAAAATCTTAAAATGAGGGTTAGGAATGAGTCATGTCATATATTTGAACATTTTGAAAGTAGTTATACGAGTCTTCTCTCGTACTTTCAGACGAGCTATAATACATAGTGTAGAAGCACCATTTGAGGTGTCCATGCATTTCACTTTATTGCATTTCTTATACACACATAAGATTACTTTTACAAATCGCCATTAACACATATTCTGTTCGTCGAAATGTCTATCGAATACATTTCTTCTATTTCTGGGCTTTAAGATATCAAAGTCTTGTCACTGATATCACGGTGACTAATGTGAATCATTTTGTCAACTGTTCCATTCACTAATTATCTCTCAGTGAAAATCACTTTGTACTACTAAGTACATATTTGTTGTTAGATTCGCACTATATATATGTATAGAAACGATAATTTTCCGAGTTCAGAACGATTTTCGTTTGTATTGCGAACACATCTGCTGAGGTGGGACCACTGGTAAAGTTTGACTATCCGTATGGGAGGGATGGAAATCGAAACGTAGTTTTACGGAAGGATTTAATTTATTAACTTGAAGGTAGATTTAAGGACACAATATGGTTACGATGACATGCCTAAATCCTATGCTACATACAGCTAGTTTAATACACATTATGTTAGTCATTATATATGTTATTTAATAATGTTACAAAGTTTGAAGAGAATATCTGCAACATGCGGCGGTATCTACTAATATTCATATTTTACATTTATCAGATATCTCGGAACTACAGCAACCAAGGACCGTTCGGGGTAGGTACCAAGACCCTTTACACACATTTATTCAATTCTCCATTATGCATTTTATTTCAATATCATACTTATATTCCACACATATTTCTAGCTTAATATGCATATATTCAATAACCGTTTAAACTTTCAAATCAATAACTCCGACAAATTAAAATTTCTAGGTTGCTATACTTCACCTAAGAGAGAATCCGAATATATAGCACATTTACAAACAGCTGACCACGCATAATAATAAGATTAATATTCCCAAGCATTTTATTAAGACTGGTAGACATTTAATCACATGACAGGCACGTAAATACATAAATATGTATAACTATATGGTTCTAAAAAATTAACACTACTTTTGTGCCCAGAATAACTACAACAAAATTTACTTTTATGGTTACCAATACAAACAAAACTAGAAATAACTTATAGTCTTAACGCAGAATTCTGAACGGATAATTAAAAAAATAACATTTTATTGGTACTGAACCATCACTCAGTATCGCAGTGGGTCGAAATATGATAGAGAAACGTTCCCTTAACCTTCCACATCAACGATTACCTCTACGAATCGTGTCTCGCGACATCTCAGTATTTCAAATTCAAATCATATATGTTGAATGGTTGATATACGTCAAGTTCAAAACGGGAGGGGAAGGCTAAAAATTAAAAAAAAGATCTTGAAGAAAAGAACAGAGGAATAGACAGAGAAAAGAAAGAAAAGTAAAAGCGGTGCCAAAGGAATAAGCTAGGGCACTAAAAGTACAAAGATAAGTGGTCGAATTTAGATATACAACAATCCACAGCCAAATATGCTTTCATATCCCGAAAGAGGTGGTCTACTGAAATGCGTGGCCCAACGGGGTCTCTGAGTGCCTAAGTACAAGTCCGTGCCTTCTGGGCAACCATCTCTCAAGGAATAACCCCTGTGGAATGATTGACTATTAAACGTTTCCTAGTCTAATTCGTTCAGATTACGGGCGGTCCAGCTGTAAACTTGGTTTAGTCAATTAATGTAGAATTTCTAAAAAAATTATCGGCCCCCTCAGAAACGGGGAAGAGTTCCGAGTAAAGTTTGGAAACTAGAATATAGTCGATAAAATAGAGAAAATTCTAACTAGGATTTACAAAAATTAAAAAAGAAATAAAATAAATTTTGTACTAGTAAGTTATCTACCAAATCTTACTAGTAGCTCCCAATTCCGCAATGGCGGCAACCTTCAGGTGTCATTTAATTTCATTCGCTATTTAGGTAACTGAGGTAAACACAAATATTTCGAGGGAGTTCGACACCTTGGTAGAGAATATTGAGATTCTACAGTAATAAATTTTCTGTATTCCTCGAATCTATCTACAGCGTCACCTCTGCGGACAGTAGTGAACTAGCTTAATAATAATAATCATCATCATAGATATTCTGCCTTTATTGGCAGATCACTTGCCGCAGCTAAGAAGCTTCCATGCTTCACGGTCCTCTGCTAACTTCTTCGTCTTCGCGTATGATCTTTCTGCTTTATATCATCCATTAATTGAAGTCTCCTTCGCCTCCTCCCTCTATTTCCCGCCACCATACCCTCTAGGACGTCCCTCATGATACAATCTCTTCTTAGGCAATGTCCCAACCAGTTTCTCTTCCTCTTCCTAATAATGTCTAAAAGCGTTCTTTTTTCACCCACCATTTCTAACACTCTCTCATTCGTTTTCCGCTCGACCCAACTAATTCTTTCCATTCTTCTCCATACCCATATTTCGAATGCTTCCAGTCGATTTTCATCACCTTTACGTAATGTCCCCGTTTCTGCCCCATACAGTACAACACTCCACACCAAGCATTTTATGAGTCTTTTTATCAACTCTTTATTCAAGGTCCCACAAAACAGAGTTTTCTTCCTCCTAAAGGTTTCTTTCGCCATTCCTATCCTTGCTTTTATTTCACGTTCACACTTCATGTTATTACTAAGAATACTATCCAGATATGGAAAACTATTCAGGTGTTCTATTTTCTCCCCTCCTACTTTTATATTTGACACTGACCCCTTTCGTTTCAATCACCATGGCTTTTGTCTTTCTAACATTTATTTTCATCCCATATTCTTCAAAGCCCTTTCTCATTCTCAAAGCTTAATAAGGTGACGTCAAAAAATTAAGGTTGCTGAGTAGTATCGCAAATATAAACTGAGCGCGTATATTAAAATTGTATCAATTCTGCAAATGGTTATTCTATTATGTGATTAACTGGAAAATATCCGGAATCGCTTGCCATATGACCATCATTTGTATCGTCAGGCCGGTTGATCACTTAGCATATATGTTTACTATCAAATGTCTAGCAACAAAGTGAAAATACAATCCATCATTTTTGCACAACACACTATCCTCACACAAATATTCTGACGTAATGATTAACGTACTACTGTAATCTATCTATCTATCTATCTATATATATATATATATATATATATATATATATATATATATATATATATATATATATATATATATATATATATATATATATATATATATATAATCAATACATTGTGGCAAAAATTACAACTGGGTACATATGCACGGGTGTTCTACTACTTATTCATACTTACTACAATATATATAAATACATATACATATACATATATATATTAATGTATGTATCATTAATATTATCATTAATCACTTATCTATATATTTATTCATTTCTGTAATGTCGATTTACTTTTTAGATACCCTATAGTCTATCATTACGCCCAAGACTGTTCAAAGCAGTCGTGTTGTATATATTAAAATCAACACATCACTCCAGCGCGTTAACCAACACACGTGAGCTTGTATGAACTGATATCAGATTCTTTCAAAACAAATGATAGTATATTTCACTTTACGGCTTCGGATTATTTTATACACGCAATGGAAACTCAATATTCTTAACTACATGCAATTATATGCCAGCAAATGTCAACAATGAGATCGTTCACAGAAAGCAACGGAAATAGAGAATTTAAAACTGCAGCCTGACATTAAAAGATAATGCCATATAGACAAACTTCAAGTTAAAGGAAAAAGCGAGGTTTACTATTATTCATAATTTGATTACTAGACCATGTAAATGACTGTGCTTTTTAGGAAAATTAATTTACAATGCAAGTTATCTAAATTCTTATGCATATGGGCCAGAAATAATATTTACTCATCATTAATCGCAAACGAAGGGATATTTTGGTGTTGACCTGTTTACTAAGTATCAGCATAACAAAAACCTGGCGGCGAATAATTCACAACTCGGCACGAGATGGTATTAATAATACGCAAACTAACTTTGCACTAGTAAATGTAATTTGTACTTTGTCACCGATAACTATGAGTAATCTAGGGAGTAATTACAGTACAGTGTTACTATGAATTTTGAGATGAGAATTGGTTTATCCGTTTAGATTGACTACGAGAGATGACTAATTAAGCAATACACTGTCTATAAAAAAATAAATCACATTTTCAGTCACATCACTGCGGTCAAAATACTAAAATTTACACGCACATGCATGATACATCACACATTGACCAAGAATACAAATATTAATACATATCACTACACATATTAAATCATCTTATCACCCACTTCACCTGCACATAAATCAAACAAATACGTGCCTGAAGTTGGCCCCCACACCTCTCCCAAATTACGCCAAACATTGCACATCGTTACTGCATCGTTAGTGCACGTTAGTGCACTCAGAACTAACGTTAGTGCTATCAGCGTTTACGAAATATTGAAGATTTTTGGTGGGGGGCCAACTTCATATGAAGTTAGTGCATCGTTATTCTATCGTTATTCTATCGTTAGTGCATCGTTAGTGCACCTAAACGCACTAAGCACTAACGTTAGTGCTACCATATTTTGTGATTTATTCAAGATTTTTGTTGGGGTGCAACTTCAGAAATACCAAATTCTATTCAAATAGAGGTAGAAACGTAGAGCTAACGGCTATCGTTAGTGCATCGTTAGTGCACCTAAACCCACTAAGCACTAACGTTAGTGCTACCATATTTTGGGATTTATTCAAGATTTTTGGTGGGGAGCCAACTTCAGAAATGTCAAATTCTATTCAAATAGAGGTAGAAACATGAGGTTAGCGGCAATCGTTAGTGCATCGTTAGTGCACTTAACGTACTAAGCAGTAACGTTAGTGCTACAATATTTTGGGATTTATTCAAGATTTTCGGTGAGTGGCTAACTTCAGTAATATCAAATTCTTTACAAATAGAGATAGGAACATAGGGTTAACGGCAATCGTTAGTGCATTGTTAGTGCACTTAAACGCAGTAAGCAGTAATGTCAGTTCTACTGTATTTTGGGGTTTATTCAAAATTTTTGGTTAGATGTCAACGTTAGAAATATCAAATTCCATACAAATTGATGTAGAAACATGGGGTTAACAATAATCGTTTGTGCTTTGTTAGTGCATTTAAACGCACTAAGTACTAACGTCAGTGCTACCATATTTTGGGATTTATTCAAGATTTTTGTTGGCGGGCCATCTTCAGAAATATCAAATTCTATACAAATTGACGTAAAAACACGCAGTTAACGACAATCGTTATTGCATCGTTAGTGCACTTAAATGCACTAAGCACTAACGTTAGCATTACCATATTTTGGGATTTATTCAAGATTTTTGTTGGGGGGCCATCTTCAGAAATATCAAAGTCCATAGAAACCTTTAGTGCTTTCTAGAAGCACTAACGATCCACTAACGAATGGCATTAATTTTTTGTTAGTGCTTGAAGTTGGGGCAAGTTCCCGTGCCCTTCAAAGATATTGTACTTGTAGCACCTACACCACTGAAGTACTAACGTTAGTGATTGGTGCACTAAGAACCACTAACAATTGCACTAGAAATATCATCACTGCTTTTGAATTTGGCGGAAATTTAATGTAATTAAATATTACCAATAAATTTCTTATGGGAGTTTCGTGACATGTAATTGTCCATAACTACCCTAATATTGAAGTACTAACGAAACTGTTAGTATTTTCCAGAAGCACTAACGATTGCACTAGAAGAGATCATTAGTGCTCTTGAATTTGACGGAAATTTGATGCAATGTAAAATTTCCCATAAATTTATTATGTGAGTTTCGTAACGTGTAATTAGCCATAACTAAAGTAATAGTGAAGTACTAACTAAACTGTTAGTGTTTTCTAGAAGCCTAACAATGCACTAACGAATGGCACTAAGTTTTTAGTTAGTGCTTGAAGTGGGGGCGCTAAGTTCACTCTGGCCTCAAAATGTATTTTAATTGTAGCACCTATACTAATGAAGCACTAACCTTAGGTGTAGATGCACTAAGAAGCACTAACAATGCACTAACGATTGCTCTAGAAGAGATCATTAGTGATTTTGAATTTGGCGGAAATTCGGTTCAATAAAAAAATTTGCCATAAATTTCTTGTGAGCCTAGTGATATGTAATTGGCCATAACTACACTAATAGTGAGGCACTAATGAAATTGTTAGTGCTTTATAGAAGCACTAACGAATGGCACTATTTTTCCGTTAGTGCTTAAGTGTAGGTGCGAAATTCACGCTGACTTCCCCAAAGATTTTTTACTTGTAACACCTACACTAATGAAGCACTAACGTTAGGTGTTTGTGCTCTAAGAAGCACTTACGATGCACTAACAATTGCACTAACAGAGGTAATTAGTGCTTTTGAATGCGATGGGAATTTGATGCAATGAATAATTCCCCATGTGTTTCTTATGGGAGTTTTGTGACTTATAATTGGCCGTATCCACACTAATGGTGAAACACTATCGAAACTACTTGTATCTTCTAAAGATACTAACAATGCACTAACGAATAAAACTAATGTATTCGTTAGTTCTTGTAGTGGGGGCTAAGTTCCCGCTAATTTCGAAAGTTTTCTTTGCTTGTAACATTAGTGCTTCCTATTGCAGCAACACCTAAGTTTAGTGCTTCATTAGTGTAGGTGCTACAAGTAAAAAACGTTTGTGGACTTGGTTTCCACTTCTAGCACTAACGAAAAACAGGTCCATTCGTTAATGTATCGTTAGTGCTTCTGCAAAACACCCATAGTTCCGTTAATGCTTAACTCTTGATGTAGATATGGCCAATTATATACCACAAAAATCCCATAAGAAATTCATGGGGTATTTTTCATTGCGTCAAATTTCCGCCAAAATCAAAACCACTAATGACCTCTTCTACTGAAATCGTTAGTGCTTCATAGTGCACTAACACCTAACGTTAGTTCCTCATGAATGTAGGTCCTACAAGTAAAAAAAAAAAAACCTTTGGAAGCCTTCATGAACTTGGGGCCCCCACTTCAACCAACAACGAAAAATTAAAGCGTTCGTTAGTGCATAGTTCGTGGTTCTAAAAACACTTTCAGTTTCGTTAGTGCTTCACTATTAGTGTAGTTATGACCAGTTACATCTCAGGAAACTCTCATAAGAAATTTAAGGAGAGTTTTTCACTGTGTGTAATTTCTTCCAAATTAAAAAGCACTAATGATAACTTCTAGTACAATCCTCAGTGCATCGTTAGTGCTTCTTCGTGCACCAACCCCTAACGTTAGAGCTTAATTAGTGTAGGTGCTACAAGTAAAATATCTTTGGTGGTCAGCGTGAATTTGCGCCCACTTCAAGTACTAACAAAGTAATTAGTGCATTCGTTAGTGCTTCCTGAAAATACTGACACTTTGTATGGAACTTGATATTTCTGAAGTTGGCCGCCCACCAAATATCTTGAATAAATTCCAAAATATGGTAGCATTAACGTTAGTGCTTAGTGCGTTTAAGTGCACTAACGATGCGCTAACGATTGCCGTTAACCCTATGTTCATATCTCTATTAGATAGAATTTAATATTACTGAAATTGTCCACCCAACCGAAAATCTAGAATAAATTAGAAAATATGGTAGCACTAACGATAGTGCTTAGTACGTATAAGTGCACTAACGATGCACTAACTATTGCCGTTAACTCTGTTTCTACCTCTATTTGAATAGAATTTGATATTTCTGAAGTTGCCCCCCAACAAAAAATCTTGAATAAATCCCAAAATATGGTAGCACTAACGTTAGTGCTTCGTGCGTTTAAGTGCACTAACGATGCGCTAACGATTGCCGTTAACCCGATGTTCCTATCTCTTTGATATTACTGAAGTTGCCCACCCCACCGAAAATCTAGAATAAATTACAAAATATCGTAGCACTAACGATAGTGCTTAGTACGTTAAGTGCACTAACGATGCAATAACGATTGCCGCTAACTCTATGTTTCTACCTCTATTTCTATAGAATTTGATATTTCTGAAGTTGGCCCCCCACCAAAAATATTGAATAAATCCCAAAATACTGTAGCACTAATGTTAGTGCTTAGTGCGTTTAGGTGCACTAACGATGCATTAACGATTGCCGTTAGCTTTATGATTCTACCTCTATTTGAATAGAATTTGATATTTCTGAAGTTGGCCCTCTACCAAGAATCTTGAATAAATCCCAAAATACGGTAGCACTAACGTTAGTGCTTAGTGTGTTTAAGTGCACTAACGATGCACTAACGATTGTTGCTAACCTCGTGTTTCTACCTCTATTTGTATAGAATTTGATATTTCTGAAGTTGGCCCCCCCACCAAAAATCTTGAATAAATCACAAAATATGGTAGCACTAACATTAGTGCTTAGTGCGTTTACGTGCACTAACGATGCACTAACGATTGCCGTTAGGTCTATGTTTCTACCTCTATTTGAATAGAATTTGATATTTCTGAAGTTGCCCCCCCCCCCACCAAAAATCTTGAATAAATCACAAAATATGGTAGCACTAACATTAGTGCTTAGTGCGTTTAAGTGCACTAATGATGTACTAACGATTGCCGTTAACCCTATGTTCCTATCTCTATTAGATAGAATTTAATATTTCTGAAATTGCCCACCCCACCGAAAATCTAGAATAAATTAGAAAATATGGTAGCACTAACGTTTAATTGCACTAACAATGCACTAACGATTGCCGTTAGCTCTATGTTTCTACCTCTATTTGAATAGAATTTGGTATTTCTGAAGTTGGCCCCCCCACCAAAAATCTTGAATAAATCCCAAAATATGGTAGCACTAACGTTAGTGCTTAGTGTGTTTAAGTGCACTAACGATGCACTAACGATTACCGCTAACCTCGTGTTTCTACCTCTATTTGTATAGAATTTGATATTTCTGAAGTTGGCCCCCCCACCAAAAATCTTGAATAAATCCCAAAATATGATAGCACTAATGGTAGTGCTAAGTGTATTTAAGTGCACTAACGATGCACTAACGATGTGCAATGTTTGGCGTAATTTGGGAGAGGTGGGGGGGCCAACTTCCGGCACGTCAAACAAATTACTAAAAGCACCATCCTAAACTGGCTCTATGCACTACAAATAGAAATGAATAATCAGAGCCCAATGGCCCTTCTACCCATTACATTATGGTTTTCCAATTTCTTTCAATGCCCCAGAAAGGACATATTGGAACTACTAATAGTAAGTATCCCTTTCCTAAAGGGAAAGGAAAACATTGTTGATTCTTTGTTTAGCCCATAATATGTTCGAAGCCATGGTCAACTCAGGAATAAGTGAGAATCCCAGGTCTAACTTACACGGACATTGTGAAATTCAATGTAACTACAAAGTAACCTACACCTACCGCTATATCACTAATAGAAAAAAAATCACGTATACTACATAAACAGAACTATAAGTGGACAGGCCTAAGGTACCTTACGCGAATTTGGAGGGGTAGAAAGGATAAACTAAATATTTAAATCACTGAAACTTCATTTCAAAAATCACTTGCACCTGAGAATTAATACACTACACTGTAAAGCCTGTCCATCACAATCGATATGCACGAACATGGCGTTTCTGACTTACCTGTCCTAATTTACGATTTTCTGACTGTCTAGAATGAAATTTCAACACTGTGAGACTCCCAACGGCTTCCTGGACGGTTCATTTCTTAAATAAGGCTGTTTACCTTGATTTCATTGCTTTTCTATCCCAAACTCCTAAATATTTCGGAAGCGAGACTAGCAGGTTGTTGCTCGATACCTTCCAGTTAGCAAAGTGACAAGAAGCGTGCCTTAATACTAGAGCTTCGGAAATAGTCCCAATCAGAACAAAGAGTTTTAGCGGCGAAAAATATAAACCGAATAGAAAATAGTAAAAACTAGATGAAACTGGATTTGTAGGAGGATAATAGCATCTCAGAGGGACGAAGGGGTCTAAATTATCCTGCCAAATATCAGACTGTGGACAATTTCAATAATTTTTATCCAATTGCCGGCCTACGTTTTCGTATGGCATTAAAGTGTATAATTTTAATACTCATCCATTTGAAATGCCCATATACAGGGTTTACATTAAATAATGTATAAATAAAGATATTATTCCACAAAATATAATTTTCACTGGGTTATACAAAGCTTCCACATCGATTTTGATTTAAGAAAAGAACAAGTGAATTTACTACGTGGACTGAAAATTATATATTGAAAAATCTACAGTACACAGTACGTTCAAAAAATATTGGGTCCCTCCAAACAAAAATTTCATTACCTCAACTGTAATGGTACATAACAACCTAATCATATGATTTGTAGGAGAGGAAGTAAAAGAATATACCACTTAACAGGAAAGATATAAACCAAAAAGTACTCTAAAATATTGATAAGATAATCTGGAAAAGTAGTTTACAGATTTAGAACACACGGGTTTCTTTCCTAGTGCGTAAAATCTTATTTGCGAGAGTTGTCTGTTTATTCACCTGGGCTACGGAAGTGTAATGCAGATCCCTCACTTTCTTCTAATGCGTTCCTTTATTATCCTCTGTTTCCACATATCAGATTTCTCTATTGTACATTTTCAGCACATGTACCTCCAACAGTGTGCAACACTGTACCACTACACTTCACTGTTATGTTTAATGATTATAGTGCATTTTAAATCTGTGCACATTTGTTTATGGTGCTATTTCAAACAAAATATCTTTATGCCGAGTTGGCAAAACTGTTTCATCTATGGCAACGCTGTTTGTGGTTTTCCATAAAGTATTTTGTTCTCATTATATTGGGCAACTTTTGTTTTGATTGCTGAACGGTTTTCAAGATATTTACTTCTAACGTACATAACTCAATGATATAATTAGTTGGATATTCAAATGTTGAAGCCCCGTAGACCCTATCCTTCTGGTCCATAGCACCAGATGCTGTATCAGATGTGTTATGTGGCAATCAGATTTGAGAGACAACTTGTGGGGTCTTCCCTTCTTAGATCAAAGAAACATCGGTTTTCGGTTGGATAAATAGTAAGTAGCCAATTCGCAGAATAGATATAACAATCAATCAGAAATCCTAATATAGGCTAGTATAACATGGCCTTTATGGACGTGTCGGAGTTGAATTCAAGTGTTCTTTCCTTCATGTGTATCAAAGGAAATGTGTTATTACTAAGCTGATCTAGCAACACTACCGCCACAAAACACATACATCAATCATGATTCTAGTTGTTTCTTACAGTTTGACCAAAGTGTAAAGTGCTTTATGTAATTTTTAGAACTTTAAATTCTATTATAAGTTCATAAGGTAGTATATTTGCATATACAGATAGTTACCAAAGTAATAAAACCCTAAGAAAGGCGCAATTACTAGATTAATAAGGCGTTTAACTATTTTTCGACCTAAGAACTGCTTTATATGATGTGGAATAAGGTAAAAGAATATGTGATTTTAGGAAAGGTAATATTGCACTATTCCGGTTAAGTGCCTCACACAATACCGTGACAGGGAATGAAGGCATAAATCAGGGTCGGATTCGTGTCTCAAAAACGGTCCCAGATGTTGAAGTCTGTTGATTAGGCGGACCAGGGAGATGATGAATTTCACCTTTATGATCCTGAAACAACACCCGACTAGCTTCCGCTGTGCGAGTTCACTCATTACCATCCTGAAAGCTGAAGTTATTAACTAGAAAAAAATCTAGGCATAGGATTCAAATGATCCCTACAATGACGATATAATTACAGCAGTGACACGACCGACAGGTGTCAGCATACTACCCACTACCACCCACAATATCACAGAGCCGTTGCCACGTTTCACGGTGAGAGAAACTTGATAAACATGAAGGCGTTATGGTAGTTAGGATTCCAGCTTATACTGTAGATCCTTGTCCAGGGACGGCGCCAGAAAAGTTTGATGGGGTGGGCGGAAAAGGGCGGACCTAGTTGCTGGGAGGGCGGACAATGAAAATAAGAATTGGGCAATGTAAACATTTTTTTGGACAATAAATAAGTTTCAATCTTTAAACTCTTTTGGTAGCTAAGGCTCAGACCGTAATAGGGGAGGGACAAGGATGTGGAAAACAGCTGTCTTGGCCTTATAGAAGGTTCAATTCCGGCATTTGCTTGGTGTCTGAAGAAAGGCAGGACTTAGGATGGGCTGCGGGAGTTCGTGGCTATATCCTCGACCTACCGAATTCCCCGTAGCAGATACACTACCTCTACTTCCAGTTTTTTAAACAATAATAACGGTGTGTACTGTGTAGTCGATGAAGTTCAAGACAGCTTTACCTTCTCTCCCTCCAAGAATGCACATGAATGCATAGAGATAAAGAAGGTTCAAACAACACAGACTAACAGATAATACTCTACCTTTCGTTAATATCATAAAATACACAATAAGTAAGTAAAGTAAAACAAGAATAAAATAGGCTATTGCAAACATTTTTGTCTTTGAAGCATTTTTTACAAAAAGCAAGAGACAAAAAATATAAACCATTTACATTTTCTCTCGTATATCCTTAATTTGTGCACATTAGACTTTTTGACGTAATCTCTATATGCAACAGCAAAGATCTATGTTACTAAAAGAATAGGGAAATTCGACAGCATAATTGTTTGATCATACCTTACACAGAAATCTTTGAAACTGAAATTCAAGTTGAAGAAAAAAATAAAACAATTATAAATTGGATAAAGATGTAAATAGCAATGAACAAAACTTCATCATGATCTACAGAAACAATAATGTATTTTAAATTATGATGGGCTGATCACATGGTACGAACAAGCTCACAATAAACTTTTATACCTGCACTTTAATGGAGTACATTGCGCTGATTGTTATGTCCAACATAGAATAATTTTACCACATTCTCTACAGCAATAGTCATTACAAGTTTTCTTTCTACTGAAAGGAAACAAAGATCGATTAGGCTACAGTTTGCCATTCGATTTCTTAGATATGTTTTAACCTTTCTAAGACACGAAAAAGAACGTTCACATGGTGAACTAGATAACAGGAATGGCGACAGGGAGAAGTTTCATTTCCACCTCTACACTATCGACATCACATCCATAATGACTGCAAGTGGTTCAATTTTCTCAAATGAGAGAAAATGTTCACTTTTAGGATGAAGACTACTTATTCCAGCGTAAATTGGCTTTCAGCTGTATCTGGAATTATGTTTGTAAATAAAATCATTGTTCATTGCAGAGTTAATCAGAGTCCTCGAACCTATTACATTACAATCAATAGTAATACCTATTGCTTTTGAAGTACAGGATGTCACCTTCATTATTCTACTTCTGTTGGGGTGGGCGGATGGGTGGACAAGGCCATTCATCGGGTGGGCGGTCGCCCACCCCCGCCCACCCTTAGTGCCGTCCCTGTCCATGTCTCATATACAACAACTGGATAAAACATAGAGGCAATAGTGTTACAATTCACACCTAGCTTTATGCACAGAAGAACACCCGTTATTCATTGAATGTAATCCTTCTGTCTTCTGTCACATGTGTGAAAGACGTCGCACACCTTCAGTGTGTCAATCTATGTCGATGTCTCGCGGAAACCACTATATGAAATGGAGCATTGCTTCTTTTGTGTCGTAGTTCTTTAAGCGAAGTTGTTCCTTCGTTATTCCGAAAATGGTTGTCACGAAGTCGCTAAAAACAATGGTTGAGCGCCAAAAAGACGTAACTGCAATTTTATTAGTTTAGAGGCTTAAGTGATATGTGCCTCTCTGGCACAGAAACAAATGCTAGTAACTCAGTTATACCTTTATATCTTTTTCGAATAACGTTCCAAGGATAGAGATTTTCATTAAGGCGTCTTGGCACAAGAAAATTCAATCCATTATACATGTCCTCATAGCATTAACTCAAGATATGAAAATTCGACAGTTACGCCCTTTTGGCGCTCAACCATCGTATTGTGTTCTACCCATGTCCCACTTCAATCGTGATCCACGTATGCCATTCATCACCTTGGAACATAAACAATAAGACCGTTTTCAATTCAATTCAATTCAAAACATATTGCTATGGCATTTCCAGATTATTCACCTACTTTACGACACTGCAGCTTTTGACTAAATGGCACACAGTTGCTACCACTCGTCACACTTCATCGCTTCACATTCCCTTAACAGTATGAAACAGTGTTGTAACTACTTTTGTCTGATATAGGCAGTGGCGTATTTAGGATTTGGTTTTGGGAGGGGCTTTGCTAACTTTCGGGGGTGCTTTGCCTCAAATTGTAAAAATTCTGCAAGATATTTCATATACTTTACTATAAGTAAGTAAGATTTCGGGGGGCTTAAGCTCGGAACCCCCCCTAAATACGCCACTGAATATAGGTATCATCGGTGCTGCAAGGGAAGATAACTCTCAATCGAACCAATAATGATACCACGAAATTCTGAGACATACTTTTAGAAAATGCAATTAATACTGGATAGTAAAATCCATTTGTTTCTGTACCATAATAGCAAAAATTAATTTAATGAGATGATGTGTACGATATTTACATGTTATGTACCGTATTATGGTAATTATGACTAAATTAACAATCATTAAAGAATCCGAGCTTTCGCCAATACAAAAGCAAAACCTCGCAGTTGGGTATCACTTTCTGGGAAACCAATCTAATCAAGAGTTTCTTTACCCACTTGTTTCAGACCTTTCTTGGTTAGCTTACTAACGTTTAGTATTCTTTTTGAACACCGAGACTAACTGAAAGCCATGGATTTTAGTTTCAATTAGAAACCTAACTGCTGTAATGCACTCAGTAATTTATCATTGGGAATCAAAACCGAAACCACGTTCACCAGAAGCGCGTACTAGACACTTTTATTATTTTTAGAAGTTCTTTCTGACTCTAGGTTTCTTACTCTTATTCGACAAAAACTTGAATTCAGAAACTTTAAGGAATATTAAAAATGCCAGTGCTTTCAGAAGAACTCAAACTGCCTAACGCCTCAAACTGATCGACTATAACATACCAACCCATTAGACCAGTGAAGAAAACTATGACTCTTCTTCGAATGAGAGTATTTCTTTTTCTTAATTCTACCCAAAAGTGTCTTCCAAAAAGACTTCCTAACTAGACGTCTATGCCTCAAAGACGTCCTTGTCATGGATAAGACTTGCAAATAGTATTTTCCTCCAGTTAATTGCATATTACACGCTGTTTGAAGTTTCATCTCATTTTCATGATCAGCTTTCCCAGTGAAATTCACGTAACAGAATGCTATATTATGTGATAAATAATCAAAAGGCATTTTTTGTATGTTAAAAATCGCAATAGCATTTTTGTTAAATAATGCGGCGAACTAACACCGTATAATAAAATGTAGGTCTCTTACGTATTGTACAGGTGTATGATTGCGTGTCTTGTTTGAACGAAGTCAAATTGACTCAAGCACAATTATTTCTTTTGCATGTCTATATAGTGTCTTGTTTTAATGTGTTAAAACCTATGTAATGTTGTATCTAATCAAGTATTTCCAGATGGTTAAAGCAAGAACTAAGATTTCCAAAATACGCTATACACAATTGTCGGAGGTCTAACAGAACGACGTCCGTCTGTCGACAGATATCAGAGCGAAAACGGTAAGAGGTATGAAGAAGTAGTTTTAACAATTGATTCAATATCCCAGGAATAGGTTCCTTCTGTTCATTTAATACTCTATAATACTCTATTCAAATTGGAATTAGTTTGAATTTGTCGTTTCCAGTTTCAACATTTATCGTCGTAGAACGAAAATGGTTACAGATAGAGACAGGCGATTTTTACGCCCGATTCAGCCTCTCAAGACGACATATCATGACTATCTATAACACTGTACCAAAATCAGAAATTTGTTATTACTTCCGGTTCAATACAGATTTCAACTTTTATCACCGTAGAACAAAAGTGGCAACAGATACCAAGATATTTTTTCAAACTACTCAGTGTCTCAATGCAACATACTATGACTATCCGCAACACTACCGAAAACGAAATAGGTTCAAATTTACTATTACTTACGGTTTCAATACAAATTTCCATAGAGCAAAGCAGTAAACACTATGAAGATGCTGTTTATCACAATCGATTCAGAGTCCAAAGAAAGCTTCTATTTACTCCATTTACCCGCTATTCAAACCAAAAGGGATTCAAATTAGCCGTTTCCGGTTTCAAAGTTTATCGCTGTGGAACGCAAACATTAACAAATAGCGAGAAGATATTTTCTGGAAAATATTCAGACTATCAGGGAACGTATCAGACTGTCCACTTCAGTCCACCAATACCAGAAGTGGTTCGTTGAAATATTCAAATATCTACAGTTTCAATACTGATTTCCACAGAACAAAGGCGGTAAAAGATGTCAACAGGCGGATGTTTGCAATGAATTCAGCGTCCTAAGAATAGGTCCAGTCTTCTCCATCGAAGCTCTATCCAAACCTGAAGTGGTTACAATTATCCAGTTTCTCTTCACTGTTACTGCCACAGAACAAAAACAAAAACAGATAGATTGATGCTGTTATTTTAGAATCGAAAAAAATAAAATGAAATCTTTGAGTTTTACGTACCATGGTTATGCCGGTTAAGCTAAAGGAGACCGTGATGTTGTGAAATGAATGTAATGGTGGTATGAAGAAAGTGGGAGGAAACGGAAGAACCCTAAGATAACCCAGGAGCACATCGTTTGTCCACCACAAAGTCTAAGCGGAACGAGCTGGGATTGAACCAGGGACGCCAAGCACAAGAGGTGAACGCTCTACCACTGATCCACCGCGCCCCCTATTATTTTACAAACGACTCAGCGTTTCACGACATTACAATATAACTATCGCCAGCACTCTACAAAAACAGGAAGTGGTTCAAACTTACTATTACTTTCGATTCATACTAATTTATAGGGAAAAAACACGATAAGAAATGTCGAAATGGGCTTTCTGCAATCCATTTGCTGAAAAGAATAACTTCCATCTTTTCTGTTAAACCGCTTTTCAAACAGAAAGTGATTCAAATTAACCATTTCTGGTCAAAAACTTTATATGTTAACTGGATATAAAACAGAAATAAAAATAGACACTGACAAACTGTTTTTGCTATCGATACAGTATCAGGTGGTTATATGTAATCAAAACTCGCGACACTATATCAAAAGCGAAAATGATTGAACTTACTAGTACTTATATGGGTTCAGATTTTTATAGAGCAAAAACTGTAAGAGATGCCGAGAAGTGTTTTCTCTTTCTTTTGCAATCGATTCAGTGTTTCAGGAATAGGTTCTGACTTTTCCCTTAAAAATCTTTCCAAACCGGAAGTGGGGGACGATTTTTCATTTTAACCTTTATCGCCATAGAACAAAAAAACAGTAAGGGATAGCAAATAATGGCTTTTTGATATGGATTCGGTGTCCAAGGAACAGGTTCAATCTATTGTCTTATTCCTCTATTGCAGCCATTAGTTATAGAAGCACTACTTCAAGTTTGAGTAGAGAATTTGCATAGGTTGGAAGTCTTTGTTTTACACTATGAAACAGTATTCATTTGTTTCATATTCACAACATTAAAATCATTGATTTTCTGATGGATGTGTTAATTATATTTGTTAGTTTGAGCGCTAGTAAAGCTCTGAGCAGTGCACATATAGTTGGTTTTCTTCAATCAATATATTTTAGATTCATTCGAAACTTTAAAGCTTGATGTTAGTGTTATAATGTTGGTGTAAGTTATCTAAATTTTATCTATGCAACGTAATTTAAACACATTCCAAAATACTTCTTCTCTACTTAGGTAAAAGGTTTTTGAAACAATATCTCAGTTTTAAGTTGAATATTATATAATGTTTCTAGGTAATTGAGCACAAAGTGTTATTACGTAAAAGTAGGGAAACTTCCAAACAGAAATAGAATAGTTCATTCAGCTATTGACCTTCTCACGTATAAAGTTTGTAACCGTCCTGAGTTCGTTCGCTGTTCGGGCTGTCATTTATTTGTAACCAACTAGAGGTCGTGGTCCCTGTTCGGGCAGCTATTTATTTGTAACCGCCTGTAGTTCTGGTCGCTGTCCTTGGCTCGTGGTATTACCAATAAGTATATTCCTGATACCTTAACTTACCTGGACAGGACGACGAAGACCTCTCCAAAGAAGATTACAAACTGTTTCCCAAAAAGCTCGTCGGTCTCAATAATGAGATGAGCGTTAGGCGCCGAGAGGTTCGGGTGTCTCGTCTCGAAAACCTCACGGACGATCAGACGGTCATCCAGACCATAACACACACAAACATCACTCATACACACAACGAAAACACACTGGATTAATTGACACTATACTTATTTATTGGAACACTATTTTGAAAAAAATAACGAAGAGAAATGAATACAACACTGGACACTAATAAATTTTGCCGCTGAAATTACGTTTTGCCCTTTACGGGAAATATAGCCCTTTCTATGTATATATGATTATAATTCGGGTATCACTATAAATACTTTGCTCACACCATGAACACACTTGGGGGATTCGCACTGGGGAAAAGTTGTCTGGATCGTCCCAAGATGAACCCAGTTGTTACGCTGAACAGTCCTGCAGCGTAAAAGTAAATCTTGAGTAAATAAACGAAAAGAAGGTCTTCACAGTTGAATTCTGATATTGGAGGGCGCGAATAAAACTTTTGAAACGCACAAGGTCTGAGGACCTAGGATTTCACTGATTGGGGCTAGCCGTAAGAAATCGTCCTTCACCGGCTAAATAGCTTGTGCCCCTTAACACAACTTATGTTTGAAGTTCAACGCGAGATGCGTGGTTGCATCTTCCAGACCTGTAGTCAAACTCCTCGAGCGTCCAAGCTCAAGCTACGGATTGCAATGGTCAACAGAAAAGTGTTGGCAGTTCATTTCAAAAATTACTCAGTTAACTCACCTGTATGCACATACAAACAGAATATAGAAAACAATTTTTGTTAATTTTAGTCAACTGCCCATAATGCACTAGACACGGCGATAACACTGGCGTGAGAAAGTACAGATAACGGGCTACGAAACAACACAGTTGGTGCCACTTTGGTTACTGAAACATCTGGTCAGCCCGTATTTCTCCAATCTATTATAATGTTTCCATAAGCGATTAAAGAAAACACTTAATTCAGTTCCCATTAACTATAGAATATATACTATGCATATAATGAGTCAGGGAGAAACACTGAAATGGTTAGTCACTAACTGAAATGTTCTCAGCGAAAGCAACGTTTTAAATATATATATGAAAAAACGATGAAAGACTTCTTTGTCCAATTGTGTGGGAAAGAAGCAATTCCCACCAAAGAAAGAACTTATGTGCGTTGCAGAATAAAGTACAAATCGAAAATAATAATCACTGTCTTCACGAAATATACAGGGCGTCCACAAAAAAATACTTCTATAACCTGGTGGCGGTTATAAGTTCAACTTAATTAGCAGAGCAAACGGTCGTTACTTCATTATCCTCAAGAAACGTTAATGCCATTTCAGAGTGTTTTCCTTCTAATTAGTCGGTAACGTTCGCTGATGATATTTTTATTTCATTTTTAAAGTTATTAAGTAACGAAACGAAATAACGAATTGGAGAAATATTGGAAGAGAAACAGAAAAAAAAGACGAAAATCGAGATTGAAAACTCAAGTCAAGGAACAAATTAACAGTATTACGTAGAGGCTAATGTTCTCTCAACTGCTTTTCAAGAAATCAATACAATACAGATGCTCCACTTTTGTTCAAATTTAATATTAGGTGCGAAACACTTTCTACTTAAAGAGTAGAAGCCACTATCTACTGCACTGTGGTTAAATACACTGTTCCACAAATTTTAACTTTTTCTGTTACATAAATGAAAATACCCGCTTTTAACTAATTTGGAGGTGCTGAATACGAAAACGACATTAACAAATTTCGATTCGCTCTCGTTTCGGCGTAACAGAGGCGGTATATCTAAGTGCCCCTACAAGTTTTTATTTATGTGGCAACACTATTGAAGGTCACATTCAAATATATTACTTCAGCATTGGTGCCGAAACATACTCGCAACACAGGTTCATAACCAGAAGGGTCAAGGGGGCCTAGTACCCCTAAATTATTTATGGTCCTACCTAATATTTCTGTTGTTTGGCGGAAAATCTTAGTAATCTGGTTTGTCAGGCTTCCCAAATATTCAAATTTATTGTCTTTCGAACACTTGTAATTTTCGTAAATAAGCCTTTGTGCTTCTTCCCGAAAAAAAATGTCTGGCTACGTTCCTTATTGAACAGTTTAGTATGTATTCAGTTGTGCTGTATGCATTCAATGCCTTAGGGATATTTCATATATGCTGGCTGCGCAGTAACTTGGCAACATTATTGGTTGTTTGGCAATGTAGCATGCTTCACTCATTTGAGACATGCCATGTGTTCAAGGAACTATTTCGCTTCAGTCTGCGCTCAGTTGTTTTCTTTCTTTGTGTACCAGTTTCTAGAATCGTGTGCGTATGTACCAAGTTATGTGTTGTGTGTGTGTGTGTGTGTGTTGGTGAACCCGCCAATCTTTGTAGGTCGATCGGTCTACATAGCAGCACTCTGAGCAATTTTTGCAAAGCGAGCATTTTTTAGTGGTTGCTCGAAATGTTTTTTTACTTTTAACGCGTTCAGGACCCTAATAGGGGTCCCCCCGCGAGTTCTCTTGACTCCGCTCGTTTATACGGATACAGCCGGTTGTGTGTGTAAAGTGTGTGTTCAGATTGAAAAATTTCGTTTCTCGATCGGTGTGTATTCCGACGCAGTGCCATCTACGTGTGTATTCCAAGCAGGAACTAGAGCAATTCAAACTCCCAGCGGCTGCGTTCACCATTGTTGTCAATCAAGTATTTGTTGAAACGTTAAAGAAAATTAGTAACTACAACAGGAATTATTCACAGTAAGAACTCGGATAAGAATATTACGTAAAACTAACCCTATGCCTAAAATCTTTTTTATTAGAACTGAGGGGAGGGAGGTGTGTGTATATATAAAAATAAATCTATATATATTTAATTGATAATCACTATGTTTGTGACTAAATCTGCTGAACCGCCTGACCGATCTCGATCAAATTTGTAACATGGATGAGGTTCGAAGCTGGGTTGGTTTTAGGCTACTCACTTTGATGGTAGAAGTGAGGGGGAGGGGGACTGCGTATAAAAAAATAAAACATAATAACTCCAAAACCACTCAACCGATCTTGATCAAATTTTGAACATAGATGAGGTTCAGGCCTAGGATCGTTTCTATGATTTAAATTTGACGGAGCAACGTAAGCGAGGGGAAGGAGGGGGAGATATATAAAAATCAATTTATATAAGACTGAAAGTGACTATTTTTGTAACTTAATAAATCTTGAACTGTCCGACTGATCTCATTCAAATTTTCAACATACATGAGATTCGGATCTGGAAATATTATTATATCTGTAATTTCACTTTAACGGTAGATCCTAGGGAAGGGGGTCGGGAGGGGGACATGAATAAAAACTAATAAAACTAATAACTTTTGAACCACCCAACCAATCTCGATCAAAGTTTCAACATGTATGAGGGTCGGGCCTTGGGTGCTTTTTATCGTTTCACTATGACGAGCCCGCTTAGGGGACGGAGAGGGGGAGATATATGTAAAAAAAATAAAAATGACTGTTTTTTGACTTCATCACTCTTGAACCACCCGACTGATCTCAATCAACTTTTCAATATGCATGAGGTTCAGATGTGGAAACATTTTTGTAATTTCACTTTAACGGTAGATCCTAGGGAAGGGGAAAGGGAGGGGAACGTATAAATTAAAACTAATAAACTAATAACTTTTGAATCAAATTTTCAACATGTATGAGGGTTGGACCTTGGGTGTTTTTTATCGTTTCACTATGACGAGCCACCACATAGGGGAGGGGGAGGGGAGATATATGTAAAAAAAATAAAATTGACTGCCTTTGTGACTTTATCACTCTTGAACCATCCGACCGATCTCAATCAAATTTTCAACATACATGAGTTTTCGGGCAGGTATTACTTTAGGCTACGACGATGCAACCTAGGGGAGGGGGAAGGAGGAGAAATTTAAAAATGATCAAAATAACCAATATTAGTGTTGAATCCATAGTTTTTGGGGTCGATGAGAGAAACAGTGACACTTCTGATGCTGTAACAACCCAAGTTCACCCTGATAGTTAGGGGGAAAGTTGCAACGTAAGGGAGGGTAATAAACATTAAAATGATCGAAAATGGCTAATATTAATGTCGAATCCATAGTTCTAGGATTTGCTGAGCTTAACAGTGACAATTTTGATGCCGTATGCCGCAGCACGGTTGAAGGGGAGGAGGAGCTGTATATAATAATGATTGAAAATGACCAATATTAGTGGCTACTCCATAGTTTTCGGGATCATTAAGATGAACAGTGACATTTCCGATCCGGTTTAAATAAAAAATAAGCTCCACAATTTGAAGGAGGAGGAGAAAGAGATATATTAAAAATGGTCGAAAATGTCCTTCCACTATTAACGCATGGGCGCATGGGAAACGTCGCGGTGTGAAGTTTGGAGTGCCGTGGTGTGGCGAGAACCTACTGATCATCCACTGACTGATATTTCTGTTTGGTCCCGCCTATTTGGAAAGGCTATACCAAAAAGAAAAATGAGAGTTTGGTGTACCTGGATCTACGTTCAGCCAGACGTCCTATTCCACACGATCCCGACGTGCGAATACCAGGTCCACCAGAAAATTTCAGTATGGTTATAGATTAGGAATAAAATATGCAGGATAGAGAATAGTCCTCAACATTTTAAGATCCAGAGTTTTCTACAACTTCCCCTGCCCGGGAGCCGCATAAGGTAACACAGGTCGAATTAAATGAACTAATCAGGAACATAGAACTTCCCCAAAACAAAACCGAATTGTTAGCCTCGGCTGCAACAATGGAATCTCCTCGCGGATGATGCGGAGGTAAAAATTGTTTGCTACAGACATAAAGAATTTGTTTCATTTTTCAAAGCACAGGGGCATCTGACTGTGTGCTATAACATTGAAGGACTATTTGCAGCAATGAATATATCATAAGCTCGTGGAATAGAGAATTTTCATTGGTTGCTCTACATTTTCTCGTAAACCAGTTTTACTGCACAATGGTAATGTTCTTCCTTTCATTCCTGTTGTGTATGCAATTGATGTTAAAGAAACTTAGGAAAACATGAAAGAAACTCTTAGGTACCTGAAATGTGATATACGTATGTGGGTGGCAAACTTGCGGTGATTTCAAGGTTATTGCTATTCTGCTGGGCTTACAAAGGAGAGACACAGTTTTTCTACTTTTTGAGTGGGACAGTCGTGCTAAAGATTTACATTATAAGAAAAATGACTGGCCTGTACGTTCGTCATACACACATCGTATGAAAAATGTTTCTTCACAACGTCTTGTAGATTCTACGAAGAGATTGCTTTCGGCACTCCACATTAAATTGGGACTCATAAAGAACTTTGTGAAGAGATTGCATAAAGAGGGTCCGGAATTTGAGTACTTGTGTCGCAAATTCCCACGCTGTAGTTTGGAAAAAAAGGGAGGGGATATTCATTGGTCCAAAGATGCGTCTTCTGCCAAGTGATTCTGAATTTAAACAGAAACTTAGTGTTGAGGAGCAAGCAACACGAAAGCATTTCGACAAGTTTGTCATAGTTTTCTGGGGAACAGGAGAGTCGAGAACTATGAAGTACTTGTAGAGAATCTTCTGTAATTCTACGAGAAGATTGGGTGTAGAATGTCGCTAAAATTTCATGTTCTCCATTTTCGTTTCTTTACTGACAATTGTAGTGAAGTCAGCGATGAGTATGGGGAGCAATTTCATCAGAAAATTGCAACAATGGAAAGAAGGTACAAAGGGAGTGGAGTGCAGTGATGTTAACTGATTTCTGTTGGAGTATTAGGAATGAAGGAACAGAAGTTAGTTACAAATGGCAAACTAAAAAATTCAGGCGTTAAAAATGGTAAGTCCGTTAATTCAATATTTGTAGTGTTTGTGCTTTTAACGTTTAAGGGCTCTATTTCAGTAAGAAAAAATCTAATTTCTTCTGTACGTACAATAAATCAAGTATGGAGTCAGTAACTATATTAATTTATGCCAGCCGTAACGTATAAGGGGGGAAGGATGTTAGAAAGGAACGAACCCAAAGAAATTATTACGATTTTTCTACAAACATAAAGGTAACCAAGAGAGTTCTGTCGCTTTTTGTGGAGGTCTGTGTTCAATTGGCCCTCACACCGTGAGTTGAATGTGAATGGAGATAAGGCGAAGGTCAGTTATTGTTGTGGGTATATCCAACATACTACCTGGTTGTGGCAGTTCAGTTACATGGTGAGCTTTGAACATAAGACCTCCCCAGAGTTACTGGACAATGTAAATCCCCGCATGGCTAGGATGACCCTGGACACCTTGGATGGGAAACAGTTTTCATCCATCATACTTCCCGGACATTGCACCGCCCGATTATCACGTATTCCATTTCTTAGACAATCACCTTAGAGGACGCCAGTTCAAATCCGTAATAGAGGTGCACAATGCACCTGATACCTTCTTCGCTTCACGGCCAAACAAGTTCTACCGCAATGGAGTCCATAGTCATCCAGAAAGTTGGGAGAAGGTCATAGATGCTCTTGGCGACTATTTTTGATCTTCCACATATGTCTTAAGTGACATATCGATGTTCGAAGTTGGTGGATGAAAAATCAACAGAAGTTTCTTGGTTACCTTTGTAACCGCAATTTTAGGTAGGGTCATGCACAATTTAATTGGCTAGGCCCCTCTTGACACTTCTGGCTATGGACCTATGTTGCGGATATATTTTGCCACGTATGTTGATGTAATATATTGGAATGCGACGTTACCAGACATTCAACAATGTTGCCAAATAAATAAGAATGTTTGGAGCGCTTGGACATCACTTCCCCTTTCTGTTACGATGAAACAAAGGCCAATCGAACTTTTCAAATGCCATTGTCGGATTCAGCATTGCAATTAGTTAAAGGTGGGTATTTACATTTATGTAACAGAATGGGTGTAGAACAGTGATATTAGTCCTATGCTAATTCACTTCAATGTTTAATACTGTTTAATTGTTAGTAAGAGGACTGTAAACAATATATCTACCAATGGGTGTACTCAAATATAGGAAGAAGTACAGTAAGATAACGGAACATGCATTTTAATGATCAAATCCATGAACAATCGAAAAATTATTGAGAGAGTGTATCTCATAAATGTTAGGCACATAATGTGATATAGTAAAAAAAATGACTTGGTTAGGAACAAAAAAAAATTTTGGTCACAGCATTTGGTCACTTTATTCATTTTAACCAAAATTTGGTCTTTTATACTAAATGTGTTTTGTCATGAACACTATTTTTTTTCGTCAGAGAGCTTGGTTGATTAATTTTGTTATGCCAACCAAATCTTAAGTTATGTAGTTTTTTTCTGACCAAAATATTTAGTTACAAGGTTTAGGTATCTATTCACTTCTGTGTAATTGTGAAAAGGAAATAGCCGCTTGACTAGTGGTACAGTTAGTGTATGAAGGAAAGAAAAAAGAAGTTTCAGCAGCTATTCGACCTGTTTCAAGATAAGCATTTTCGTGAATATTACTTTACTTTTGGGTAATGTGTATTGGCTATTTTGGTGGCCATAAATTTTACGTAACAAATAGGCCTCTATACAGATGAAGAAAGGAGAACAGGTCCAGTGACGATGCTAGAGCAAGGTGCAAAATTGTATGGGAGGGGTTCGGGAAATTCCTATTCTGCCACTAGAAAATTCCGGAAAGTGGTAAATAAAGTAACACAAATGCCAGAAGTCTGCAAAATAATTGGTGGATTCACAGTTTGTAAATGCGATTTTTTTTAATAACGAAGAAATATGAAATCTAATTTTGAAAACAAATGTCATGAAGAATCCAAATATGTGAACCCTTATTTGTGAGATCGATATTTCTTGAGAAATATGTTTAAAAAGTTGAATTACTTAAGCACGTAAATTGTATAAGAAACAACCGCATTTATTACGAACTTGGTCGTCCACTTGTTTTCGACCAGAAGTATAATAAAAGCTACGAAAATTTTAAGATCATTAATTTTAAGCTCACTTTCGGGGCCGCCATCTGCGGCATTTAACAAGTTAAGTATAATACAGTGTGGACGTACGGCATTTAAAATTTCAGTGCATAAAATACGAACCGACTTGCGCTGGGTTGTCTTTAAAAAGCATTAATATTATATAAGTTAGTCAGGGCATGAGCCTAGCAGAGAGCAGCGAGGAAGTGCGTCTGTAGAGAGCAGGCCCGTCAGCGTCGGTGTCAATATTCATAAATGAAGATAGTAGAAAACACTTTATATAGAATAAAATTCATGACTTGTGTATTGTTTCTGACTATACAGTTTTACGACACTTGTGGGATCACTTTGTACACTGCCTTGTGATCAAGTGTTTCTTATAGAGTACTATGTGAATTATTTTCCTTTTAGTTCTTATAATCAAAGTATTTAGTAATTGCTACCAAAAGTTTTGGTAAATCAAGTTTGGTAAAGAACATTTGGTTGAATTCACTAAATGCAGCTTTTTACAACAAAATAATTTACTTCCAAGAACAAAACTTGGACATTTTAAACAAATATTTTGGCATTCCCAACCAAATTCTACATATTTGGTCAGGAGTACAAAATCTATATTTGGTACTTGTAACCAAATTCCTGGTTCTTTCAACCAAAGAAATTGTAACAAAACGATTTCGTGCTGGCGACTAAACGTTTGGTTGGCGCTATATTGACCAAACGATTTGGACACCAGCACCATTTTTTGTTCAATCTGGCCAATCTTTTTTTTTTTTTTACTAGTCTACTTAACTGTAGAAAACCAAGATATGATAATAGTTTTACATAACACATACAAATCGAAGAAGGAAAAGTAAATGTCAATCGCAAATATCCATGGGCGCAGATTCTAGACGGACTACCCCCTTGGCCTTAGCTCCAATATTTGTATTAAAATTCTCACTGCTTTCTTGCATATCACATTTGAACATGGAGCTGGGGATCCCTCAGGGTATACAAAAATTGGCGCCACGGATTATATTTCATTATTAGTATGGTGTATTTTCATTTTGCGAGTGAAATAATAGAAATTTTGACGAGAATATACTTCTAGGTCAGTTTGAAATTAATAGGTCACATAGAGAATAATCTAAACTTTTAGCATTGCAAAAATATCAGTTTTCTCGGAAATTTTGCTTAAGCATTTACCCTTACCAATGTCATTTTGTTCAGCTCAGTAGTACTATCAATTAGTCTATGTATAATCTTTGGAGAACATCTCTCCCATGGTGTGCTAGTGATCATATAAAATTATTATATTCAATAGGTACGAATAAATAAACAAATGAATATCGTTTCCCTTTCTGAAACTATCACAGACCTCCAAACTGTAAAGTTCAAGCAGTACATCAAAATAATTCCTCGCAACGTCTTGCTGTTTCTGTTCTATGTGTATACAATACCAAAATCTGAAGTGGAAAGTTTACGCTACTTGTGGCTTGAGAAGAGGGATAAGGACGGATGTGAAGTATATTGTATAGAACTTTGAACCCACTTCAAACACCATTTCTCTCTCTTCCTACTTTGCTCTATGAGGATTTAATATTCAAACCAGAAGTGAAAAGAAGTATAAACAGAATATACTCTTATGATGCTAATTCAGATTTTGCGTTGCTATCCTTTACCTCTTTCCTCTGTTGAGGTACAATACTAAAACCGAAAGTGGTAGATTCGTAATACTTCTGGTTTCAGTATAAGCCAACTCATAAACAAAGAAAAAGTTATGTTAGACAAACTTATTCACAGAGTAAGACAAACAAAGTGCTACGCCCACGTAACTATAATAGCTGCATGGATGTTCGCATTCCAAATCTGATTATTCTGGCTAGGGATGCGCACGAGTCGAGTCGAGTCGAGATCTGAGTCGAGTCGAGTCGAGATTTAAGCCTATCTCGACTCATCTCGTGAAAATGTTGTCTCGACTCGTGTCTCGACTCGAAAATATGTTGCTGTCTCGACTCGACAGTCTCTGTCTCGACTCGACTCGAATTCGAGTCGAGACGTCTTGAAATTCGAGTCGAGACAAAATATACGAGTTAAAATATACACACACATTAGCCAGACCATTATGACTACCTAGTTAATTGTTAGTATGTCCACCTTTTGGCACGAATAACAACGGCAACGCGTCTTGGCATGGTCGTAATGTTCCTCGGTAGGTCTCTGGAGAGAGTTGGCACCACACATGCACACACAGGTCATCTAATTCCCGTAAATTCTGGGGAGGGGGTGATGCGCCATCACGTCACATTCAATCATATCCCAGATGTGATCAATTGGGTTCAGATCCGGAGAGTTTGGGGGCCAGCACATCACTTGGAACTCGCTCCTGTGTTCCTCGAACCACTTTATCACACCCCTGGCCTTGTGACATGGTGCATCATCTTGTCGAAAAATGCCACGAAACATGGCCGTCATGAAGGGATGTACGTAGTCTGCAAGCAGCGTGAAACGCCTCGGCCGTCATGGTGCCTTGCTCGAGCTCCACTAGACACATGGATGCTCACCTGAATATTCCCCAGATAATAATTAAGCCGCAGCCAGTTTGTCTCCGTCCCGCAGCACAGATGTCAAGGAGTTGTTCCCTTGGAACACGACGGATTCGCACCCTTACATCGTCATGATGAATGCTCAAAAAATTAGGGGTTCATCTGAAATATCACACAAGACCTTAAGATAGTCATCCATGAATAAGCTTATGTTTCACTCATATCCGGTGTATATCATACAAGAAGGAATGCTTTAAGATACACTAGAAAAAGGGGGCACATACTAGTGTTAGGGCACGCAAAACGTTGTTCACATGGCTCATGACACAAGACGGTTATGTGTGCACCTCTCGAACTGCTCACAAACAGGCAAGGCAACAACACTGATTGTTCCTTAATATTTCATATGATCACTTCGAATAGCCAACACATCCTCGCACCTGCGTGACATGGATTCAATCAGATTATCGATGAGTTCTGGGGGGATGTTGTGCCACTCTCCAGAAGAGCGACTTCCAGCTCTGGAATGGTTGTTGGATTTACTGGTCTAGCAGCAATTCTTCTGCCAAGCATATCCCAGACGTGCTCAATTGGAATGAGATCCGGAGATCATGCTGGCTACTTCATCCGAGCGATACCTTCAGCATCCAGCATCTCATCCACTAGCGGAGCTCTGTGAGGACGAGTATTGTCATCCATGAATCACCAATGGCACCAGCATAAGGAAGAACAAAAGTTTTCATGATCTCATCCCTATATCTCATCCGAGAGTCGTCAAAGAGCCATTTCGGATGATGTGGAGCTCAGTACGCCCACCAATGCTGATTCCTGCCCATACCGTCAGTCCACCGCCATGATACTGGGATCTTTCTTGCACAAACATGGGATTGTGTCGTGTTCCACACTCTCTCCAGATGAAAACACGTCGATTATCAGGCTCCACACTGAATCGAGACTCGTCAGAGAACGTAGATTTGTGATGCACTAAACACAATGAGAACAAAGCTATCCTGGAGCTGGAATGTGTTGGAAGCGCCACACTACAAAATGATATCTGGTAGCGCCACGTCACTGACCACGTGCACAGATGTTCCAAACGGTTGGTTTGCACGTTGGGTCTTCATAATTTTAATCCGAACTGGACAAGATACAGTGCTCTCACATTCGTAAGAAGTTTTACGCATGGAAGTCAAGGCCTGTGGAAGTATTACCTTCATTTTCGCGACGGCAAATACTATGGATCTGAGACTAAATCGATCATTTTGGATTACTTTTACATGTCTCGGTATTGCTCGCTTTTACATGATCATTTTTGAACATTTCTGTGAATTTAACAATACAACAGCGGAAATACTAACTGGTTTTATTACTCCAACCATCGCTTCAACTAAAGGATAATTCCCAACGGTCAGTGAGCCATCTAAATTTTCGTTCTTTTTTGTTCTCCAGAGGAAAGAATGAGATTTTGCCAAGATGCTAAAATCAAGATGCTAGATGCTAAATGGGAGTGAATTATGCTAGATCTAGCACCAAGATGCTAGATATGGCTTCACTAACGGGCTTCGAGATCTACACAAGTTTGTGCCAAAGCATACAAAGAAACAATAGCACAATAGTTTCGATTACATCTGTGTGGTCCTTCGGTAGGCTACACATCCGGTAAGAAGCACAATCCTAATTGTAAAATTGTTAGGAGGAGTAGTTTGGACTGCACCCGTGGCGAAAACAAAAGACTCGTAGCCGCCTTGTATAGATAATTGAATTCAAATTTTCAAGTATCCATTTACTGAATGCCCATATCGTGTATGCATGGATTTGCATGCATTATTTAATAAGTAAATAAATTACCCACACAATTAATTATGTCAGTGATGAACGGTGTTTATTAAAAAGAAAACTCTCCAAACAATGAAGATTAATCTTAGACTGGAGAAATGGTTATTCTTCGTTTTCATGATCATTTGGCCATGAAACAAACGCCTGACAGATATACAACCCCTATATACAGTGAAACCTGTCTTTAGCGGAATCAAGCGGGACTCGCAGAAATTTCCGTTAAAGTCAGGTTTCCGCTTAATGGAGGTAGACGCTGTCTTTTTTTTAATACATGCATATAACGGACATACTGAGAAAATATTGTACGTACGTTGTACGTACCTTTTTCAATTAGAATGCTTCTTTTTTCTACGAATTAATACACAAAAAGTTTAAAATTAATACAAAATATGCTATGCACATGCTTTCTTTATTTTTTCAGTAGTCAAGCAGAGTTTTCTGTATACATTGCTGCTTAGCTGTTCTACTTTCCGTACACACTTTAGCCTGAGAAACTACACTACGTAAATTAGAGTCATTTTTCCGTAAGGCAAATTCTTGCAGTTCCTTTAAACTTATGAGATCATCTTGATACGTCTTTATTCTACACTCTTTTTCGAACTCGGTACCGTATTCCTCTTCTTCCTCCACCTCATCTTCTCCTCCGACTTTCCGTTTCATTCTTGAATAAGGTGAGGGGACTACGGACAAATTGTGGGGGTGAATATGGGGAAGGTCAACAATGCCCAGAAAAATTTAAAAGAACGAAGAATTTATCGGAGACATGTAATGTATATATTTATCCTCTTACAGAATGTCAAAACATTTTCTAAACGCTGTAGTCTGGAACTCTGAATTTTCCGTTAAAGGTTTATTTTGCTTTCCGTTGTCCGCATAACACAGTTTCCACTTAATGAAGGGACTTTTACACGTTTTGCACTCCAAAATTCATGGGACCGTGAAATATTTCCGTTTAAGACAGTTTTCCGTTTAATAAAGGGTCCGTTGAAGGCAGATTTTACTGTCCAACAATGCGATGTTGGAATATAAAACTCGTAGGGTATGATGCTTTACTTTTTCAAAAATTTCATTACTTCTAGTGAAATGAAATCTTTAGTTTTACGTCCCACGGTTATGCCGGTTAGGCTAAAGGAGACTGTGATGATGAGAAATGAACGAAATGGTGTAATGAAGAAAGTGGGAGGAAACGGGAGAACCCCGAGAAAACCCACGAGCTCGGTGTTTGTCCACCACAAAGTCCACACGGCGCAATCTGGGATCGAACTAGGGACCCCAAGCACCGAAGGTGAACGCTCTACCACTGAGCCACCGCGCACCCACAGTACTTCTAGTGTAATAACTAATGGCCATATATTTTTTTAAATATTCAATTAGAACTGGACAATTTACACAAAATTTGGAATCGACAAATGAAAACGGCACGTTTCTAGCACTTGTGGGTTCGAGATCTCATTGTTGAAAGATTGGAGACAAACATATAAACTTTTCTGTTAGGAGAAACATCTAGTATTTTAATATATAGATAATAATTGGAATAGTTTTATTTTCTAGCATACCCGTAAATTTAGTATTTTAATATATAGATAATAATTGGAATAGTTTTATTTTCGAGTGCTATTTTTGAATATTCGCAATATTGAATTTTTTGAACTTACATTTTTCGCGTGTTTGAAAAAAAAAGAGAGATATCATTACTAGTAAAATTAACCTAACACAAACATATTTTTTCAATTTTTCCGGAAAATCGAAAAAAACGTTTTTAAAAAAACGTTGAAAATTTCCGGAAATTTGACATTAGTTCAGGCACACTTGTACTTTGCCCAGCATTAAACTCTGATCTTAGTTCGCTGCCTGTTCTGTTTTACCAGTCTGCCCAGCCTACGACGTCCGACATCTGTAATGAGGTGGGTGGTGCCCAACCCCTCGACATTTGGACGTCTTTTTCCCTTGGTTTCACCACTTGTTGAAGACAATCACCACAGCACTCCTCGAACACTTGACAAGTCCTGCAGTTTCCGAAATTCTCGTGCCGAGTGTTTTTGAAAGAGTACTTTCTTCAGAATATTAAAAATTATAGAAAGATTTTCGAGACATTCGAGTCGAGTCTAGGTTTTTACCAGCTGTCTCGACTCGTCTCGAATTTTACAAAGTGTGTCTCGACTCGAATCTCGACTCGAATTCGAGTCGAGTCGAGTCGAGATTCGAGACATGTCTCGACTCGTGCGCATCCCTAATTCTGGCCGAACAAATATACAGTCTCTAGGATCTTTCGTGAATAATCAGTTCACTACTTTCGTATACCGTTGACGAGTAAATCAGTGATATAAAATATATAACGAAATAATAGAAAAATAAACGAAAGAGCACGCAATGGTGTTTTAGCAAATAAATAATGTACACAGTGTAATTGCAATGAGCAGTAAACAAGTATATTAATGTTTAAAACCACATTCAAATGACAATTGTGAGTAATCCTTCTACTATTTTATCTGGATTTAAAACGAGAATTATAATTCAGATCCGTATACAAGTCCAGTTTATGACCTTCGACCCAGCTGCCAATTGCATATTTGTCTGTTGCGTCTCTTTGCCTCTCTGACTACATATTACCCGCTAGTGGAGCAAGGAAATTGCGATGCTGAATGTAGAGTTACAAGCTTGTGCCATTTAATTTGCAGATGGATCAGCATAACAATTACAAGAAAGCAGAAAGGGGTGTCATATTATTTTGTGATAGCTTCATGAAATAACAAAATGTTTTCAGAGAAAAGATTCTGCCTTCTTCGCTTCTGCCTTCCCCTTAGAGAAGGCAGAAGTGTCATCTCAAACATTTTAAATAGAAAATGACTTGTTTCCATTGTTTAGGAGTTGGTGATGAAGGGAGTAACTTTAGTTCGATATCGTGCAATTATGCCCTATAAAATATCGAATTAGAAGTATTGCGTCCTACATCTCCAATAGGGTTGATATGTTTAAAACAAAATGTTTAAAACAAGTGTTTAAAACATGTTTAAAACGAGGGCTGTTGTTTTATTCAGTTTGTTTTAAACGCTTTAAACAAAATGTTTTAAACGTGTTTTTTTTCGATGGTAGTTGAACATGTTTAAAACAACTAAAATATCAGATTGAGTAAGTTAATTTAATTATCTAACAAACAACCCATCCTCCGCAGGATTTGTGCATGGAAAAAATTACAAGCAGAGTTATATTCTTATTATAACAGCAATTACTGAACGAAATTCTGCACATCAATGTGCGTACAACTAAACCAACAGAAATTCAAATGAGGTATTTCAACATTTCTTAATTTCCAAGAATAACGGAGGTTAAACACACTATACACTATTCTAAGATCCAAATTCACAAATTCAAAACTTGGGTATTTTTTTATCACTATCATTTCCATAATAATGAAGGGTTCTCACATCACAAGCTAGAAGAATTGCTCTGACAAATACAACTCATAGACAAGAACAGTGACTAGCCTACAAGGAGCAAATGACATATTTGAACTAAACAGTTTTCAAGATACATCTTTATCTGCAACATGGCAGCTAATAATGATTAATGTCTGCGGCATAACAACATAATTAACTCTAGACGCCCGCCAGGGATTTTAACAAAATGGTAGACTCTCATGTTCGGGGCTCTCGTGACCTCCCTAATTATCACAGAGTTATGAGTTATACACCATTGGAAAGCTTATAGACCACAAATTCCAATGAGGAAACATTCGTGAAATTCCCGCTGTATCCGTATTAAAAATATGAAAATATTGACTTTGCGGGGCCCTGGCAACCCTTACAGCCACCCTACGCTGACAAAATGATGAATGTGTAGGCCACATACTTGTGACAATAATGTAAGAAATGGTAGCCATTGCTGCCATTGCGTAATGAAATAAATGGCCTAACGGTAACTTTGATACTTTTTTTTTACAACACCACACTTCAATATATTTTTGAGAAGAAAAAATAAAATCAAAGTAATAAACAGAAGTTTGCCACTTATTTTTATTCCCATGCCAATCTAAAAGAATGAATCTTAGGCATAGTTCAGGAAAAGGTGCACTTGACCAGTCATTCGCCCTTATATCCCTAGGAGGTAGAAACATGTTAATTACAGCTGCTTTCGACATGTAAACTCCGTTTTATGTAGGAAATATTTTCAAGAAAAAAAAAGCGCAGAAAACATTCATTGGACATTCTCTTCCCTCCCCCACTAGTACTACGTCCATATGCAAATCATTTTTGTTGCACACAACATGTATACCAACAAGAATTATGCTTCTAGACCACTTCAGTGAAATATATCTTGTGTTATATGGGACCGTCCCTAAAATAAATGTAAATTAACCAAATTTGACCCCCTCTTCCTCTATAAACAACAAGTACACATACAGGTTACTATCATGTAGGGGACTACCTCATTGCTTCACATACCGGTACCAATTTTTATGGATGTACCACAAAGGGGGGGGGATACCAGCCAAAACCTGATAAAAAAATGATGAAAAATTAAAAAACGAACTTCATCCTTCCTTTCTCGGCCGTACATAAGTTACGTACCCCCTAAATACATAAAATGCAACTGACGGAAAGCTTCATCCCTCAAATTTACTTTGGTACCAAATCATCTTTCTAGCTTAATTAGAGGCTAAGCTATTGATGTTTGTTGTAAAAATAAATGTAATTTACGTCAAAAAACTTAAACTCCAAAAAATGGCTAACTTTGCCCCCTCCCTTCTCCCCATATAAGCAAGAAGCACAAATACACGATATTACCATGTAGTGGCCTACTTCATTGCTTCATATAACAATTTTTATGAATCTATCCCCCAAGAGGTCGAATGGCCCTCCAAAAAACTGTTGAAAAAGAAACAAAACACACGATATTTACCCTCCTCCCATATACATAAAATGCACACCAGCAAAGCTGCATCTTTCATGAATAAATTGGTACTAAAACTATCTTCCAGCCTTAATTTGAGGTTTAAGACTGAGCCATTGAGGTTTAAAGCCCTGACACAGCAGTTGCGTCAATGGGCATTTAAAGATTAAGAATGCAGACGACCAGTAGAACGTAACACAAAGAAACTAAACTACATAATCCGTGAACGGAGATCGGGAAAGACCCAATTTCTTTCTCCGGAATTGAACATTCGGGCGGATCGAGATTAGGGAAGTTCCCGAAATTTGATCTAGCGGTTGAATATAGATGGCAAGCAATACCTAAGAGTGTAAAAATGTAATATACATGCGTATTTAGATTATTGTTTTAAACAAAATAAACATTTTAAACATGTTTTTTTTGTTTAAAACAAAGTACTTTGTTTTAAACGTTTAAAACGTTTTAAACAAAAAAACATGTTTTAAACAAAAAACGTTCTTTTTGTTTTTTTTAAAAAAACATGCTTTTTTCAACCCTGATCTCCAATAACTTTTTAAGAACTAAGTTTATGAGTTAACAAAATCCCACCTGGACTCTCAGTGGAAACAGTAGGCGTGGAAACTACACTTATTTCAATAAAAATTGTAAACAATTATATATCGTTTAAAAGATTGTGATGGAAGAAGCATTTTAAAATAAATTACATATTGTTTTGATGTGTCTATTCAAAATTGTTAATGGTAGTGATAAAGTCTTTAATTGATCCTCCAATCACTTCATAAGGTAGAAATAATAAATAACGACAAATATACGTCCTATGATTTTAAGGAATTAACTTCATAAAATATTATCAGAGGTGTCGTCACAAGGTTGAGCAGTGAAGGTGTATGATACATCGTTCAATAATCTTGCAGAAAGCGTTTTAGTATAACTTACAGATAGCTATCGTGTTTCTGTTCAAAAGTTGGACTACTTGTTGTATAGGAATAAGTACATGCATACTACTCCGAGATCCTGATACGCAAAGTCTTTACAGGTACAGGCAAGTTAGCACGTTAAGGTTGCGATTTTTCTTTGTTTGCTAATTTATTGGAGAACAAGCTTAGTGCCCTTTTCGGCATCGAGGGTACATGAGACATTTATCTGCACTTTAAGATGCAATATGAACCGCCGTCTTGGATGGAAATGCTTAGTATTCTCCAACTGGGGATGGAAATGCACCGAAGTCGTGCTACAGTTCTGGCGTACAAAATCTAAAATTACATGGTGATTAGTATTAAAAGCATTCATACTGTACTTATGATTGTTTCTATAGAAATTTAATTGATACCTTTAATCACACTTTGTACCGTACCTGGTATTCAATTATAAAATATTGAATACTAGGAAGGAAGGTAGGAAGAACAGAAGTTATTTCAAAATAATGAATTTATATCTGTCCGATAGTGATTCTTAATTAAAACTAAGTTCAGCTCCTCGCACAATAACAATTACGGGAACAGAGACTACTAGGTGGTGTATGGCACTCATCCCTTTGGGGTGATGAATACATCGGCTTCTCTTGTCGTTAATGCTGGTTTTCTACTATTAACAATCAGTGAGTATTAACAGTCAATCTAAAGATTTGGTTTCTTGCAATGTGTTATTTTCCAGTCTACGAAATCATGTTCTCAAGGCATCAAACTTAAGCTTAAACTAAAGTTTGATCATACCACTGGCAACAGCAAATCAAAACCTCTGCTTTCGTACTATTCTGTTGTATTGGAAGACAATGCAAAAACACGATGATATTGTTTAGTTTGCTTTAAATGTTCATTTCCTTACTTAAGGACAAGTTGAAAACTCACCCAGACATCGACTCCATTCTATTGAGTTTAATGTTATTCTAACTTTAGTGTCAATTTAATTCATTTTAATATTTTTATTCTCTTTTTCTTACATTTACGTTAGAAAAATAGGCATATTTAAAAGTGTTACATTAAATAAATTGTATATAGTAAATAGCAGAAATTAAGTTACATTTTCGTTTCAATCACATTCGCTCTCTTCGCAAACCTCATTTAAAAAAAAAGAATACAGATCCTACTTTGATATTTAGTAACCACGATAAACAATATGATTTTTGCTAAGAAATTTTCCTCCGTTAATTGAATAAATTAGCCGAACTTCAACTAATCATTTAACAACAATGTATAATAGTTTACTCTGGTGTTGAGTTCAATTATCTTATTCTATCCGCTTCATATCTGATGTTTTCAAACATCTATACAAATAGGGCAAATGTGCCAGTCCTCGATTTCTTATGGTGCCTAACTCATTTTCTTATGGTCCTTAATCGTTGTTCACTGAATGGAACAACTTAATAGGATGCAAGTAGTTCACATGTGGCAATAATACTATATTTTATCTATACTTTATCCAAAACTGAGATAACTTATACCATTTATGTACTATTAGAAAAACCAATGACTGATTTCTTTTAGTGTTCGACCATTTTTCGTTAGTGTTCGACCGCTTACGTTTAGTCATCGACCACTACTCGGTTTATGTGCTTTTAATTAAAGTATGAACTCTAAAGCATAACTTTACCAAACTAATAGTCTCTGAAGATGTTACATCATTAGTTTTTCAGGTATCACTTCGCAGTTTCGCACAATATAGCTGAGAATAAGTAATTTTGTGATAGTTTTGTCAAGAAAGGGATCACCAAATTCATTTAAGGTTCAGTGGAATGCAGCACCAAACAGGCTTCGTCTTCTCTGGGTTGAAGGGGTATAAACCCCATCTTTTAAATCCGTTTTTAATTACTAATGGTGTTGCTACCTTGTATACTACTCTTTTAATTAGTGGTGCAAAAATAACAAGTGTAACATTTTACTCAGTTCCCATGTAGAACTCTCGAAAACGATTTGAACACTAATACGACGCAGGGTTGAAGTATATGTGTGCTGTTTTGAAACAGCCCTTTTTATATCTCTTTCTCCTTCTGCGCAGTACTATATATTGGTCGCCATCTGGAGAGCAGCTCCAGAAACATTAACACAAACAGATAACGCTTTCCAGATTCGGAGTGGAAAACATTCTACTCAAAGAATCGATATTAATGGAGGACGGTAGTTTAACTAATTACTATAATGATAAAAGTAAACAAGGTATTAATTGGCATTTAAAATATTAATAGATCCAAAACTGAAAAATGAAACAGTGTAATAACTAATATACTATAACATACATAAATAAATTATCTGTACATAATCAAATAACATTTTATATTATTTTCTCATCCTCGAGTTCGACATTCCAGAGGTGATTATGTATCTCGGTCTTCAGATTAGTACTTTCCTTATTATATTTCCAAAGTAAGTAAGTCTGTTGTTATTACAGATAGTAGTGGATTGATGTCTTCCTGCTATTGCATGTTTTATCCATATTTGTATTTGTAGCATTTGAATTCAATGGAATGTATTTATATTTAGACTATAAGAATGAATACTAGTACTTGGATATTATAATCAGTTATGATTAATTATGTTGGATTTTCGGTGAGTATACAGTTGCATATATCTTTATTCTTTATAACTTTATTTTATAACTTAATATTTCATTTTATCTATTATTTCATTCTCGTACCATTACTTACAATTCGACATTAATCTTTCTTCTTATTATTATTATTACTCGTATTTTAAATTACCTTTGTATTTCATTATAATTATTCTTTATTATATTTATCAATGAAACCATACCTCAACCGTAGCATCAACGAATGGGAATATCCAATCTCAACCCTGATTTCAAATTAACATGTACCAGTGTTCATTTCTATAAACTTCAATATAATTCATACATATTCCACTAATAGCTGATAAGTAAGTCTGGACATGAATGAGCATCCAAAACTTTCAATAACTTTTTACTACCTATTTGTGAGCAATAACCAGGAGTCACAGCCATGTTGATGTTCTATGGACAAACGTTAAACAGCATACATACAGATAATTCATCATATTCACTTGTAATTTTGACGTGGAGAAATCAAAATCAAAACATAATCTTAAAATCGGAATAATGAGCAAGCATTTGAGAACCCAGAGTGGGTTTATTTGATTAACCATCTTACACTTCAATACATTATGTGTTGTAAGTCGAATTATGCATATTTTTTCTTTTCTTCTTAAGAATTTTGCTTTCAGGCGTAGAAAATAAGGTTGTTGTTGCCAATAAATCGAATGTTTCGTTTCGTGCAGATCTAGAATATGTTGGCAAGCAGTAATTTTGTAAAATACGTTCAGACTATGTAATTCAACTTCAAAACAATAATAACAATAAATAACTATTAACAACCAATGAGCATCTATGATATGTAATGACATAACCGAAGGTGGGGCATTACAGTTTGGTGGAAGGCAGTAGAGTACTATAGCATGGCTGGAACAAAATTCGCTTACTTCCATTGCCAAATGAGTCTTGTGGACGTCGATTAGCAAAAGGACTGGTTTCTTAATAGAGGGATCATTCACCAATTTTAGGAAGCCGTTTGCTATCCATTCATAGTGTTTCACTTTGCATACAGCCGCTATCTGACCTGACCTGCCTATGAAAATCTCTGAACTGCACTGATGACGTCCTTTGGAAGATGTCTTACATACAGATATACGACCATCGGGGATACAATTTCTCCTGCTGCGGAAAAGTGCAAAGCAGTGTTAATGTTTCTTTCTCGTTGCCCTTCCCTTCGTACATATTTTCCCACGCTTTGGACCCCAACGCCTTTCCTGATTTTTGACACATTTTAAAGCTGGATTCATCAGCATTAAATATTTGCTCAGAATCATTTAGAATATCAGATTGTCCCGTTTGTTTGAAGTATTTCTCAAGGTCCTAAAATCACAAGCGAATGTTTCCCTCGGTTACAGCGTATCGCGCCTTGTTCAAAGTTTCGGAACACGATTCGTGGGTGTCTCCTCAAGTATATGTGGTACCAGGTTTCACCAGCTCGATTGTCTTTGAACGGCGTTTTGCGTTTTTATGAATCGAGAATTTTTTAAACACTGTTCAGAAGATCGTATTTCTTCTGTAGAAAGCCCTTCTCCTCATATTAAGGAGTCAGTTTGCTAATCCCCCTTCTTGTTTCTGTGTCAGGATCTATTTTTCGCTCTTTGGGACTGTGACCATGAAATGTATCTATCAGCGTTACCCGAGGAATTCCATAGACTACTGATGCCTTTCGTATAGAGCGCTAGGTTTTCTTTTCTTTCCGAGAAGCCTCTAGAGCATCTTGTAGATCCTTGTTTAAAGAAGCTGGCAGTTTAAGCTTAGGCCTACTGACTCACTATCTCTGAAAGAAACAAACATTCTTATGGACATGCAAGGAAAACAGATGTATTCCAGACGTAAGCTGATAGTAGCTATTCCGCTAACAATATTTGAATGCGTTCCACGACGAAGCGAGAATAGTGTAGTTCAGTGTTAAACGAATTAGACCAAATATAATAAATTTATTATTCAAATTAAATGTCATACCCTAACAGTGCCGTTAATTTTCCATGAAAATGTTGGGAAACTGCATGAATATTCAGTTACTTGAATTTGAGTTTATTTTATGGCCTTTAGGCATCTACGATTCCGCCCGGGATAAGGTGGGGGAGAGGATGTTGGAAGTTAGATGGCCAGGACCTATTTTGAAGGTACCATCCCAGCATTTGCCTGGTGTGACTTTGGAAAAACCCAAAAGAACTTAGTCAAGATGGTCGACCGCTGGGGTCAAACCGAGGACCTTCCGAATGCTTAGCCAATGCTTTACTATTTTTTCAAAGTTCATCTCAGCCAAGACATTAAGGCTGAATGCTCCTCGAGCCAATTGGAGGTAATCCAATCCTGACAGGGACACGAACACAGAAATATAGAGGACAATTAAAATACCCTTGCTCTTGAGAAAGATTCGAACCCTCAGTGGATTGCCTCTTCACCATTACCACTGAGCCACGGCCATTCGGTGAGTATTCACGTATTAACGGTAAGACTCAGAAGATTATTATACAAATGTAAATTGACCACTGAATTAGTGCCTGAAGCAAGGAATTCTGTGAGAAAATACAAACGCAAAACATGGTCGGACACTGAGAAAGAAACAGCTAATCCTCGACCAGTACAAATTTATTACGAAAAGTAGTGGTCGAACACTAGTAAATGTTTTTGTATTCCATTATCACTTCAGAATTGGTAACTAGGTACTCATTTCATGCAGATGAATCGAAAATTAGTCGTTATTGATATTTTTACAATTTTTCAGTGCTCGACCACCCCGTGGTCGAACACTAGTTAACAAAGAATATTTCATAAGTCATTGTCCGACTACTACATTTTGTTGATTTATTCCTTATACCTTACAGTTATCACTAAAATTTAATTACTAAAATGTGTTCTACAGTTCCATGTAATAGAATAATATGTGCATTTCTTACCTGGTGCGATAAAACTATAGAAAATCACGAAAACCAGGGCGCTGTAGTTCCCATTGGCAACAGTTAAAGTTGTCGAAAACTCAGTGCGTCTTCCGTAGGCATACATTTGATTGGCTATTACCGAATGCATGTGCAATAAATTTTTACAGTATCTTTGTGATTGGTTTAGAATAAGCTGCAATTCAATTATAACGGAAAAGCATGCTTTTTTATCGGAAAATAAACCTAATATATGGTTTTAAGGTGAAAAGTGGTCGTCGACTAGGGGGTGGTCGAAGACTGGCACAACCACCCTATCTCTGGTTTGTTACAGAATTCGTTTTCATGCTCCGATAATCTAATTTAGCGTATCAAAGAATAAAGTGATTAAATTTTACCTTGAAAAATAAAATACTAATTAAATGAACTGGAATAAGCACCAAACACTTGGGAGGATTTTTCAAGTACTTGGTCCCAATAGACTTACAGGTTTGGATATGTATTTCGCGCGAGAACATGAAGCTTTCTCACATTTCGTTTGATGTTACATGAACTTAAGAAAGAAGATAAATAATAGTGTAGTAAATGAAGTTCAAATTTTAATGAAGAAAGGAACAAATTAGTAACAAGCTGAAAATTGGTACAGATGTTGGGAATAATGTTTTAAACAACATACTAAAAGTTCCTGAAATCCCAAGTGACCTTCGCCGCCATTTTGGAAAATGGCCGCTGGAAGTGTCAAATGAACAATACCCAACAATACAATAAAATATAACAATATTTTTGGTATGGCTGAACATAAAGAGATAAACTTAGTGTCATTTTATAGAACATAGTTAACACAATATTTTAATAGAGAAACAATTACTCATAAAATGCACACTTTTAGAAATATTTAGTTCTAAATTCTAAAATGCGGAAAATTACCGTCAAACTGATTTAAAATTTTATTCAACTTAGGTTGCAATTATTAACAAATTAAAATTTGACATAGATATTGGTAAAAATTATTTAAATGACATACTAAAATCCCACAACTTCTTCGTTCTACATATTGGAAAATGTCCAAATGTCGGAAGTAATTGGAAGATGATAATTTCATTAAGTGAAATACAAAATCTGAACCGGGCTAAATATTTGAGAAACTAAATGCAGTCGATCCGGAGTCAATTAAGATCAACGCTGGTGCGATGGGGGAAATATTATGACGTGTTTAAGGTTGTAGTTTGCCATCTTGGAGTCAACTTGTTTACTTTAAATGACAACATGGTCGTGTGACATAATACACAACATCCTCGTTCGAAGAGAAACAGAATGGTAAGGTTATTTTTCCAAAACCTCCAACATTTTTGAAATTATAAATAGATTTAGGGTAGTTATGTATGGAATGCTGTGAAATGTGCTGTGCGAAGCTCGGGTAAATCGGAAGATTTTTTTGGAAAATAAATTTTCTCGAAATTTTTCTGCCCCTCTGGCCCGGGCCTGGGTTCAGGTAGGGATCTAGGGTTCAGATTGGAAAATAAGGTCGGAACAAATTTTTGGAAGTTTGAAGATGACCCATTGTTTCATATATAGGCCTAGGGTCATGGTTCAAACGTCAAATTCTTCAGTTTAATAAGCCCTTTCCAATAGTACTACTCACATGTCCATAACATACATCTGAATCGGAATAACCGGAATTTTTTCTGAAAAAATCACCTCTTCGAAACACTTTCCCCCTAGGGGCCCGGCCCTATTTTTTGGGTAGGGATTTCAAGAAAAACGAGAAATACCCGAAGATACATACAATCCGTATGGAAGGCTTCAATTTGATATTTTGAAAACTGAAGACGGGAAAATTTTTTGAAATATGACTTAAGGAAACAATAAAAAGTGAACTCTTTCCGCCCCCAATTTGACTATCCGGTTCCAAAACCCAGCTGGGGTGTTCTTTGATCCATCCTTGTCTGGAACAATAAAAAACTCAGGCTTAAATATCTGTTATAGAACCTAAATAAGCGTTCAGAAACGATACTACGCCATGGTAACAAAAGTTACCAAAAATCCTAAAAAAAAAAAAAAAAAAAAAAAAAAAGGTTAAAAGTGAAGAATTTTTGAATATACTAACAGCGTTTGTAATGCATATTTTCATTGAATGATGTGTGTCGCATTCTGATTCAAAGGATTCGCTTTGAATCCTTCTTTCTTTTAATTTTTTATCTTCTTTCTCAGTGATAGAGGAACGACTAGTCATTATATTTTCTATTCATTCGAATGTATTTACTTTTAGTTAATAACCAAATGAATGCAAATAATAACCATTTTACGGTGGCCGCCGGTAGCGAATAGATGGATCGATTGAACTGAAAAAAAAAATCCAAGTGATATCAGAACAAGTAGAAAGGAAAATCGCTCATGTATCAGTTCGAAGTGTATGTCTGTTTTCAGTGAGAATCATGTCCCATTCATTAACAGAGGTAATTAAATTGATTGGTTTATTGGTTTCGATTGATATAGGGTCAATAGAAGCATCACTGACGAGGCTGATCATCTCCATTACGAAAAGACCAAATGACCTTCATAATGCAACTCGTAAAAGGATTGTCGTCATAGAAACAATGAACAAAAAGTTCGTAACATCGGTCATTAAATAACATTATTCAAGAGGAAAAAAAGAGATAAAAAATCCATCTTATACTTTATAAAATAATATAAATTAAAATCAAAATTAAGAGGTAAAATTAAAAGAAAGGTTCTGCGAAAAGCTAAACTAGTAAGTAAAAAGGTAAAAATAATAAGTAAATTAATAGTAATAATAAAAAATATCAATAAGATCTAGAACGAAAATTCTGAAAGTACACCCATGTCCAAAATTATTGTCGCAGGCAAGGGCGCCGATCCTGGGGGGCCGAGGGGTTCCCCCCAAAGGTCTTGTGGGCCTCCCTATTGTATTTACGAGTGTACAATATTTGGCATAATTTGAGTGCAATTTGTCTTAAAATCTTCATATATATCCCTTCTGCGTCTGAATGAGCCCCCCTCCCCAAGCCTATAAATATGTTGTAGGAATATAATTTGATAAGTAATTCGCCAGGTATTTCTTATAATGTTAGTATGTGTGTAATCGGCAATGGCATGCATGTGGCAAATTCCATGTCAATAGAGCAGTAAATGAGAACAATAAGACGAAAATAAAACTGTATTGTCCATTTAGCAACATTTTGTTTTAATCATTCTAATTTTCGTATTTATAATTCTTTTAGTATGAAATTTACCACAAATATACATTTCCCGATTACACATATTAAAGGTACCCTGCAAAATCATTGTCAAATTATATTCTTACAAGAAGACAGTTATAGATATGCGACAATCATTTTGGACATGAGTGTACATTACATATATTGATCGCATACATGAAACCAAGTGTACGGTTACTATCAGAAGTATAATCTTCCAACAAAAAAATCGAAGATTTTTAGGAAGTAATGAATGTTTTTAAAGAATTTAATGTTCCAGAGTTTCTACGATATTGTCTCAAATGTTATTCGGAACAGTAGAGTTTCCAAAATATGGATAGTTTCCATTACGCACCAAGAGGAAAGAGTGATGTAACAGTGCTCGCAATACAAACACGTCTCGGCAACTAAAACGGAACATAGATTTTATCAAATGGAGGTTACTTTTATTGTTCTGGTTGCATTTAGTTAGTAAATGAGGGTAGATCTGTTGGACGAAATGGTTAGAGAGATTACAGCGTAAAAGAGAGTACTTCAGTGCAATACTTGCTAACATGGTGTGCTTCTGTGGACTCATTGAATGCTGACATGTACCCAAAAAACGACAAGAACTCTTCTATATATATATACCTGATGACATTCATAGAAAGACAATGGTTTAGAATAAAGTTTTGTATGAGAATTTGTTTCTCGAACATAATGCAGGCTTATTTGAATGCTTTGTGAGTCAGAACAAACAAGCACACGGCGTTAGTAACGCTGAAGTGCATGGTCTATTGTAAACTTAATTTCAGTTAGTTAAGCACTGGGTCACACAGGCGATTCAGACTAAATTTTCAACTATGCTCGTCAATGATTAAAGCAGACTCGTCCGTATATTAGAGATCTGCACGGGCTCAGGCCGTAAAATTTTGAATATACAACCATATTTCTCGAGCCTAACTTTGTAAATATACTGTACAACGATATATATTGCACCGTTCTTTCTAGAGAACTTTGGACACCTGCAAAATTAAACCTCTAATTGCAATAAATAAAAATACAATTTTGCGTTATTACGCTTCTGTAATTCGAGCTCATTTGACTACGACACAAGCTCAGGCTGGGTTCGGCCTAAATGCTAAAATATATTTCGGACTCGGGTCGGGCCTCACATTGTAAATTCATGGGCCGGGCTGGGCCCGGGGTAAAAATTCCAGCCCGTGCAGACCTCTGCCGTATATTATACATTAAAGTTAGACAGCTTTTCAAAAACTCAAACTTTTGCTCATATTCTTTACCGTTTATACGTTATTTGGTTGTAACCAGGGGTAAAAGTAAGGAAGAATGCCATTACCTCACATACCTTTATATCTATGGCGTCCTTCCACTTCTTAGAAAATACAGTGGGCAAAGATAAGCACGAAGGATGGTTATGCGTCCCCATACCTTTTCAGTTCCACTTTTACCCCTAGTTGTAACAACTAAAGGTTGTCCTCATTAGAATCGACAGCCATGATAGAAGGACGCAAACGTGTAACAAACAAACAGTGACAAAAGCTTCCTCCACGATGAGACTAGTGAGCATAAACGCGCCAAAAAGATGACCTTGACGATATGCATAATGCCGTTCGTATATCTAACCAATCCTAGCAAACCTATATCTTACATGACTATCGACTAACTGTGGTTCATATGCTTCAACATAAAGCTAGACTTTACACAAAGACTGGTATCAATTATCAACACACTACCAGATATAATATAACTTAGACCAAATTATACTATGGAGTGGTCCTTCAGAATTCTGTTTGTTTGCGAAAAGCCAGTAAATCAATTTACTCATGCACGCATAAAAAATTGTTATGAGCTAAGTATAAAGTAACTTTAGTGTTTCCACTTTGATATTAGTGACACCATGTAGAGTAGTTTCAGTGGAGCGGACTGCTAATGTAAAAGGCAAATCACAAATGCAAACTTCATTCAGCTCCTCTTGGGAGACTTTGTATTTTATCGTAGAAGACAGAAATCATATTATATGTTTACCATGTCGAGAAACTGATGAAAGAAGTTTATCATCAACTAACATTATTCACCCTGTCATGCCAATAAATATGACAAATTTGAAGAAGATAGAGGCCAGCTTGCTGCAACAAAGATTTTAATATATGTAACTAAGAACTATTATTATTATTATTATTATTATTATTATTATTATTATTATTATTATTATTATTATTATTATTATTATTATTATTATTATTATTATTATATGTCCAACCAAAAAAAAATGGTTTGTACAAGACTGGTAGAGCTTCCATATAACTTTTCATGATAAAGCAGAATAATTGCAACAATTGTTCCATCCTGGAACATTTCTTCTTGAGAGGAATAATACAAACTGCACTATCATAAGTGGACATGGATTATACGCATTGATTGATTGTTTGTTTTGGAAATTAGCGACTATTTCCGTACCAGGGGTGTATAAGACTTGAATTTTCAATTTGAGGTGGAATTTCAACAATCCCAATGCGTTCAAAGTTTTGAATGGTTGCACGAAACATACATGGGCTAGCCACTGAGCCAGTGGGGAAAGGTAATAAGAATAGTAAGAATATTGTGAATTTCCTGTTTTATCTGTGAAGCTTTATAACACAAATGTATCTGCTAAATAGTATTTCCATGTTTCATGAAGAATCTTGTTTATAAGACAAATTATAAGAAATTATAAATACTACGAGGGTAAGTCAAAAAATATCCGGAATTTTGAAGTAACTCTTCTTACATTGTTCATATTGAACATTGTTCATTGTTCTTGTTAGATTGTTCTGTCCTCTCTCATTTTAAGTTATGTTGTTCTGATGATGTTATAGAGGTTTTATCCTAATTCCTCCATTTGTCTTCCTTTCGTTGCAGATAGATCATATCCGCTTCATTAGAAGTTTTCACCAAAGAGGAACAACGAGCAGTGATCCTTGTTCCAATATTGGTTTCCTTAGAGGGAAAATGGCAAGAGGTAGTGGAAAGCCGATTTTGAAATCGATTCAGCATTTCAAGAATAGGTTCCAAATCTTCTATTGGCCCTCTATTCAAATCGGAAATGATAAAAAGAACTAACCATTTTGGGTTCTAACGTCGATCCCCATAGAACAAAATTGGTAAAAGATAGTGACAAGTGGATTCTGGCAATCGATTTGGTGTCTCAAGGAAACATACCATCACTATCCGCAATACTCTATTTAAAGCGGAAATGCTTAGACTTTTCTACTATTTCCGGCTTCAGTTCTTATTTTCATAGAAAAAAAACACGACAAAAAATATCAGGAAACGGTGTTTGGCACAGATTGAATGCCCCTAGAATGAACATCGTCTTGACTTTTTTTGTGTCGTTGAAACAGAAAGTGATGAAAAACTACGTTTATTCGATTACAATACTGATCCTATAACTGATGAAACGGAAATAGCGACAAGCAGATTTATTATATGGATTCAGTGCCAAGATTTTTTTAATCTCTCAGTTTATTCTTTTTATTACAACCGAAGATATACAAATCATTACCACATCTGTTTTTAGTGTTAATCCCCATAGATAAACATAGGAAGAGATAGTTAGATATAGGTTTTTGATATGGATTCAGTGTGCAAGAAACGCAATCCATCTTTGATATTATCCCTTTATTTCAGCCAAAAGTTATATGGGTACTACTTGAAGTTTGAGTATTAAATTTATGTAATTTGTAAGTCTACCATAGTTTCACACTGTGAAACGAAACTCACCTGTTATGACATTGTACCGACCGGTGACTAATGGTACAAATCGAATGACTATAGAAAAGAAAGGTAGGACGTACAATTTGTACTGTCATATTTGTTCAAATTATTTAAGCAATATTCACCTAATTTTAGTAGCTCTAATTGTAGGCGTAAGCCCATTTCACAGTTAGAAAAATTAAATATTCCATTTTAGTTTCTGGAAGCATTGAATGCTTTCCCCTTTTCTTCTATAGCATTATTACAAACAATTTATTGAGATTACTTTAATTCCAAAGCAGTGGATTGAATTTAACGTAGCAAAATCACTTAACAAAACCATGTTTCTGAAACTTTCAAATTAGGTTATTGAAATGTCCTTGTCATTGAACACCGCGTGTTTAGTTTGCTATATAGTGAGTTTATGTCAGAAAGACATTTATATTGTGATGCGGGAAATATTTGTTTCTTGTTACAGTTGACAATGTCTTTCGAAGTGAGTACGTAAAGAACTGCCAGACCACGAAATAAACCAACAAAATGCTTCTGTGCATCATCTTTGCATTGAAATGTGTTACTACCTAAGGAAGAACTTGCACAAGGACGAATTGAGCTATGCACTGACTATGGATGGTGTTGTTAAGATTGTCTACAGTTCAACCGGGCATTCATTTACATTCAAAGATTTTAAAGAAATAATTTAATATCTCTATTCTTAGCAACGTGTCACAAGCTCAGAAATTGCACTGTCTTGCCTGTGATGTCCTTCAACGTAGAAAATGTATGTTATAAAATTAAAGTAAGGAGCAGACGTGTATTGTGTGCCGAATAATATTGTAAATAATGTGATAAAACTTCAGGAAAAATATATGCAGTATTCAGTATTTATGTGGAATACTTGTTAACATATCATAACTACTTTGAAATTATAACTAATCAGAATAAACAAATTTGTAACTTATATCTCATATTTGTACAACATGATACGAGACACTGAAAAAAGTGTTTGAGACGCTTCAGGTTTTGAATATAAAGAACACTGAGTGAATATTATATGCGGAGCTATCAATCGTAAATTTTGTATCAGAGCCTATTTTCAACATTGCAAAGAATACTAACGATGAAAAAAATGAAAAGTCTATTCAAGTGGCTAGTTTCCAAAACGGATTTCAAATATATCCAGTTGAATAAAGAACTACATATACATAATTCAGTATGAATGTAAAAGGAAGAAGTGGTAACTACATGCATGAATTATTCCGGTTTTAATATGTGCAGCTACGGCTTAGTACTAGACGCTACACTTTTGTGAATGCAGTCCCATATAAAACGACACACAACAAAACTAAATGAAAACCAAATTTAAACATTTGTCAGTTTGCTGCTTAAAAAAATGAATTTTAATGCACGCTAATGCATGTCTTCATTTGCTTTTTACCGTGTTGCTCGCTTCGAGAAAACTACATTACTTTGTTTTACATAAATAAACAAAGAGAAACTGGCTTACTGTAGCTGTCATATTCAAAGTAGTCCAATATATCGATTTTGGCGCACAAACACAAGGTATACATATAGATTTTCCCTTGGGTCCTAGATTCAAAGTGAATGCGTTCCTTTACAGTTCGAATATGTCTTTTGTTTTACTTGTAGTAATAACTTAGTTACGAATACAAATTCGAATAAAATATACTCCACTAATTATGTTAATAACATTGATAATTATTGTTTCAAGTATCACGTTATTTATCGCTCAGTAGTTACTTTCTCTTTGCCTAAAACTATTCTTTATACAGATGCATATACGCTACAAAATATTAAAAATCGAAGAACAATTAATAACAGCAACCATAATCTAATTAAACCAACTATATTCTGTAATAATGCACTAATCACTAAAAGTAATAAAAATTTCTACCTACGAATATATTTTTCCGAACCACCTGAAAAAATGAAATTAATCCAAATATGGTAATAGATATTAATGAAATTAAATGAAATCTTCATTATTTTTTTCTTGTTTATTTTGTGTGGATTAAAGATGATGAATCATAAAGTTAAATAACCAAATGAAACACAAAATGAGAAGAAACTAAAGAACATTGAGCAAGTCCAGGACACTGATATGTATTATCTATTGAGTTCATTTCTAGGTTTAACTACGAACCTTCACACACCAAATGGTACCCATCCACCATCCTTAATCTTACACTAATATGTGCTGACCGTGACAGGAAAGAGAAATATGGTATTCGTTTTACCATTTCAGGAAATGAAATTCAATCTATGATTGCACTCATATTGCAATTGATACAAATAAATGACATAAGTAAAATTTTTGGAACGTTAGGAAAAGAATGTCACTATCCAGATTATTTTCTCCTCTGTTCTGGCCTTGAATTCCTTCGTTGCAATATGATTTTCGTACGCATCTTCGGAGCAGAAGACCCGGGTTCGATTGTTGGTGGGAGCTAACGTAGTTCGTATTCCCCCTTAAGCTTTAGGTCTACGTCTCACCTTGTTTCCTATTTTACCCTTGATCATATCCTCGAAAAGAAGTACATGCCTCTGCAGTAAACTATATCATTTCCATTTCAAAAATGATAAAATTAAGTTTTACGTCCCATGATTATGTCGCTAGGCTAAAGGAAACGATGGTGATGAAAAATGATTAAAATGGTGAAATGAAGAAAGTGGGAGGAAACAGGAGAACCTCGAGAAAACCCACGCACACTGTGTTTGTCCACTATAAAGCCCACTTGGCTCGAGCTGCTATCTAACCCAGAACCCCATGCACCAGAGGTGAACACTCTACCACTGAGCCACCGCGGTCCCCATTTGGTAAATGAAGTCCATTAATAATGGCATACGATAAACATTAGTGAAATATCTGTTTACGGTATAAATAAAACTACAAAGCGTATTGAGATGAAATCATCTCGAGTAACACTGCTCATTCTACTGACATTGGGTATTAACGAAAGCATTTCTTGGCAAAGTAGTGAGTGAATGTATACCAGACCAGTTGTTAATGCGTATAATTTGACTATGAGAGAAAAGGCAGAATGGTGATTCCAGATCGGGCCAACGTTCATCAATTCAATTCTTGGCAGCAGAAGACGTCTGTCCGGTGAAATTCACGGAAAATAGGTGTAATTTATGAATTGAAGAGTTTATCGAAGACAATTGTAAAAAACTTCAGGAATATCGGAAAGTTTAAAAACACGACACAATCCCCACATTCAGAGAAATGAAATGAAATCTTTGAGTTTTAGGTCCCACGGTGATGCTGGTTAGGCTAAAGGAGACGGTGATGATGAGTAATGAATGGAATGGTGGAATGAAGAAAGTGGGAGGAAACGGGAGAACCCCGAGAAAACCCACGCACACGGTGTTTGTCCACCACAAAGTTCACTTGGCGGAGGTCACCACATTCAGGTCACGATAGAAGGTTCTACCCTACTCATGCTACAACCTGGATTTATTATCGTGTGACTTCCGCTTGCTCGGGCCCTTGAAAAAAAATGTCAAGAGAAAAATGTTTAATAGTATGATGAGGTGAAAGATGTAACGATTGAATGATTCAGCGCACACTTGAACTTCTAAGTCGAAATGCGACTCCTGGTAAAGCACACGAACGCCTGTCCCAACCTTCATGGTGGCTACTAACCACCAACGTTTGATCCATCACGAGCAAGTTTCATTTTTATTTTTCTTCACGGGAGGTTTCATTTGGACACATCATGTGATTCGAGGGTAGTTTATTTCAACCTTTAAGTGGCTGTTGGGCTACTTAAAACCTCGAGGTCAGATAATTCATACTCTATATCTTTCACGAACTACATTATTCACTTGTTCATGAAAGTCGTCTTCCAGCAGAGTTTTTTATGCCTATTCTTGTTTGTACGTTGGGAAGTTTTTCTTTGAACTCTCTGCAGCACTTGTATACACATCAATTACTTCTTCCCGGCGGGAGTCACGTGGTTCGGATTCCACGTTAATCAATAGGTCCATGTCTCATATAGCCTCGCTGCTGAAAGGAACGCTAAACTAAAATCAACTCAACTCAACATCAATCACTTAAAATTCCCATCATAATCCTTAATCATTCAACAATGAATTGCAACTATATTATGAACTTCCACCCCGAAATATCGATTTACATCATGGTGTACACACTTGGCGAGCGCTTCGATTGCACTCGATGCAGTTTCACTCTCGCTATTCCACAACGATTGAATACTTGAGTCTGTTTTTCGATATGGTGGATGTGCGATCGATGTCCAGTGAGTAATTGTGGCATTTCGCATTTCACAGTCTCACACGGTTCTCCTTTGTGCCTTAACGGATGTTGGTAAACCACCCTGGTTCTTTTGTATGCATTTAACTAAATTTTCAAAAGGAAAAGTTATCCCGAAAGGAAACTGCTCCTCTCGATTTCTGAAGAAAAGAATTATCAAAACTGTCATACCCAATGACAATTCTTTCTATACATTTTAAAGAGAAATTGCTAACGCACTACCATAGATACGTTCACGAATATATATATATATATATATATATATATATATATATATATATATATATATATAGCCCTATATATATATATACCGGGTGAGGCATTTAAAACTGTTTTTTTCAATATCTGGAAAACTACAAATCGGATTTTAAAAAAGTTGTAATAAAAGTTGTTCGTCTTGAAGGGGGACATCCAATGATACCACACTCGACCCCCTACCCCCACCCCCGGGGGCGGGAGGGGGGCAACTTTGAAATCTTAAATAGGAACCCCCATTTTGTATTCCATATTCTGATTCCCCGTGAAAAAATACGTAACTTTTGTATTGAACATTTTTTTCGTTGCGTGATAGATGGCGCTGTAATCGACAAAAATCAAAATGGCTCACAAACATTTGAAAAATGAGGCATTTAAAACTGGTTTTTGAATATCTGGAAAACTACAAATCGGATTTTTAAAAAGTTGTAATAAAAGTTGTTCGTCTCGAAGGGGGACATCCAATGATACCACACTCGACCCCCTACCCCCACCCCCCGGGGGCGGGAGGGGGGGGCAACTTTGAACTCTTAAATAGGAACCCCCATTTTGTATTCCATATTCTGATTCCCCGTGAAAAAATACGTAACTTTTGTATTGAACATTTTTTTCGTTGCGTGATAGATGGCGCTGTAATCGACAAAAATCAAAATGGCTCACAAACATTTGAAAAATGAGGCATTTAAAACTGTTTTTTGAATATCTGGAAAACTACAAATCGGATTTTAAAAAAGTTGTAATAAAAGTTGTTCGCCTCAAAGGGGGACATCCAATGATACCACACTCGAGCCCCTGCCCAACCTCCCGGGGCGGGAGGGGGTCAAATTTGAAATATTATACGAGAACCTCCATTTTTTAATAAAGGTTTGGATTCTCTGGGAACAAATACGTAACTGTTGTATTGAACCTTTTTTTTCGTTTCGTGATAGGTGGCGCTGTAATCGACGAAAATTTGTTACGAACAATTGAAAAATATCCAAGAAATACGCATCAGATTAAGAAAATTAAAGTAGATAGTTTTGATATCTTTGTAAATGCTATCAAATGACACCATAGTTGACTACCGTAACGCTATATCAGTTATTCTGAAAGGTGGTTATTCTAAAATCTTTAATAAGAAACTGTAATGTTTTAAGCAAAATACTTGATTCTCCAGAACATAATTCATTACTTTGCCCAAATTTTTGGCGTAATTTCTGTTACCGATGTAGGTGAAATTTACTTCAATTGGACTACGTGGACGTAGTATCTATTAGCTTGTTGCCTTTGGTTTGCTGATTCAATGTGAGTCCCCGCCTCTCACTAAGGAGGTGCTTGTTTCAGGTAAGTCCCCTTGAGTCTCATCATCGAGGTGTTTGTTTTAGTTGAGCCTCTTGCATCCTACCATTCGGGTGTTTGTTTTGGGGTTGTCTCTTTGCCTCTCACACATCTTCATTGTTTACTGAACAAACGAACAAACGTTCGAAATGGTCCCCCTTTTCTGCAATAGACTACACATTGCAAGTAGGGATAGGCGCGAGTCGAGCTTAAACTCGACTCGAGTTGAATTCGAGTCGAGTCAAAGGTAATTTTCTGGAGTCGAGTTCCAAGCCGAGTCACTGGTTTGAGCTCGAGTTTCGAGTCGAGTCGAGTTTGATAAATGGCTCGCACATTCAGCTCTTTTTAACTCGTTTTTAAATTATGGCCTGTTTAGACTGGAAAGCGAAAGCCATGAGAAATGTAAGCAGTAATGTCGAATACTTTTAATATTTCTCACGACAGAGGTACATCTGGTGGGGGTACGTTTAGTATATGTCATCTCGTCTCGAAAACGAGACAACAATAGCTTTTTATAACGAGATAGCTTCAAATTTCGTGAGCACCAATATAAGTATATACTGTTCTTACCGTCTAGGCTTAGACCTGCACGGTCGACTTTTTGAGCCCCAGAAGAAGCCCAATACGCGCAGTGATGTCAATAGGCTCGGCTGGAACTGAGCGAACAGCTCAAGCCGGCTCGGTTGGAATGGAAAGCCATCGGCTCGGTTCAATTGAGCCGGCTTGGTTGGGACGAGCCAGCAACTCGGCACAATTGAACCGATGGCTCGAGCCTGTTCCATTCGGATCAGCCACCAACTCGACTCATGTGAGCCATCGGCTCGAGCCAGCTCCATTAAAAGCAGCCCATCGACTCGGTTCGACTCAGCTTAACTGAGCCTATGGCTGAGCCGGCTCGCTTGGGTGAGCTGTTGGCTCACTTTTCTGTTTGGCTTGATAGTGAATAAGCTGTGAGCCGACCGCTTGACAACCCTAAACCCGGACCAAGCAGTTTTGAACATGTTTGACCGACGCCCTATAATGTTTATCAATTTTTGGCTTGCTCCTCCGGAACTCAAACCCAGAACCTCATGACCGATGTCCTTGCCTCCTAAAGACTTGTCGACTACGCAGATAGACAATCAACTAGTTTTTAGTATTCAGATACAAACCGACTATCTTTCGTATAGTAATAATAATAATAATAATAATAATAATTATAATAATAATAATAATAATAATAATAATAATAATAATAATAATAATAATAATAATAATAATAATAAGTTGTAGTAGTGGTAGTATATTTCTAGTAATATCATTGATAATTATATTATCTACGTAGGATATTTGAAAAGAGTATTTGGAACTACACACAGGATTTAGCTCGAATTGGCTCGACTCGAGTCGAAACTTAACCCGAATTCGAGTAGAATTTCGAGTAGAGTTGGAGGAAGTTTCTCGAGTCGAGTCGAGTGTCAAAGAAAACTTGCTCGAACTCGCTCGTGCCCTCCCTAATTGCAAGTGTTACACCTACAGGAAATCTAACCATGGACTGCTACGCGTGATAGCAGTTCTTGCTTCGTAGACGGTAGTTTGAATAATGCAAAATATATCGCAAAAAAATAGTCACAATTTCGAACATTTTCTTATCACTTGTCAGCGGTGTTTACTCATTTTGATTGTTGTCTATTAGAGCGCCATCTATTAGACAGCGCCAAGAAAGACAATGTTACATAACGTACTCACAAAGTACGTTCACATGTCATTCAGGGTTATGTCGTTCTTTGTATTGGTGAGAATAACTTGTAGTTTCAAGGATTAGTTTCTTGATGTAATTCTATTGAGTGGAGTTCGATTGTGGATTTCACTTTTAATGGGATGTTAACTGAAAGAAAAGAATATGGGCAACAAGACAATAGTCCGTATCGTATGATGAAGTTGGACGTTGCTATGTAGTTGGAGTCTGTGATCAATAATGATGAAAATAGTTGTTCATTAGTTACAGAAAAATTCTTATTATGGATCAATTGAAGATATCAGTAACATTAGGTGACGAAGTTAAGGAGTACTTTGAGTCAAATAGACAGTAGAAGAAGCACGTTTAAGGTATGCTAACATGTTCCCTCATAGGAATGTTCCTTCTGCAACGACTTTTCGCAGTATTATTCAATTATTTATTGAAACTGGAAGTATTCAACCAAGACAACGAGTCCGATCACGGCCTGTGAAGAACGAAAATGCCGCAGTGAATGTTTTAGCTGCAGTTGCTGCAAATCCTCACATCAGTTCTCGGCAAATCGCACGAAGTTCAGGAATGTCGCAAAGAAGTGTTCTGCGCATACTGCATGAACACAGATTCCATCCATATCACGTTTCGTTGCATCAGGAACTATATGGGGACGACTTTCAACACCGCTTGATCTTTTGCAATTGGATACAACAGCAATTAGCAGTTAATGATGATTTTATTTCACAGATACTTTTCTCTGATGAGGCAACTTTCACGAATACTGGTCAAGTGAATCGGCATAATATGCATTATTGGTCAGTAGATAATCCTCATTGGTTAAGGCAAGCCGAGCGTCAACGTCCATGGAGTGTGAGCGTTTGGTGCGGTGTTTTAGGTACTCGAATAATTGGCCCATACTTCGTAGACGGGAATTTGAATGGTCAAATGTATGCCGATTTTTTAGATAATATTTTGCCAACACTACTGGAAGATGTCCCACTTCAAACAAGAATGAATATTTGGTTTCAACAAGACGGATATCCAGCGCATTATTCACGGATATCTCGTGAGGTTTTGAATAGAAAATATCCTGATCGATGGGTTGGACGAGGTGGTCCTCAAAATTGGCCTGCACGCACTGAGAAAAAAAATGTAGGTGGCATACTTAAAAACGTAGGTTACATTCGTAATTCCTGTAGTTTCTGGACTTAACGTACAACCGTATATAACATCCTGCAGCAAACGTATAGCTGAAAAAGTATGTATTATACGTACTGTCTGCATAAGTGCAATGACGTCATTCGTGTGACGTCATCTGCAGTAACAAGTATATACGGAGGTAATATCTAGCTTTGTGACGTCAGGGTCGTATGTAGCATGTGGGTTAATAATGACGACATACACTGACTATCAGGACGGAGCATGATTTCAAGAAGTATGCAATATACGTTCTGTACGTATGTTTCTTGCGTTCAACCCCGAGACAGCATCTATATTGTACTTGTGCCCCATACGTACGACTAGATACAGTATACGTATTGTACGTATGTATTATACAGATTTTCCTTATGTCGCACACAGCTTGTCCAGATACAGCATACAGAATATCCGTATGCACCATACAGAGTGCATATATGTAGCTTACAGACTGTCTGCATGCAGCATATAGATTATACGTATGTCGCGTACAGGTTGGCCATATGTAATGTATAGATCGGATGTATATAGCTAATAGGTTGTCCATATGAAATATACAGATTTTACTTGTATCGAATACGTATTGCCTTCTTGTAATGTATGGATCGGACATATGCAGGATCTAGAGTGTACGTATAGTGCACCATTATTAAAGTGCTGCAACATACTGCAAAGTGCATGATACATTCTTACTGTAATGTTGTCAAATATTGTTTTACTCTGTATGAAAACAAAAATAGCTTAAAATATGGTTGATCTCCTTTGTGCCAATAATAATAAAATTAACAATACTACAGTTTTCAAATCTTAGTTTGGAGCAGTGAAACTGTCCAAAGAAATGTATTTACCTGCAGGGTGTCCTATAAGTTTGGGCTTCCTGCTAATTCGTTGGAAAGCTACTGCAAAGCCAAGTGTTGAAAAGTGACACAAGCGTTAATTTTAAAATTATGGGCACAAAGGAGGTTAACCATATATTAAACTATTTTCGTTTCCATACAGAGTAAATCAATATTACTGTAAGAATTTATCATATGGTTTGCAGTTAGTTGCAGCACTTCAATAATAATGCAAAATGCACAGCCTTATACAATCCTATATTCAAACTCAAACAAGATTTACGTACAATCATTTATTAAGCTGTTATTATCCATTGCTTGTACGATATAAAGATTAGTTTACCTCATTCCTTTCCTTAATAGTATCTTCTTCTAAAGTGCAGTTGTTACCACAAGAGGCCTGAATAGAATTTTCCAGAAATAACTTCTCTGTACATTTTAATTAACAGGTAAGTTATGTCTTTTCTTTTTTTTTAATGTCGCAATAATTAAAAGTGTAGTGTCAGCCGAAAACGTATTCGCTTACAAGATGATTCCTACTCAGTACTCGCTATTAAAAATGCAACACCAAGAAGGAGACTGGGTAGATGCGCCAAAGTTCCCAGGCCGATACCTAATAGTAAGTGCAGAATACTCTTAAACATTCGCTGTATTCGCTGTGTGACAACGTGGTGACAGCGGAGGCGTTGTGCAGCCATCGACTAAACATATTTATTCTTCCCTGCTATAGACGTTCTGCAAATTTGGACTTTCCTGGATGCATCCTTCTTAGTGCAACATTTTAAGCAACGAGCAATTTAACAGTCTCATACATTGCTTAAAGAAAGAGCAATGATTCTCAGAATTACTCGGAAGATATATATACACAATTTAAAACGGTTATTTCAAACTTTGCAATTCAAAGCACGAAAAGAACTATAGATAAAGGAACACTGATTTTAGCCAAATAGTAATTAGTAAACTCAATCACACTCAGTACCATTAGTTGCTTGGTGTTATCCGTAAGTCAGAGATCACGGTATCTCATTTCGTGTAGATTTTTGCATTTGTTTAACGCTAAAAATGTATTTTATCGCTAATTGAACCCAGTACCATATATATACCGACAGGACGTACCTTAGTCACAAGGTGACATGAGTGAAACACTAAACTATTCGATTGACACCTGCGGTCTTGTCAACACTAGAGAAAGTTACAAAGTGATTAAGTAAATACGGAACATAGTTCATAGAAAGTATAGCGATGTATGAAGTCTCCGTTTCATACGACTTGGATAAAGGATACATCTGAAATAGCAACAAAGAAATATATAATGATTTCTCTGGATAATTTGGATTAGTCCAGAATTCGAACACACACACAACACGAACACACACAAGTCCAACTTTTTTTTTTTAACTTCTTTCTTCGGATTCCCAATAAAGTTGACTACTGAAAAGCTGAGTTATAGATTCTGTATTAAAACAACACCTTCGCTAGACATGTTCAGTATACACATTGTCTTACATACAGAACAATACATTAGTTATTAATGCATGTCTGAAATAATAGTGCTTCGTATAGAATTTTACTTCATCCAATCGCAATAGCACAAAGATAAAAAATATTGCGAGGGATAATGTTCTTATTACAGAGAAAAAGAATTAAAATGACTTAACATTAACAATCATTTTCTTTAAACAGAGATAATATTTTATTATAATTTATGGAAGAAAGAAATAATTTGTAGTACAGTATCTTTATTAGGGTTATATATTCGTACAAAATAATGTAAGTACAACTGGGTCTGTCTTCAGAAAGGACGTACTTTTAGCCACAACCTACACTGCTTCTTTTGACTGTCTTTCAAGCAGAATCCTGGTTTGAAGCACGAAATACCTGCAACAAAAATCAGAAAATATTTAAAATGTTATATTCAGTGTGTTTAATTTGGTTGTACTTAACAATACAAAATATCTTAACCTTTTTGAGATTAAATGGAAAAATCTGTTCGGTCAGGTATGGACTTTTGGGTTGCACGTAGAAAAAATATGAGGTGTTTATTGATGCTGAACAACAACTCAAAATGTATTACCATTCAAAAGTAAGTGGGTACCCCAATGGTGTTCGGGGTACCATGGGGTACCTAATGTCTGTATTTTTTAGATATATGGAAATGTATGTCTCTAAAATGTAAGGAACTGATATCTGTTTACCGAAAACCTCAACTCGGTAAGCCTTATGGATATCGAGATATGGGAAAATAAAGAACGACACCATAGAAATGTGGGGTTTGCGTACTAGATGGGCAGTTTCGGAAACGTAATTACGAGAGCTTACAACCACCTCAAAAGTAGTTTCAATTAAATACACTACACACACGCCCTGATGGGGGTTTTCGGATACCATAATATTCGCAGAACTCTCATTTCTAAACATTCTAAAATATGTTTTAATAACGTTTTAAAGAACCTTAGAGGTGTGTGTTTACCGAAACCGCAAGTCGGTACGCCTAACAGTTACCGAAATATGATGAAATAAAAAGTGACACCATAGGTACGTGGAGCTTGCATATTAGACAGTACAATTTAGAAAATTAATTAAAATATGACTATCAAGATATTGTCAAATAAAGGGAGGATCCATACAGTTATGGGGTTTTCGTGTTAGGTGGTAAAATTTCCGAAACCGGCCATGGAAAGTTAATAAGCATCAGTAGCAATTTCATCTTAAAGTAATTAGGTATTTCCATGGAGTTTAAGAACATCATGGGATCTACCAAGATTACGTTTTAAAAGCTTTGGAAAATATATTTTGACATTTATAAAGAGTATTAGGAATATATATTTACCTAAAACTTCCAGCTAGTACATCTAGCAGCTAGAGAGGCACCATACAATAAAAGCGTATTAGATCTTGAAATTTCAGAAAACAATTATTGATCCTAACAAAAGTTAAATAAGATGGTACTTCTATGGGTTAAGTGAGTACCGCAGACTCGTCAGTACAATTTCGATCGAAAGATTAATTCAGCTCTAAATTTTCTTTGGACAATTCCAAGCGTTCATCGGGCTCTGAAATAAAGTGAACATTTTTTGTCAATATCTAATATAGCAAACGAGATATAAGGAATTGTGTATTTTATGACGTCGTAAAAATAGAGACCCACATGGATTTGTACTTTTGAGTCTTTGCTGTAAGAAGAAGAAATTTTAGAAAACAACCGTATATACCTTAATGACAATTAAATTGGCGGGGGCACAGTGGCTTAGTGGTAGAGTGCTTACCTCTGGTGTATTGGGTTCTTGGTTCTATCCGCGGCCAAGTCAGTTTGTAGTGGACATCGTATTCGTGGGTTTTCTCGGGGTTCTCTCTTTCCTCCCACCTTTGCATTCCATCAATTCTGCCAACGACATTCACTTGCTTTAATCAAAATCTCCCTGAGACTGAAATGCATAATCGTGGGTCGCTACACTGAAATATTTCCTTTTATTTAATTTAAAATTAAATAGGGATTTAAGTATGATCGTATCTCTATGGGTTAAGTGAATACTCCAATAGTTTCTGCAAAAAAAAAAAAAAAAGATTAGTTAAACACCCTACCACTAAGCTACTGTGTCCCCGCCCATTGAATTGTCTATTAAGGTATATACAGTAGTTTTCTGATTTTTTTTCTTATAGGAAAGACCCAAAAGTACAAATATATAAAGATCTCTATTTTTACGCCATAAAATATATAATTCCTTTTATCTTGGTTACTATCTTAGATATTGACAGCGAATTTTCATTCTTTTGTACAGCTCGATGAACCCTTGGAATTGCCTGAAGAAAACCTAGGACTGAACTAATCTTTCGATCGAAATTGTACTGAGGTACTCCTTTAACCCATAGAAGTACCATCTTATTTAATTTTGTTGCGACCAATAATTGTTTTCGAAATTTCAAGACCTCATACACTTTTATTTCACAGTGTTTCTCCAGATGTTAGATGTACTAGCTGGAAGTTTTGGGTAAACACATATTTCAAATACTGTTTACAAATGTCACATTATATTTTCAAAAGTTTTTAAAATTTAATATTGGTAGACTCCATGATGTTCTAACACCCCATGAATATATCTAATTACTTTAAGATGAAATTGCTACTGGTGTTTATTAACTGTCCATGAACGATTTCGGAAATTTTAGCGAAATCTAACACGAAAACCCCTTAACTGTGTTGGTCCCCCTTTATTTGACATCATCTTGATGGCCGTTAGTCATATTTTAATTCATTTTCCGAATTGTAGCGTCAAGTATGCAAGAACCACATACCTATAGTATCTCTCTTTATTTTCCCATATCTCGGTATCCATAAGGCTTACCGAATTGCAGTTTTCAGTTAAAAAAAAAATCAGTTCTTTACATTTCAGAGACATGTATTTCCATATATCTAAAATGCAGAAATTAGGGACCGCATTGGAACCCCATTGGAGTACTCACTTACTTTTGCATAGCAGGGTAAAAACGCCAGTGGTTCTCACTTTAAGGTTGAAAACATACTATTTTGTCTTTTCTCTGAGCATTGTGAATCTGTCGGAGCTATACCGTAGTTGGAAAGACTCACTGATCCTTCCTATAATGACCATGTAGTCAGAATTCAAAAAGGAGTAGAAGGAAAAACAATATTTTAAAATCCTTGCACCAGTAGTCCTCACCTTAAAATCAAAATGTTCCAGTAATAGTCAGGATTTTCTATCAGTGTTCGTCACTCAAATAACTTGACATAATTTATTCAAAAACGCACTGTGTATCAGTTTAGGGTTAAGAATACAATATAAAGTAGTAAGCTTAATAACTTTTCATCACTTTTAGCACTCAAGAAAGAAAAGAAAAAAAGTTTTTACATACTTTTTAAAGCAATTTCAGAAAGAAAAATGTTAACTGAATTCTAAAGTTAACTGTATATCACTTTCACGTTAAGAGTACAATATTAAATACTATGTTTAATAACTATACGTCACTTTAAACACTCAAAAATGAAAATAAACGTTTGTACATACATTTTGAAAACAATCTAAGAAACAAAATAAGTTAACTGAATTCAAAATTTAATTATACATCACCTTAAGCTTAAGAATACACTATAAAATACTGAGATTAATAACAATGCATTACTGAAGAATGAAAACAAAAATGTTTTAGCTACCGATATTGTATTTAGATGTTATTTCTCATTAACAATTTTTTTTTTTTTTTTTTTTTTTTTGAGAACTCGTGATCAAGTCTAGGGATGCGCAAGAGAAAAGATTTGAGATTGTCTCCTCTCGAAAAGGTGCCGCGAAAGTTATGTATCGTCTCGAAAACTGGATCCGTTTCTATTGGAAGAGCTCTGTCTCGTCTCGAATTTCGTAACAAAAATTATGTCTCGTCTTGTCTCGTGTGCATCCCTAATCAGGTCCATAGCCAAAAACTTCATTTCCGAAGGGTTCGATAGGGCTTTGCGATATCCGAATTTAAATATAGATAATCGATATCGACAAACTATCGAAACTTGTTCGAAATATTGAAAAATACAGCAATATCGAAATATAAACAATATCAAAAATCGAAAATATAGAAATACGAAAGAGAGAAAAGAATATGGATATATCGATCAAAAATTTCGATATCGATGTTTTGATATTTGAAAATATCAACCGTTCGATTTAAATATCACACAGCCCTAGGCTCCAACTGTTGTCACCTTTAAAATTAATGTGAAAATTACTGACTAATATTCTGTAAGTACCATAAGACGGGATTATTTTGCACTTCAGGATTAACTTTGCACAAAATACGGCAAAAGTTTCACAGTCCTCTGTCGGTAAAATGATGGACTGTAAAGAGAAAGTTTCAACTGTCACCGTAAGATAGAACATTGACTATTTGGTTGGCGGTTAACATCAGTTCTAATTACCTGAAGGGTTTGTTGTTGTAGAGGTATGGAAAGCAGTCACTGTAAAGGCCGACAAAATTTGAAAGATATCACCTACAAGAATTTTCGTCAAAGTCAAGTCAGTTTCGTAGAATACTCTGTGTATAATGGGACTTTGAGACAATAGTTGAAATTGAAGTGTGAAACGTTTTAAAGTCATAGAAAAATAAAACTGGGAGAAGGTTGTTTCAGCCTCTAATCGGGGCTACTTTGCACCGATCAAACGTAACCCCTCAGATAGGAAATTATTACTACGGGTACCTCCTGCCATCTAACTTTAGGAAAATTTCCTATTCAGGTAAATGTCGGGATGGATTTCTTGTTGGAAAATAAATTACGAAAAGCGGCGGATTCAGAAAAATAGTTTGAGAGTGACTTCACACAGAAAGACTTCCTTTATTTAGAAACGACTAGACTTTTTGAAGGGCTTGAAGCGTAGACGCATAGGAATGACTAACATCAGAATTTTGTAAAAAAGAAATCCTGTAATTTGGGTGAGCTTCAGCCTGAAAGCCTCAAATCCCGTAAATCTTCCACTGATTACGGTTGGGATGATATTCTTGGATATAAAGAGCAACCAAGGCAAATCAGATCTCGAAGATTTTTGCTGTTCTTGAGTTGCCATTTTTGTGGGACATACTAAACTATCAGAACGTGGTTCCTATGTCGGTACCAGAAAATACATAATTTTCTTTACAAATATCAATAATTCGTACTAAGTACTGACACCGGTACCGTAAGTCCAACCTCAATATTTGTAGACTGCATGCAGTTTTGTGTAGGAAGTGAAATGTATCAATAGAAGAGAGAAAACACTGCACAGAAACATTATGTTCGTATGCTGAAAATACTTTTTTGTATGTGTTGCAAAGTATCTTCAGCTATCAGGTTACTTTGCAACAAAGTTTATATGAAATGAAATGAAATGAAATGAAATTTTTGAGTTTTACGTTCCACGATTATGGCGGATATGCTCAAGGAGACGATGATGATGAGAATGAATGGGATAGTAGAATGAAAATGTGTGAGAAAACGGGAAAACCCCGAGAAAAATCACACACAGTGTTTCTCCAACACAAAGCCCATTTAGCACGTGCTGGGATCGATCCAGGAACTTCACGCAGGAGAGGTGAACGCTCCACAACTGAGCTACCACGTCCCCCAAAACACAACCTCAGAATATATTTCATATAGAGTAGAAATAACAATATGTTGTAAAAAAAAAAAAAATGGCCGGTCTGAAAGGCATGTAAGCTAAAAAATTACAATTGCTACTCGATTTGTTTACTAGCATTGTTTAATTATCTACGGTACTGAACATCGCAACACCAACATCATTATGTTATGTCACATCCTTTCAAAACTATGAAAACTGCAAAGTACCTGCTTTGCTTCGTGATGTCCGAAGAGTAAGACGACTGAAGGCGAAAGCAGGCAAGTGGCATACAAATTTATGATGTTGAAGGCATTATTTTTCACAGCTATGGAGAAAAGAGATAGAAACAATAATAACGAAATCTTTGTTTTACGTCCTACGAATATGTTATGTAGGCTGACGGTCACAAATGAGTAATGAAAATTTATGATCTTGGAATACGATTTGGTGGAATAATGAGGGAGAAAAATAATCATTGATTAAATATTAAATTGAAAAGAAATAAGAGCCTGACGCTCAAATACTTATCTATCCGGCACCCATCTTGATCCCTCTAAAATATCATGAAATGCTTGATTGATTCTAAACCCAATAATAGTAATAATAAACACAGAATATATAATTTACGCACCTTGAAATGTAGAAATTAATGGTTGTAATTCCCAGCTTTCCAATAGACCTTTGATTTCTCCAAATGAAGATTCGGATATCTTGTTTCTTCTCAAGCAATAATGGGTTACAATAATCAGTTGCAGTCCAAAGCCAAGTCACTAAGTTAAGTATGAATATAAAAGAATTCATTAGTTAGATGCATACAAAATCCTACGTATGTAAATCCGAATGTACTTATTAAATTGTAAATTTAAACAAACTAAATTATACTACAGATATAGTGACATCAAACATATATTAAATAAGATATACAGGGTGTCTCAAAAGTCCTCTGACATAGGGTAACTCTGTTATTATCCGAGTTATAACAAAATGTCGGAGGGGAAAGCATCTCCAAATATGATGTGTCCAATCTAAAGTGAAGGAATTTTTAAAATCGGATGACCCGTTTGCGCTGTACACTCTTTATGCGCCCAATGTGAAATGAAAATGCAACGTTGCCATTTACCTGGACCCACAACATAAGTGAGTGAAGTTACTGTCTTTTACGCTAACATGTTGATGGCCAGCCTCCGTTTCAAACAGTAACTTCATTCACTTATGTTGTGGGTTCAGATAAATGACAACGTTGCATTTTCATTTAAAATTGGGTGCATAAAGAGTATGCAGCACAAACATCTCGTCCGATTTTTTTAAAGTGTTCACTTTAGATTGAAAACGTCATATTTCGAGATTTTTTTTCCTCTTACATTTTGTTGTAACTCTGATAACCGAGTTACCCTATGTTAGGGAACTTTTGAGACATCCTGTATACATCATAAGAAGTTCCTTTCTAAATTCTACACGGATGTGGTTAAATTGAATGTGAGGTGGGTGATACACATTAGGCCTTTTGGGAGTACGTCACACGGACGACCGTAATTTTGTGTTCAAAATTTTTATGAACTGGTGGGATATGTGATACATATGGCCACGGGCTAGAATTTTCTCAGTATGTCAAATATGCAATCAGATTTCATGTAGCTTAATTTGGTGGAAAGCTATTGCCAATTGAACGTTACATTTACCTCTTTCTTGCAGATGTTGAACCATGCAATTAGCACGTGAGGAATGGATCGAAATAATCAAACTATGGGGCGGGAGGAGTATATGTGCAGTGGTTGCCGATTGCAGAGTCATCCACAATGTGACTCTGTGTCACATGTTTCAGTGTCACAGTAATTAACTAAATTTGAGAAGACGGGCACATTCGTGAACATACATCGTAGCGGTTCAAACTCGCGGGACCTTGTTCCTTCCCCATTTTGAACCGGTACATGAAAATGCCATTTACTCCATGTTTGCCTGCGCCGATTTTGAAAATTCCTTCACTAATCGATTTCTCCCGTTGAGTACTACAAGAACCAGTTAAAATCTCGCGGGCCCTTTATTCTTCCCCATTTTGAACCGGTACATGAAAGTGCGATTTTTTTTCATGCTCGCCTGCGCCGATTTTGAAAATTCCTTCACTAGTCGATTTCTCTCGACGAGTACTACAAGAATCAGTTAAAATCTCGCGGTCCTTTTTTCTTCCCATTTTGAACCGGTACCTGAAAATGCGATTTTCTTCATGTTTTCCTGTGCCGATTTTGAAAATTCTTTCAGTAATCTATTTCTGTCGTCGAGTACTACAAGAATCAGTTAAAATCTCGCGGGCCCTTTTTTCTTCCCCATTTTGAACCGGTACATGAAAATGCGATTTTCTTCATGCTTGCCTGCGCCGATTTTGAAAATTCCTTCACTAGTCGATTTCTCTCGACGAGTACTACAAGAATCAGTTAAAATCTCGCGGGCCCTTTTTTCTTCCCCATTTTGAACCGGTACCTGAAAATGCGATTTTCTTCATGTTTGCCTGTGCCGATTTTGAAAATTCTTTCAGTAATCTATTTCTGTCGTCGAGTACTACAAGAATCAGCTAAAATCCCGCGGGCCCTTTTTTCTTCCCCATTTTGAACCGGTACATGAAAATGCGATTTTCTTCATGCTTGCCTGCGCCGATTTTGAACATTCCTTCACTAATCGATTTCTCTCGTCGAGTACTACAAGAATCAGTTAAAATCTCGCGGTCCTTTTTTCTTCCCATTTTGAACCGGTACATGAAAATGCAATTTTCTTCATGCTTGCCTGCGCCGATTTTGAAAATTCCTTCACTAGTCGATTTCTCTCGACGAGTACTACAAGAATCAGTTAAAATCTCGCGGGCACCTTTTTCTTCCCATTTTGAACCGGTACCTTAAAATGCGATTTTCTTCATGTTTGCCTGTGCCGATTTTGAAAATTCTTTCAGTAATCTATTTCTGTCGTCGAGTACTACAAGAATCAGTTAAAATCTCGCGGGCCCTTTTTTCTTCCCCATTTTGAACCGGTACATGAAAATGCGATTTTCTTCATGCTTGCCTGCGCCGATTTTGAACATTCCTTCACTAATCGATTTCTATCGTCGAGTACTACAAGAATCAGTTAAAATCTCGCGGTCCTTTTTTCTTCCCATTTTGAACCGGTACCTGAAAATGCGATTTTCTTCATGTTTGCCTGTGCCGATTTTGAAAATTCTTTCAGTAATCTATTTCTGTCGTCGAGTACTACAAGAATCAGCTAAAATCCCGCGGGCCCTTTTTTCTTCCCCATTTTGAACCGGTACATGAAAATGCGATTTTCTTCATGCTTGCCTGCGCCGATTTTGAACATTCCTTCACTAATCGATTTCTCTCGTCGAGTACTACAAGAATCAGTTAAAATCTCGCGGTCCTTTTTTCTTCCCATTTTGAACCGGTACATGAAAATGCAATTTTCTTCATGCTTGCCTGCGCCGATTTTGAAAATTCCTTCACTAGTCGATTTCTCTCGACGAGTACTACAAGAATCAGTTAAAATCTCGCGGGCCCTTTTTTCTTCCCATTTTGAACCGGTACCTGAAAATGCGATTTTCTTCATGTTTGCCTGTGCCGATTTTGAAAATTCTTTCAGTAATCTATTTCTGTCGTCGAGTACTACAAGAATCAGTTAAAATCTCGCGGGCCCTTTTTTCTTCCCCATTTTGAACCGGTACATGAAAATGCGATTTTCTTCATGCTTGCTGCGCCGATTTTGAACATTCCTTCACTAATCGATTTCTATCGTCGAGTACTACAAGAATCAGTTAAAATCTCGCGGTCCTTTTTTCTTCCCATTTTGAACCGGTACATGAAAATGCAATTTTCTTCATGCTTGCCTGCGCCGATTTTGAAAATTCCTTCACTAGTCGATTTCTCTCGACGAGTACTACAAGAATCAGTTAAAATCTCGCGGGCACTTTTTTCTTCCCATTTTGAACCGGTACCTGAAAATGCGATTTTCTTCATGTTTGCCTGTGCCGATTTTGAAAATTCTTTCAGTAATCTATTTCTGTCGTGGAGTACTACAAGAATCAGTTAAAATCTCGCGGGCCCTTTTTTCTTCCCCATTTTGAACCGGTACATGAAAGTGGGATTTTTTTCATGCTTGCCTGTGCCGATTTTGAACATTCCTTCACTAATCGATTTCTCTCGTCGAGTACTACAAGAATCAGTTAAAATCTCGCGGTCCTTTTTTCTTCTCATTTTGAACCGGTACCTGAAAATGCGATTTTCTTCATGTTTACCTGTGCCGATTTTGAAAATTCTTTCAGTAATCTATTTCTGTCGTCGAGTACTACAAGAATCAGTTAAAATCTCGCGGGCCCTTTTTTCTTCCCCAAGCCAATATTTTTTTGTATATTTTGAATGTATTCAAGTATGGAACAAAAGTATTATATAATTCCCTTAGTAGGCTTCTCAACTTAATATTTTTCAACTTAAATTTTATTTATTTTAATTATTTATTTTCTTGTGACTCAATATTTAATTGCAATCGTTCATTGGGGAGAAGGGTGGCCATTCTCAAATATATAAATATAGTATTCTTAAAATTTATGTGTTCTCGTACTATTAGTTTCTTCCACTAGACCTGGAAATTGCAAAATTAATACCTGGAAAACCTGCAAAATTCAGGGAAATTGAGTTCCATATTTATGTATGAACACTGCTATTTACATTTTTTTTTTCGAATAGGGAGAACTGTACGAAAGGGTGGTTTGAGAATAGTATAACAGTAGGTTTCTGGGAGTGTTGTTCGAAATGAAATCTTTAAGTTTTACGTCCTACTATTATGCTGGCTAGGCTCAAGATGACGGGGTGTTGTTCGGTGGGGGTCAATGTGGCCAATTTTGGGTAAAGTCGCTAAATAAGGGGAATTCGACCTCAACGATAGCGTAGGGTGACCATAAAATTTTCAGTTAAAAACGGGACAGGTTCTTGCAACACTAGACTTTTAGATCTACCTTTGTTCTTATCAGTGCCTTGATATCAGAGTTCCCCCTCTCTCTCTTCGTTACAGAGCGGGTACTTATGAAAAAGGAAAGACACGTTGAAGTTTGTTTAACACACAACCAACTGCTAAAACCTCTGCTGCCTTTCGAGCAGTACTGCGAACTATAGAGTATGTTTAATATAGGGATTTTCAGTTCAATTTTTGCCGCTTTGTTATTATTAATACTTTTAAAAGGAGTAAAGGTACTGGGTTTGTTATTTACTTCTTTCATTTACATAAAACGGGACGAATACTACTTTTTTCCATCTACTGACGGGACGGCCGCGACACGCCCGTAAAACGGGACTGTCCCGGTCAAAACGGGACGTATGGTCGCCCTACGATAACGACAAAAAAAAATCCGATTGGAGACTTTTTTTGGTGATTTTTAAATGACGATTTACCTACTTACACATTTAGCGACTTTTTGCTGCAAACAAAATGTTCATCTGTAGAGAAGCATTATTAGTTCAAAAAAGTTTTTACGTTATTTTTTTCTGTTTGTTTGTTTTAATCAGCGCAAGTGATGAAGAGTTTGGAAATACAGCGTACTCACTACTCCACAATCCTGCATTGTTATGTTACCCTTGCCCTCTAACGAAGAATAACTACAAACTTGATGTCCTTTAGTTCGCAGAGTTTCCGTTGAGAGACACACGTAATACATCATTACCGATAGCAACAAGATTAGCTATAGATGCGTGAAAAAAGGCGAAGAAGGTGTTTGTTATATTTGTCCTCTGGGGTCTTTTAATTATTCTGCACTTTTTCTTTTACAAAAAATTGCTTAACGTAAGTACTGTAGTGTTAATTATTTCGGAACTATTTTGACCACAACATGAACAAAAGTACCCGAAACAACCTGAAATGATCCCTGAATTAAAGGATTGGTTGCGCCCTGTTTACAAAGATGTGAATAGAACCAGCGGCGCAAATCTGTCTTCAACATTGGGGGGGAGGGGGAGGGTAAGACCGTTACCATACTTTTTTTGGCGATGTCCAAAATACTTATGAAGTTGAAAAACAATGTTGTGGAGGATCAGAGTTGTCTTTAGCGTTAGGAGGCTGCATATTTGAGGCTTATTCTGGGGGACATCTCACGTTCCTTTGTAGCAATCGGACAAAAATCATCAAATTTCTCCCAAAAAACACATTACAAATCGGATTATTTGGGAGAAGTCCCCCTCAGTTCCAAGATTGGAGGGGACATGTATCCGTCATCCCCCCCCCCGGGATTTGCGCCAGTGAGTAGAACATATTGTTTAGTTTACATCTACAACTTTTACAATGCTTATAGACAATGAATTTCTCGATTATTTCTTATAGCGACTTTTCACCCAAAATTGGAGTCGTCACCTCTCGTTTCGCAAACTTATTGCCAACATTTTAGGAACTGGCTGCGGGGAGAGCTACAATGGATGATTCAAGTTATTTCGTCGCTTCCGCTGTGAACCTAAGTACAAGATTCCAAAAGTCACATTTTTTTGGTTCCAAACAATATGTCTGCTGGGTGAAAGCATAGACTGGAATGTGTTGCCTTTCCTACCTTATCTTTAATCCCATAGTAGCTCCTTTCCCAAAGTTAAAAAAATGCAATTCTTCCTTTCTTAATAGTACTTATGACCCAAAGTATTACGTAAGCATTGTATGTTACTTATGTAGCTCACAGAGCCGCAGCTATGGGCGAGCAAGCAAAGCACGTGACCCGGGCGCGTGGTTGGAGGGGCGCCTAAAAGAGAGGTTATATATTAGTACTTTTCCTGGCGGTATTTAATACTTTTCATCAGAGTGCGAAATCATGAAATCAAAGTGAGAGGAAAAAATGAAATGAAATCTTTGAGTTTTACGTCCCACGGTTATGCCGGTTAGGCTAAAGGAGACGGTGATTATGAGAAATGAATGAAATGGTGGAATGAAGTAAGTGGGAGGAAATGGGAGAACCCCGAGAAAACCCACGCACACGGTGTTTGTCCACCACAAGGTTCACTTGGCGGGGCTAGGATCGAATCCGTGACCCCAAGCACCAGAGGTGAACGCTCTACCACTGAGCCACCGCGGCCCTAAAAGTGAGAGGAGACTGGAGAAGTGAAGAGAGAGAGAGAGAGAGAGAGAGAGAGAGAGAAGAAAACGCTCGCACTTTTACACTTCAAAGTAAATTAAGTCATTTATTTTTTCTGTCCCCCTCCTCCCCCTCCCCTAAGTTCTACTGTCAAAGTAAATAGCTAAAAACACTCCCAGGCCAGAACCGCATCTACGTTGGAAATTTGATCGAGATCGGTCGGTCGGTGCAAGAGATTAAGAAAAAATGAAATGAAACCTTTTTACGTCCCACAGTTATGCCGGTTAGGCTAAGGGAGACGCTGATGATGAGCAATGAATTAAATGGTGGAATGAAGTAAGTGGGAGGAAATGGGAGAACCCCGAGAAAACCCACGCACACGGTGTTTTTCCACCACAAGGTTCACTTGGCGGGGCTAGGATCGAATCCGGGACCCCAAGCACCAGAGGTGAACGCTCTACCACTGAGCCACCGCGGCCCCCGGCCGGGAATCGAACCCGGGTGTCCCACGCCAAAGGCGTGTTCACTAACCACTTAGCCACGAGGGAGCTCATCTGTGAGGCAGTGTAAACCCCCCAAAAAAGAAAGACAATAAACGCACACTGGATGTTTGCGCAACTGAGGATCAAAACATTCTCAATGGAGTATGAGAAATAGTAAACGTCAATCAATGTGTGCTTTTGCTTATTCATTACTTCGTTAATACTTAATTCCTTCTAGAAATAGTGAAACAATACTATGAAGAAACACTAATTAAACTAATAACAATTACGTTGTATTTCTTACCATACCGTTTTTACCACCCATAGAATTTCAACCTAGCACTATACTGCATTAGTCACGCCGTAACGAAAGCTGAAATTCAAAGACCTGGCACTCGTAACTGTTGAAGCTGTGTTGTAGCTACCTGTATATAACGCGGCCTGCGTTGGTACTCCTCAACATAAATACGTCACAGCCCAAAGCCAGGAAACATCACAAACAGAAGACAGGGGCACAAGCAGTGCCTGACACTTCACGAACTCAAACCCACCAAGACTCAACTCAACATGACCTTCAATTACGTTCTAGAAACCAAACCAGTGCTAAGGCACAAACTCACCAACTTCCTATATGAAAACACAAGAAAAAAATCTAACGTTTTGGTTCCAAAGTGATGACATAACAATAATACTAAAAAGGTTTTAATTTTCAGTAACCCAAACATTAATTAACTAGGGAACATAACAAAGCAAAAATAAATAAATAAAAATAAATTAAATTAAAAAATAAAAACCTGACAAGTAAGCTCTCCCTGACTACTTTTTTTTTAAATTTCAGTAACGCTGTAAAATATGTCAATATCTTCGTAACATATATATATATATATATATATATATATATTTCATTGTAAACAAGTTCTTTAAACAAAAGAAAGCTCTGAGAGCGCTTACCTCTGACGCGGTAGGTCCCTGGTTCGATTCCTGCTCCCGACAAATAGGCTTTTGGTGAACACTGTAGGTGTGGTTATTCTTAAGACTTTCCAGTTTCCTTACATTTTCTTGATTTCACCATTATCATGTATCTCATCGTCACCTTCTCTCTTACATTGATGTACAATCATGGGGCGTTAAACTAAAAGAAAAAAAAATCTTGCAAATATCCTAGTAAAAATGAGTTTTCTAAACTACACTAGTGGCCCCGCGTAGCGTATTCGCTAACGCTCTCGCCTTCGGTGCGAACGGTCCCGGGTTCGATCCCGGTGGGGGAACTCGGTCGAAAAAGTATCAAAAGATTTTAAGTCCAGCCATCCTGAATGAGGTTTCCTTGGCTTTTCCTCATTCACAGCAGGCAAATGCCGGAGTGGTACCTAACATATAGGTCCCAGGCCGTTTTCTTCCTTCCCAAATCCAAAAATGAAAATGAAACCTTTGAGTTTTACGTCCCACGGTTATGCCGGTTAGGCTAAAGGAGACGGTGATGATGAGTAATGTATGAAATGGTGGAATGAAGAAAGTGGGAGGAAACGGGAGAACCCCGAGAAAACCCACGCACACGGTGTTTGTCCACCACAAAGTTCACTTGGCGGGAGCTGGGATCGAACCCGGGACCCCAAGCACCAGGGGTGAACGCTCTACCACTGAGCCACCGCGGCCCCATTTTTCCCCAATCCATTCTTCCCTTCCTTTCCCCGGATAGTGTGATCACCGAGGGAAGTCATCCCTCATATGCGACGGGCTAACAAGACCATTGATGCCGAAAGCCCAGAAATCTAAATCCTAAATCTTCACTACACAAGGGAATTTTCGCGCTGAAAACGGTTTATTAGCAATTATGTAAAGCAGCCCTGTACTAAATCTGCACCAAGTAATAAATCGTCACATATAAAACGGAATGAATAAACACATAACATTCATTTTGCTACCTTGAAATGTAAAATGTTTCAAAACATTAATATTCAAAGATTTCTCAAAATTCAGATTCACCCATTCCATTGTCCTCAATCATTAACGAGTTTTACAATAGTAAGAATTGTATTCATAAACTACATTACTTACTTAGTACTATATTAAAGCAAGTTACACTAAAAGAATATATAATTAATGGAATATTTAACTAAAGTAATAGTTAACTAGTGTACTTACTCAAGCATTTGTTTCCTTCCTCTCTTCTTTTCCGTTTGTAAACAACCTCGTTTCGCAAGCAAAAGACGGTAGTTCAATGACGTCAGCCATGGCGAAAGAAAGAGGTGTCTATAGGCGGCCTGGATCTCACACACAGATGGACGTATTTAACATATAGCTGAAGTATTTAACATACGTATACGTATGTAAAATACGGAAGATTGTTAGATGTCAGACATCCTGCAGCGACATGATGTAATATCTAAGCGGGTAAAAGGCAGTACCTATGTAGTATATGGATAAAGTACGCTCCGTACAGATTTCCTTAGTAAACATAACGAATCCTTGTATTTGTACAATATACCGCTGTCCGGATAATGGATTTTTCTCAGTGCGATCCCCTGATTTAACTTCTTCCGACTTTTTCCTGTGGAGAACGCTAAAAGCAAAATGTTACACGGAAGAACCAACAACCCTAGAAAATATGCGGCAGCGCATAATCAATGCATGTGCAAACATTAGCGAAGAGACACTTAGAGCAGTAGAATTGTCCTTCAGAAACAGAGTTGTAATGTGTATTGCAGAAAACGGACACTATTCTGAACATTTGCTTCGGTAAAATATTGAGCTTCCGATGGTGAGAGGCAAGGGGATTCACCTAAAACAAGCACCCCGATGGTGAGAGGCAAGGGGACTCACCTAAAACAAGCACCCCGATGATGAGAGGCAAGGGGACTCACCTAAAACAAGCACCCTCATGGTGAGAGGCAAGGGGACTCACCTGAAACAAGCACCCCGATGGTGAGAGGCAAGGGGTCTCACCTAAAACAAGCACCCCCATGGTGAGAGGCAAGGGGACTCATATTAAAAAAGCACCCCGAAGGGAACAAATTACTACTACGTCCACGTCGTTGTTCCTGGGTAACGCTAAAAGTAGTTTTAATTGTCGAGTATTTTCAAAACGGATCTTGTCCATTTTTTCTTTTTTAAATTGAGATATCAGCAATGTTGCCAGATCTACTGATTTTGCAGAAGATCTCCTGCTTTTTCTACGTTCTACTGATCTACTGCGAAAGAAAATGAAAAGTGAACAATCTCCTGCTTTTTCCTTACTTCGAGAAGTTGAACAAATATATTATTATTAATATTGAATTTTCAATGTTTCCTCACATGAAAAGATGAAATTTCTCTGTTATAATACGAAAAATGAAATGAAATCTTTGAGTTTTACGTCCCACAGATATGCCGGTTAGGCTAAAGGAGACGGTGATTATGAGAAATGAATGAAATGGTGGAATGAAGAAAGTGGGAGGAAACGGGACAACCCCGAAAAAACCCACGCACACAGTGTTTGTCCAACACAAAGTTCACTTGGCGGGGCTAGGATCGAATCCGTGACCCCAAGCACCAGAGGTGAACGCTCTACCACTGAGCCACCGCGGCCCTAAAAGTGAGAGGAGACTGGAGAAGTGAAGAGAGAGAGAGAGAGAGAGAGAGAGAGAGAGAAGAAAACGCTCGCACTTTTACACTTCAAAGTAAATTAAGTCATTTATTTTTTCTGTCCCCCTCCTCCCCCTCCCCTAAGTTCTACTGTCAAAGTAAATAGCTAAAAACACTCCCAGGCCAGAACCGCATCTACGTTGGAAATTTGATCGAGATCGGTCGGTCGGTGCAAGAGATTAAGAAAAAATGAAATGAAACCTTTTTACGTCCCACAGTTATGCCGGTTAGGCTAAGGGAGACGCTGATGATGAGCAATGAATTAAATGGTGGAATGAAGTAAGTGGGAGGAAATGGGAGAACCCCGAGAAAACCCACGCACACGGTGTTTTTCCACCACAAGGTTCACTTGGCGGGGCTAGGATCGAATCCGGGACCCCAAGCACCAGAGGTGAACGCTCTACCACTGAGCCACCGCGGCCCCCGGCCGGGAATCGAACCCGGGTGTCCCACGCCAAAGGCGTGTTCACTAACCACTTAGCCACGAGGGAGCTCATCTGTGAGGCAGTGTAAACCCCCCAAAAAAGAAAGACAATAAACGCACACTGGATGTTTGCGCAACTGAGGATCAAAACATTCTCAATGGAGTATGAGAAATAGTAAACGTCAATCAATGTGTGCTTTTGCTTATTCATTACTTCGTTAATACTTAATTCCTTCTAGAAATAGTGAAACAATACTATGAAGAAACACTAATTAAACTAATAACAATTACGTTGTATTTCTTACCATACCGTTTTTACCACCCATAGAATTTCAACCTAGCACTATACTGCATTAGTCACGCCGTAACGAAAGCTGAAATTCAAAGACCTGGCACTCGTAACTGTTGAAGCTGTGTTGTAGCTACCTGTATATAACGCGGCCTGCGTTGGTACTCCTCAACATAAATACGTCACAGCCCAAAGCCAGGAAACATCACAAACAGAAGACAGGGGCACAAGCAGTGCCTGACACTTCACGAACTCAAACCCACCAAGACTCAACTCAACATGACCTTCAATTACGTTCTAGAAACCAAACCAGTGCTAAGGCACAAACTCACCAACTTCCTATATGAAAACACAAGAAAAAAATCTAACGTTTTGGTTCCAAAGTGATGACATAACAATAATACTAAAAAGGTTTTAATTTTCAGTAACCCAAACATTAATTAACTAGGGAACATAACAAAGCAAAAATAAATAAATAAAAATAAATTAAATTAAAAAATAAAAACCTGACAAGTAAGCTCTCCCTGACTACTTTTTTTTTAAATTTCAGTAACGCTGTAAAATATGTCAATATCTTCGTAACATATATATATATATATATATATATATATATATATTCATTGTAAACAAGTTCTTTAAACAAAAGAAAGCTCTGAGAGCGCTTACCTCTGACGCGGTAGGTCCCTGGTTCGATTCCTGCTCCCGACAAATAGGCTTTTGGTGAACACTGTAGGTGTGGTTATTCTTAAGACTTTCCAGTTTCCTTACATTTTCTTGATTTCACCATTATCATGTATCTCATCGTCACCTTCTCTCTTACATTGATGTACAATCATGGGGCGTTAAACTAAAAGAAAAAAAAATCTTGCAAATATCCTAGTAAAAATGAGTTTTCTAAACTACACTAGTGGCCCCGCGTAGCGTATTCGCTAACGCTCTCGCCTTCGGTGCGAACGGTCCCGGGTTCGATCCCGGTGGGGGAACTCGGTCGAAAAAGTATCAAAAGATTTTAAGTCCAGCCATCCTGAATGAGGTTTCCTTGGCTTTTCCTCATTCACAGCAGGCAAATGCCGGAGTGGTACCTAACATATAGGTCCCAGGCCGTTTTCTTCCTTCCCAAATCCAAAAATGAAAATGAAACCTTTGAGTTTTACGTCCCACGGTTATGCCGGTTAGGCTAAAGGAGACGGTGATGATGAGTAATGTATGAAATGGTGGAATGAAGAAAGTGGGAGGAAACGGGAGAACCCCGAGAAAACCCACGCACACGGTGTTTGTCCACCACAAAGTTCACTTGGCGGGAGCTGGGATCGAACCCGGGACCCCAAGCACCAGGGGTGAACGCTCTACCACTGAGCCACCGCGGCCCCATTTTTCCCCAATCCATTCTTCCCTTCCTTTCCCCGGATAGTGTGATCACCGAGGGAAGTCATCCCTCATATGCGACGGGCTAACAAGACCATTGATGCCGAAAGCCCAGAAATCTAAATCCTAAATCTTCACTACACAAGGGAATTTTCGCGCTGAAAACGGTTTATTAGCAATTATGTTAAGCAGCCCTGTAGTAAATCTGCACCAAGTAATAAATCGTCACATATAAAACGGAATGAATAAACACATAACATTCATTTTGCTACCTTGAAATGTAAAATGTTTCAAAACATTAATATTCAAAGATTTCTCAAAATTCAGATTCACCCATTCCATTGTCCTCAATCATTAACGAGTTTTACAATAGTAAGAATTGTATTCATAAACTACATTACTTACTTAGTACTATATTAAAGCAAGTTACACTAAAAGAATATATAATTAATGGAATATTTAACTAAAGTAATAGTTAACTAGTGTACTTACTCAAGCATTTGTTTCCTTCCTCTCTTCTTTTCCGTTTGTAAACAACCTCGTTTCGCAAGCAAAAGACGGTAGTTCAATGACGTCAGCCATGGCGAAAGAAAGAGGTGTCTATAGGCGGCCTGGATCTCACACACAGATGGACGTATTTAACATATAGCTGAAGTATTTAACATACGTATACGTATGTAAAATACGGAAGATTGTTAGATGTCAGACATCCTGCAGCGACATGATGTAATATCTAAGCGGGTAAAAGGCAGTACCTATGTAGTATATGGATAAAGTACGCTCCGTACAGATTTCCTTAGTAAACATAACGAATCCTTGTATTTGTACAATATACCGCTGTCCGGATAATGGATTTTTCTCAGTGCGATCCCCTGATTTAACTTCTTCCGACTTTTTCCTGTGGAGAACGCTAAAAGCAAAATGTTACACGGAAGAACCAACAACCCTAGAAAATATGCGGCAGCGCATAATCAATGCATGTGCAAACATTAGCGAAGAGACACTTAGAGCAGTAGAATTGTCCTTCAGAAACAGAGTTGTAATGTGTATTGCAGAAAACGGACACTATTCTGAACATTTGCTTCGGTAAAATATTGAGCTTCCGATGGTGAGAGGCAAGGGGATTCACCTAAAACAAGCACCCCGATGGTGAGAGGCAAGGGGACTCACCTAAAACAAGCACCCCGATGATGAGAGGCAAGGGGACTCACCTAAAACAAGCACCCTCATGGTGAGAGGCAAGGGGACTCACCTGAAACAAGCACCCCGATGGTGAGAGGCAAGGGGACTCACCTAAAACAAGCACCCCCATGGTGAGAGGCAAGGGGACTCATATTAAAAAAGCACCCCGAAGGGAACAAATTACTACTACGTCCACGTCGTTGTTCCTGGGTAACGCTAAAAGTAGTTTTAATTGTCGAGTATTTTCAAAACGGATCTTGTCCATTTTTTCTTTTTTAAATTGAGATATCAGCAATGTTGCCAGATCTACTGATTTTGCAGAAGATCTCCTGCTTTTTCTACGTTCTACTGATCTACTGCGAAAGAAAATGAAAAGTGAACAATCTCCTGCTTTTTCCTTACTTCGAGAAGTTGAACAAATATATTATTATTAATATTGAATTTTCAATGTTTCCTCACATGAAAAGATGAAATTTCTCTGTTATAATACGAAAAATGAAATGAAATCTTTGAGTTTTACGTCCCACAGATATGCCGGTTAGGCTAAAGGAGACGGTGATTATGAGAAATGAATGAAATGGTGGAATGAAGAAAGTGGGAGGAAACGGGACAACCCCGAAAAAACCCACGCACACAGTGTTTGTCCAACACAAAGTTCACTTGGCGGGGGCTGGGATCGAACCCGGGACACCAAGCACCAGAGGTGAACGCTCTACCACTGAGCCACCGCTGCTCCCTCTGTTGTATACAGAAAGCTCTGTAGTGCATATAGCTATAGAGTTTTACTGTATATAATATGAATCCAAAGAATACAACTGTACGCCATCTTCTATATGCATTATGGTTATCGTATTACAAGTAAGTGTTGTTTAGATTGGGACTTGGGTTCGAAGAGTGGCTTAGATCATTTCTCCACGATCGTCAGCAAGAAATCGTCTTACGCTACGATCATGTGTGACTGTACTATATAACTACGTTATCGCTACGTGCATGAAAAACATTTTCCCACTCCACTTTGCTCTTTCACTACGTTTTACTTCACACATGTGTGTATCAAATAATATTAATATAAATCGGGACTTTTCCCTTTCATTTGCTCAATGTAGTTCATCGGAAATGAATTCTGGACTGCTTGTTTTGACTACTGCCCCCTTAATAATGGCAAATTTTATTGCCGCCTCCCCGGATTTACATTCAAACGCCACCACTGTATGTGTCTACTGCTTTCTCCTGTTTTTTATCTTGGAATCTCCTGCTTTTCCAACTGACTAGTCTGGTAACACTGGATATCAGTAGCTTTGAAATCTTTCAGGTCGTATCTTTCTGTTTATGAATTGGTTTCTTGCCAAAACTGTCTAAAACATTTAAAAAAAAGTAATTTGGAAAGTAGGTTTTTGTTCATAAGTGATATTGTCCACAACAACATGGCGCACTGATAAGGAAAGGATTTTTTAATTCCAAAACGGCTCCTTTCTATAACCATTGAATGACTAGTTGCCATTTTTGGTTCAAATTGTCTTTTGTCCCAATGCTATGCTTTGCATCAGCAAGCAAGATAATAGTGATAAACAATTAAATTTCACGGGATTTACATTCATTTCTCCTTCAAGAAAGAATATTGTGTTATCACCGTCTATAACTGAAAATTTGATAAGGTATTCCAGATATTCAAAAAAAAAAAAGTTTTAAATGCCTCATTTTTCAAATGTTTGTGAGCCATTTTGATTTTTGTCGATTACAGCGCCATCTATCACGCAACGAAAAAATGTTAAATACAAAAGTTACGTATTTTTTCACGGAGAATCAGAATATGATTTAAAAAATTGGGGTTCCTATTTAAGATTTCAAAGTTGCCCCCCCTCCCGCTCCCGGGGGGTGGGGGCAGGGAGTCGAATGTGGTATCATTGGATGTCCCCCTTTGAGACGCACAACTTTTATTACAACTTTTTTAAAATCCGATTTGTAGTTTTCCAGATATTCAAAAAACAGTTTTAAATGCCTCATTTTACAAATGTTTGTGAGCCATTTTGATTTTTGTCGATTACAGCGCCATCTATCACGCAACGAAAAAAAATGTTCAATACAAAAGTTACGTATTTTTTCACGGAGAATCAGAATATGTAATAAAAAATGGGGGTTCCCATTTAAGATTTCAAAGTTGCCCCCCTCCCGCCCCCGGGGGGTAGGGGCAGGGGGTCGAGTGTGGTATCATTGGATGTCCCCCTTCAAGGCGAACAACTTTTATTACAACTTTTTTCAAAATCCGATTTGTAGTTTTCCAGATATTCAAAAAAACAGTTTTAAATGCCTCATTTTACAAATGTTTGTGAGCCATTTTGATTTTTGTCGATTACAGCGCCATCTATCACGCAACGAAAAAAATGTTCAATATAAAAGTTACGCATTTTTTCACGGGGAATCAGAATATGGAATAAAAAATGGGGGTTCCTATTTAAGATTTCAAAGTTGAACCCCCTCCCGCCCCCGGGGGTGGGGGCAGGGGGTCGAGTGTGGTATCATTGGATGACCCCCTTCGAGACAAACAACTTTTATTACAACTTTTTCAAAATCCGATTTGTAGTTTTCCAGATATTCAAAAAACAGTTTTAAATGCCTCATTCTTCAAATGTTTGTGAGCCATTTTGATTTTTGTCGATTACAGCGCCATCTATCAAGCAACGAAAAAATGTTCAATACAAAACTTACGTATTTTTTCACGGAGAATCAGAATATGAAATAAAAAATGGGGGTTCCTATTTAAGATTTCAAAGTTGCCCCCCCTCCCGCCCCCAGGGGGTGAGGACAGGGGGTTGAGTGTGGTATCATTGGATGACCCCCTTTGAGACGAACAACTTTTATTACAACTTTTTCAAAATCCGATTTGTAGTTTTCCAGATATTCAAAAAACAGTTTTAAATGCCTCATTTTTCAAATGTTTGTGAGCCATTTAGATTTTTGTCGATTACAGCGCCATCTATCACGCAACGAAAAAAATGTTCAATACAAAAGTTACGTATTTTTTCACGGGGAATCAGAATATGGAATACAAAATGGGGGTTCCTATTTAAGATTTCAAAGTTGCCCCCCTCCCGCCCCCGGGGGGTGGGGGCAGGGGGTCGAGTGTGGTATCATTGGATGTCCCCCTTCGAGACGAACAACTTTTATTACAACTTTTTTAAAATTCGATTTGTAGTTTTCCAGATATTCAAAAAAACATTTTTAAATGCCTCACCCGGTATATATATATATATATATATATATATATATATATATATATATATATAGTTTTTTGTAAAATAGAAACAAGATCGCATAAGCTGTGAATGAGAAACGGTCCAAAAAGTCACTCTTACCAATAAAATAAACACTCAAAATTTTAAGAGAATTTATTTGTGTCGTGTTATAAATTCTTAGTTAATTTGTTGTATATAAACTGTAAACAAAACTACCTAAAGAATTTCTCAGGAAATCATTTTAAAAATGTGCACCTATTAACAAATTATTCCTTAAGAATTTTTCAACGTACCATATGTCATATTGTAGGGTTGTCACTGAAATATAGATTTATAAAATACTGAGAACGAATAGAAAATATACTAAATTTGCAAAAGCTTCGCGCTGAATCACTTAAAAATTCTTAAAGTTGAAAATATTTCTACAGACATTAAACGGCATGACCTCTACGCCTGTGAACATGTAACGAAACTAAGAAACAACAGGAGGAACGAAAACCTTTTCGCTTTTCGACATGGAAGGATGTGAAATATGTGAATTAGTTGAAATTTCTACATCGATTTATCACGGGAATTCTATCACTCCTGTTGTCCCACAAAATAAACATTCTGTATTAAACAATGCAGCAATGCACATAGTTGTCATTGTAGCATCTATACGTTACTTCATTATTCAGGAGTTCTGAATCCATTTCCAGCACAGAAGTAATATCACACGTTAAAGCACAGTTAAACCTGCTACCTGAATCATAGAATTCTCAAAGATGATTAATGATAGATTTGTCACGTCCAAAGCACTAACGCGCACTATTATCAACAAAGGAACCATAGCGTATAAAATGAAAATACTTTCAGCATATTTCACATATTCTAGGAACATTTATGCCTGTTGTTATTTTAGTTGAATGTCGAATAATTTTGAATTGTAATAAATTTGTTGGTAAACTGTAAAAATTCTAGGAAGCAAGTATTAGAAATACTTGATGAAAAGTTTCTAGTTCTTTTTCAATCAAGACTCAATATTATTAAACTTCGATGACGAGAACTGAACAAGAATAATGAAGGAAAGGTTTTGCTTAGAATTCCATCTCTCAACTTCTGCTGTGTCTTTCTTTTGTTAGACCGTCTCAAAATCCGTAACATTTTAAATCTAACTTTTCGTTCTATTGTAGGAAATATACTTACTATTTCCTTTCTCACTTTCGTATCCTGACTTTCTTTTCATGAAAGATTCTTTATAAAGCCATTGTGAAACTGAGAACAATGATCAGTGCAAGTGTTTTAAAATATTGGAGCCATATATATATATATATAAACAATATTTTTCACGATAAGAAAAACATAGATAAAATGTAAATTATTGCAAGAAGGAAAGAACTACTGGGATCTATACCTAGAAAATAATTACATCAGTAGGTGAAAAGTGAAATTTATAGAAGGCTTTAGAGAGGATAGGAAAATGTATTATTAAGTGTTCGCAGTTTTGGAGAAGTTATTTTCTTCTTCTTCTTCTTCTTTTTTTTTTTTTTTTTTTTTTTTAGTACTACATACAGTATATAAAGCTATGAACTACGATATTGATAATTTGATTCTTCATTACTGGTGTCCTTTATTGAAGAAGTGTTTCTTACCTGCTCCGTGTAATTTCTTGGGAAGTGAACAGCATATTATAATATCACAGGCATCCAATCTATACTTAAAAACATTACTTGGTCAGGAATAACAAATTTGTTTGGTCAGGGCATTTGTTCACTTTATTTGTTCAGTTTAACCACAACTTGGTCAGTTATACCAAATATGTTTGGTCATTAACACTATATTTTTTCGACCAGATCAATTGGTTGATTAATTTTGTTATGCCAACCTAATCTTGTTTGTTTGCCAACCAAAAAGTTGTTTGTTTTTTCTGACCAAATTATTTAGTTACAAGGTCACATGTATCTACTGACTTCGAAGTAATTCAAATGACAGATAGACTAGCGGAACGGTTAGTGCGTAAAGGAACCAAAACAAGTTTCGAGGTAAGCTTACTTTCTCGTGTATATTTCTTTACTGTTAGGTAATTTATATTGGTTATTTTAGTGGCTGTAAATTTGGTGTAACAAATAGGCTTTTATATAGAAGGCCAGGTCCAGTGAAGGAGGCCAGGTCCAGTGACGACTCTAGAACATGGTGCAAAATTGTATGGCGAAGGGTTGGGACAATTCCTATTCCACCACTAGAAACTTCCGGAAAGGGATAAATAAAGTAACACAAAAGCCAAATGTTTGCAAAATAATTGGTAGATTCACAGTTTACAGATTAAAAATTTCATATTTACGAAGAAATTCGATATATACATTTGAAAACACATTTCGTAAGGAATCCAAATATGTGAACCCTTACCAGTGAGATCGATATTCCTTGAGAAACACATTAATAAAAGTTGTATTACTCAAGCGCGTAAATTGTACAATAAACAAGCGCATTTCTTTCGAAGTTTGGCGTCTACTTGGTTTTAAACAAAAGTGTAATAAAAACTACGAAAATTAAAAAATAATCAAATTTTAGTTCACTTTCGGGGCCCCATCAGCGGCATCTAACCCGGGCTGAGTATAATAGAGTTTGGACGTATGGCATGGAAACTACAGTACATTAACCAACTTGTGCTAAGTTGTCACTAAAATCCATAACTGCTATCTAACTGAATCAGGGCAGGAGCTCAACAGGGAGAGCATCGAAGGGATGCGTCTGTGGGAAGTAGCCGCCTCAACGACGGTGACTGTATGCATAAACGGAAATAGTAGAGAAATACTTTATATAGCATAAAATTCATGCCTTGTATAATTTAACTACAATTGTATGATTATTTGTACACTAGTTTGTTATAGCACTTTATTTCATCATGTCTTTCTTACAGAATACTATGTGTATTACTTTCAGTTTAGTTCTTGTAATCAAAGTATTTGGTAATTGTTACCAAATGTTTTAGTGATTGAAGTTTTTAGAATATGATTATTTAGATTAAATGAATACAACAAAATTATTTAGTTCATAAAATCAAACCTGGATAATTTTACCCAACTATTTTAGTATTCCCAACCAAATCCTACATATTTGGTCAGGAGTACCAAATGCATGTTTAGTAGATGCAACAAATACTAGGTTGTTGCAACAAAACTAATCGTAACCAAATAATTTCATGTTGGTGACCCAACGTTTGGTTGACTTTATATTGACCAAACGATTTGGTCACCAGCAACAATTGTTTTTGTTCAGTTTGACCAAACCTTTTTTCTGTATATCTCTATGAAGAATACGACGAAAACTATCCCAAATAAAAACAGTTACAAAATACAAAATAATCATCGAAGATAGCAATTAAATCGGACTATAAAGAACATAAAATAAAAAAATATAAAAATGTTATAGCTCATATTCTCTAAAACTTCTTTTCTCTGACAATACATGAGAGTTACATGGAATTATCCTTGGGCAAATAATATAATACTTCCTGATGTATCTGAAGTAATATTATGGATTTCGCAGAGTTTTTGTTGGATGTAAAACTTAAATATGAAACAAAATATATTTTAAGACCTTCATACGCACTAAACTTTTCGGATTTTTAAACTATATTTATTACACATCCAATAGTCAAAATAAAATACGAGCGCGGTAAAAATATCTATCCATAAAAGCTCTCCTTTTAGTACAAACACAATGTAAAGCGAGTAAAAAAAAATAGAACATTGTGTTCGTTTCAAGTTACTCACCAATTGCACCATATAATCTTATCATTTGTACACTGACGAAATTTATGATTTTCTTGAGCTTTCAAGTGTACCTACTGACAATCAACAAATATACATCTGGCAATTATTTTAAATTTGTGGGTTTTCTCTCCCTTTTTCTAGTGAAAACACTAGCTTAGAACTCATAGAAACAGCAGGAGAGGTAGTGAGAATTGTTTTAACTCAAGTATGAAAATATACTATGCACAGCTGTGCACAAGATTCTGAGTGATATAAACAGTAGTAGCATAAAAACATACGAGCCAACTTGATATACAGTGAATGAAATATATACAAAAGATTGTGAATTGCCTTCCAGTATGTTAGACATATAGTTTTGTCGTTAGGGCCTTAAGTTAAGCAAAGTAGAACTCAAGCACAAATGGAACCTGCCCACAGATTTGTGACGTGCGGAAAGTATAGCTTTCTAAAGCAAGAAAGTGGTAAAAGCATGAGGAAGGATTTTAAAAGTCAAATTGAGGGTATGATATTTATCATTATTTTTGAGATATTGGCACATTAGTATTCCAAACGAAATTGACAACAAAAGCACGTATCTCTTGGTGCTCAAGTATTTAAACCATTTACTTTCTGTGTGGATGCAACCAGATTTGATTCCCGGTTGGTATTTTATTCTCACAAAAACTACACTCTATACTTAATTTAACTCTAAAGAAAAACAACATATCCTGGTGTTTATGCAATTTATAAATATACCTACAACAGATAAATATTTGTTCCGGACACGTATGAGTAAGGCTAAAATGTTACCACAGTTTCTATGATCAATATTCGTTAATTATAAGAAATTTTAGATTATTATTCTTTTGCGATATTAATAACGCTCATTTACATCATTGTTAATTATATAGAACTGTACTTAGATTAAAAGAGAATAGGAGGTGTAACAGTATTGGACAAATTTTAATATCGAGTTGTGATCTAGTTTATGCAAGTATATTGATGAAAAATACACAAAAATCTTTATGTAGTATGTACTAAATAATAAACTAAAACTTACACTGACACTTTTCTCTGTGATAGCCAAACTATCATAATTTCTCGGATACCTTACTATCATATGCTGTGTACATATGAATATACAAAGTGTATAGGTACCAGAGATGGAGTGGGTCAGTGAGTCAAGTGGGTCAAATTTTCTGAGTGGGCCAGTGGGTCGTGGGTCAACAGCATGTGACCCACTGTGACCAACCACCTACCGTGACCCACTGCGACCCACCACACACCATGACCCACTGTGACCCACCACCCACCGTGACCCACTACGACCCACCACCCACCATGACCCACTGCGACCCACCGACTCAGTATGATCTACCGACCCTCTCTGCTCACTGCACTGTAGATAGTATCTTCTGAAGACTGTTAAATTTGTCTTCGTTTTACTTGCAAGACCTTCATTTCCCTTGCTTTTCCATTTGTTTCTGTCTATTTACCTGAGAATATATCTAAGTGAAGAGCTCCTCCGTGGCTAAGCGGTTAGCGTACGCGTCTTAGGCGTGGGGGACCCGGGTTCGATTCCCGGCGGGAGCTCATGTGGTTCGGATTCCACGTTAATCAGTAGGTCCACGTCTCATATAGCCTCGCTGCTGAACGGGACGTTAAACTCAAAATCAACTCAATCAACTCAATATCTAAGTGAAAAAAGAACTTCAGGCACTTTTGAATATTTATATTTGTAAATGTAATAATAGCAATAAGACTCATACTACTACTTGGCTTTCGAGACCTGTGAGTTTTTAGAGGAGCTAACTACTGGAAAAAATACATTTTTGAATCACTGTAATATAAATTATTATATAAAAAATTGAATGTAACTATGTGTGCCTGATCATCACGGTCAAATTGCAAAGTCAAATGAAATTACTTTTGTTAATATATATGGATGTTATATTGATTTTATATTGTTATTGTTATATTGTTAACAAAGTGGATGTTATATTGATTTTATTATAATGCATAATATTCTAAGGAGGTAGTGAGGATCCGAATTTTTGCGAAAAAATGAGTATCTCGTAAGCCGTTAAACTTACGGAGCTGAAATTCAGTGTATTAACTCTTTATTGAAAATAAACAGAATGTGTCCTAGCATTTTTTAAATTCTCCGTTATGTGGGGGGGTCACTTTCTATATATGGAAAATTGGTACTGAGCTGGTTTGTAAAAATGATCGAAAACGATTGATGTTATTAAAAAAAAATCAGAAAAAAACAATACAGTGCTTGGCTTCATATATCCATTGCTTTCTACTATAATACGGAGCGCTTACAGCACAGGGCAATCAACCCTTAAAGTTGTGAGAAAAATAGGCATAAAATTTGTACTGTAAGCTTAATTACACGGAAATTTTAAGTTTTGATTGTACGCATAATTGTATGGAAAATTTTACACTTTTCTTCCCTTTACATTGGTCTACTTACCTTGATTTGGAACTTTCAAATTTCATCCTTTTTTTCTACTGGAAAGTATTGATAATTCAACAAGGAAATAACTATACTATGTTAATTTAATTTAAATTCATCGTAATTTGGCACATGGCAAACAGCAGTGTGGTAATTGAAGAGAAAGAAGGAGGAAAATTCCCATTCACCTCTGAACACTTTCCAGGAACCTCGTTCCCTTTCGCTTTCTAGACGGGGGAGGGAACTTGGTAATGGCATCAAACCTTCATGTGTAATTACATAAATTAAACTTATAAACAAATAAGAAATCATCAGTTTATCAGGCTTTAATTGATAATTTATTCACAAGATTCCCTATCGAAGATGTAGTAGATGAAGTTTCTGTTCTCCATGAGTCGACATTGCGAACTGACATGGTCGATATGGAAAAGATGTTGTATGGTGATAGAGAGATGATACTTCTTGCTGAGTATTTCAAACTAACCAAGAAAAATCGTTATCAGACTTAAGTCTAACAAGCAGATTGTCGATGAGGAGTTGCAGAAATCGGGTAGAAGTATTATCAATTTCCATAATAGAGTGTGAACGGGGATTTCCCCTTATGAATTTACAGGTGACTGATATTAAAAAAAGACTAAGTGCTCAAACATTGTCTAACTTGTTCATCAATGTTAATGGGTCACCGCTAGACAAGCTCAAAATAGACGAGCTACTTATTTCTTGGCTGAAGGATGGACATCATTCCGCTGCGGCTGATTTACCACGAAAAAGTTACCAACAGGAATTAAACCAGATTTCAGATTTGTTTTAAGGTGGAAAATTACAAGTTATGGAAAATGTATACTTGTATCACTAATGGCTTATTTGCGTTATTCAACTTTGTACCTAATTTTTAGTAAGTCTCTTCTTTGCTTTAGGTAAACTACTTTGAATAAATATTCGTAATAATTGCAATTATGCATATTTGTAACTAAAATTTAACGTGGTGTTTTAGTGATTACACAAAGTACAATTATAGCATACTTTATGGAAATGCTCTCACATAGGGTACCCGAGCACCTATATACACTATGAGAAACTGATTTTTCAAATCTTTTGTGAGAAAAATAACCTGAGAACTGTGAACTGAGAAACAATAACCTTTTCTATATTGTACAGCGGTATTTTCCTGCGAATAGAAGTTTCTTTTGGAATGCGTTGAGAAATTAACACTTGCAAGAATACTCTTTTAGTACAAGTATATTTTAGGCACGCACTAATTTCCCCTCACCTTGAACTGTTTCAATTTCCTCACTGACAAACACTTTACCATTTTATATCGTAAAGGTCAGATCCACCGTTATTGTAACAGAGTGGTGCTTGAGCGATTGACTAGAAATTCAAACTCAGATTGGTGATAATTTCACAGTCTTGTTTTATCACAAGTGTAAACTCTTTAGTCAGTACAGAAGAGGCCGTGTTCAGAGTTGATGACGATTAATTTTGGTAAGTCAGAATAGGTCACAGTGGATGAGAGTGGTTCATGGTGGGTGGTGGGTCACGGTGGGTCAGAGTGGGTCAGAGTGGTTCATGGTGGGTGGTGGGTCAGAGTGGGTCACGGTGGGCGGCGGGTCAGTGGGTCGTGTGTCAAGTTTTTATTGACCCACGCCAACTCTGATAGGTACATAGGTGGATAGATTGAGAGAGGGAAAAGAAAGAGATAAACACATAAGACATAAATAAATAGAATGTTTAAAAATGAGAACCTAATACATATCTTTACTTAACAGTTAATATAAACTACATGTGAGAAATGACCGTAGCTCAGTTTTGCACTAAAGGAATTGTCCTATTCAATAAAGACTTCAAACAACTATTGGATTTTTTTTCTGATGAAATCTGACCTCGAACAGACAATTGCTGTTCTTTTACTTTATTTCAAATAAAGGGATCGATGAAAACACAGAAACAGAACCACAGAAAAGCTATAGAAAAAACTTCCCACTAAAAACAATTTTGCAGCATCTGTAAGCTCTACAGTGCTACTGAGTAACAATACTTTTTTTTTTTTTTTTTGCCAAAACTACTGCCTCTTGTTTTGTTGGTTAAATTGGGATTGTTTTGTTAGAATAGCACAACAAACCACATGGGTTTGAAAACTCGTTTAGCCGTTTCCCTTTAAAATGAAAGAAACTCTCCCATCATGATTAGTTGACTGGACTTCATCTTTGATAGAAACACCACAAACAAATTTTATTGTAACTATTCTTAAAACTAATGTAAATTATTGACACTGCAGCAAACGTAGTTTTATATTCTGCGTATAAAACACCAAATTTCTTAATGAACTAAAAAAGTTAATTAATATCCATTATCTCCTTGTTTATATCTCACAAGGAAAAGTACTACAAAATGCAAATGGTGTATAGATATATCACATTGACTTGACATCTACTCTTCCGTTTCAAGCGCTGCTATTGGTTGAAGGAATTCCACTCTCGTGGCTGCAAGGCTCTCTCGTTTAGCAAACACTGGACCCTTATTGGCTCAAAGCGTGGATGTGTCGAGGATGTGAGTTTAGTTCGCATTTAAGCCACGGATCGAGACATTTTGACATAGTTATATATTGAATGTGTTAATATCGGAGCATATTACGTAAGACAATTGCCTTCACACAGCAAATCCTCTTCCCGGGAAAACGATTGAGCAGAAAGGGAAAATTCACTTAGCATTCATTATATCACTCTTTCCCTTGCATGTTACTCGCCTGCGCTATTAAATGCAAATATTTTAAAATTATTATTTTCAATTTTGTTCTGATAGACAATTTTTATTTGTATACAGTATATACTGTCAAGAATAACAAAAAATGGTGTACTAAACATTTTCAATAGGTGCACAGCTGTTTAAAAGCCCATTTAAATGAAAGAGGCATGGTGTGAAACTAATGAGAACTGCATATTAAAATACCAGAAAAATACAAATGCAGCAAAACCAGCATATTAAAATACAATTAAAATTAAAAGATAATAAGATACTTGAGCATGGGTGATTTCACTACCCTAACAGCACAAGTACATAGCAGGCATATGCCAATCATGTTCTCTCCGGTATATGGGAATGTGTCCAGTATGTGTCTTATGTACCTATGACAGAGAAATCACATAGATAACAAGTGATAGTGACAGTCTATGTCCGCCCCTAGGCACATCCCTGACATGTACCTGCGGAACGGACGTAGTATGTTCTAGGTATGTTCTCCATGCCGTAAGCGTCAATGAACCACAAAATTACTCCCCCAAAATATGTTAAATCGCTTATATGTGTAATTTGTTTACATTAAGATGACTCTAAAAATCACTTTAAACAAGTGAAAAAAATTTACCCCAGAGTACGGTAGGCGCGAATAGCCAACCTTTGGATTACTAGCCGCGTGCTCTACCGACTTTTTTTTATAATAAAAAGATCAACCGATCATGCCTCAGTTTCCTAAGCATCCCGAGTTTTCTCATATACAAGGCCTCTTTGACCTTTACCATATTCGACATGGACATGAACACATACATATCCGAACAGTTAAAATTATGACCTTGCTCTTCAGAGGGATTCAAACACCTAGTGGCTTGCACCTCATCATCCGAACCGAACGCCCGAGACCACTCGGCTATTGCCACCAGCTCTTAGCCACGGAGGCAATGAAAACAATGTCGCTTGTAGAGGGATAAATTGTTGAGGTCTTTTGAATTTAGCTAACCAGAGTGCTCCTTTAACCCGCGTATACTCGACTATAACCGTTTGGGATCAGATAAAATCTACTCGCCATGTAATTTTATAACAAAATGACGAGTGTATATTTACTTTATTTCATGGTTCTTCCATATTCACTTTCATATAATCGGCGACACTTCCCATCTAATAAATTTGATGCGTTTTGTTGCTTCTTGTACACAATCGCTTAGAAAGAGAAGCAACAAATGCATCAAATATGGAAGATAAATTTAGAATACCTAAATGTAGCATGCGTAGCACATCTTGTGCTGTTAGAGTATCTGAAACAGTATGTACCTCAAGGACGTACCTAGAACATGACAGATATATGTCCCAAGTGACGACATAAAAACAAATAACTGTTAGAGTGCCAAACTTATCCAGGTATATAAATGCTACATTTGAGGTACATAGTTGCAAATATCAATTAGGTGTAACAAGTATCTAAAACTGTAGGTAGCTGAAGTACATAGTTAGCACATGAATATCATATGTGCCAAGTGTCGGGTACCTAAAAAGTAGCTGGGACACCTAAATGGTACATGCCTAGCACATCCTGTATTGTTAGGGTAGTGCGGCAATGTCCGTTCAATCTTCGTGATGTATATTATCAAGTCAATAAAAATAATGAATAACTTTTTAAACAACTGTCAAGTTTTTTCGAACCAAAATTAGAAATCACTTTAGATTTTTATCATATGATACAAAATTAATGGAGTTATTATGTTTTAAAATTTTTAAACGGTCTCTATTTTGAAACAGTATGAAGGATCGGATTCGATAACACTGAAAAACGAGCTGTGGATATCTTACATGACACTCACTTTTTCTGATACAATTTGTCATACAGAATTCAAACCTGAAATCCGTTTTGCTCTATCACCTCAGGTCTTTAAGATATCGCCCAACATTTATATTCCACACTACACCCATTTTAAAATTCCAATCAGCCGTGCAGAAATATGTGGGCTTATGCGCTGAATAATACAGAGGCAAGCTTGAATAAATGTTTTCTCCGGAAACAGTTCTTAATATGAAACTGTAGGACACATATTGTCAATTTGTATTTGTGTTAACAACGGATATCCAGTGTCCGAATTATCACGGGAATAGGGGGAAATAACCTCCTGTGGAACTGGGTGTCTCCCAAAGTGTCTTCAATTTCCCCACGTAAATTTTCTGGGACGTACACTTTATTCCCCTTGTAAAATACCCTTTAATTCGGATCCTGTGGATAGCATATCTTTATCACGTGTTATCAAGTAACATTGGTGATTTAACAAGAAAACAAACACCAGTATCTATTTTATTTCTTTGTGTACCAGCTTGAAGTGGAACTACGGAAATTTAAACGACTGTGCTGGCAACAGTAGTCACAGTCTTCTTCTTCTTCTGCGGTTGCAGCTTTAGCTTGCCTTATAGTCACAGTCCTGGTGACGAGCTTAAGCTAGAAGTGAATTTGGGTTCCGTGAAAATTGAATACTACAGATGTCGTAAATGTACGTACCACACTGACAAATGTTTCTTCCTATTTTACTGCAAGTGCATGAAAGTTAAAACAAAATCTGGAGTTATGTAGCTGACAAATAACTATCTGTATAACGTCATTGTGTTTGCTTCTTTGTCGGAAATTTGTCATTGTTCTTTGTAAGAATTGAGTCAAACTTTTTCACCCAAGTTTTACACCCTTGCCAATTTATTACAAAAGAAACACCCGAGCGCTGGTAAAAAAGCACTAAATTTTTATGTTTTCTGTATTGCGTATTGTAAAGAAATCTAGTTTCCCACTAGTTGTATTGAGACAATCCACTAACGCATACGTAAATGATGTGAAATTAGTAAGTATTTACCCACTAAAGTATATCCCAATTGCACAAGATATAGTTGGAAAAACCACATAGGAAGGAACACTGCAAATCTATCCGAAATTCAGTTTTTAACTTCTTGTAATGTTGCTGTCCCTTTTAACATAAAATTTAGGAATACAACAAGAAGTGTTATATAAATGTAGAATGGCTGAAACGTGGAAGAAAGTTGCAAGAATTTAAAAACACGATTTGTGCTTTACTTACAAGGAAAGTATCCAACTCCTCGAGTAGTATCGCATTGAAACTTGCGCAAGTGGAAGGACATATTGAAAGATGGAAATACGGTTACTCTTACGATTCGCAACGTCATCGAACCGGAAGTAGAATGATTTGTTCTCCATAGCCCCTGAAAATTATACTCTGGTCATGTATGCCAGAATATGATACACTGGATTTTGTTTTCTCACGAAGAAAAATATTGCAAACTCAAGATGATAACAATCGATGATGATTGGAATCTCTACTACATCATTGATGCGATCCGATGTCAAAGGGAACACGATGCGTAACACCGATCGTGAGCTACAAACAAACACGCTTATCCGATGAAGAAAATGAACACACTGAAACCACATCGCAAAAATGCTTTCTATTATTATTATTATTATTATTATTATTATTATTATTATTATTATTATTATTATTATTATTATTATTATTATTATTATTATAGTAGTAGTAGTAGTAGTAGTAGTAGTATGATTATCATTATTAATATGAGCAGTATGATGAGTAAATATAACAATAATGAGAAGAAGAATAAAAAATAGACAATATTGTTGGGCCCTTTAAGTAACGAAGGACTTTGGCCCGTCTCCTCTAGGACTGCTATAAAGTTTTTAAAATCCACAACCATTCCCAGCCGGGATTCGAAGTCGGGACCCGTGAATCGCTGGCTTGACGCATACCAACACGAACATGAGGTCGGCAATAAGACGAAGAAGACGACAAAGAAATAATAATAATAATAATAATAATAATAATAATAATAATAATAATAATAATAATAATAATAATAATAATTAGTAATGTTATTAACCAGTGTTCTTAAAATAATTCTGATTACAACCCCCATATTATCACATCCTCTTGCCAGCGACCCCCTTATAATTTCTGGCTTGTAATAAGCTCGTGTTAGATTTGTAATATACCTATTGCGGAGGTCTCACTGTATCCATGTATTTCTATAATAGTAGAGTCCATTTCTTGTATATAATGGATACAGTAACTTTCCTAAAAGCGAATGGATTGAAACCAAGTTTGGTCCGTTCATTCATATTAACGGGTGTTTCAGTGAAAAAGCCGTGATTTTGAAGTGCAACAACGTATTTTATTGATGATCATAGTAAAAGAAATTTACATGGTATGATAAGTGAAATACTAAAGTTTAATGTAACACGTGTTCGAAGTGTCCACTCTGACGATTTGACACTTTCCTGATCTTGATGCGCATGTCATCAAAACCCTTACCAAGGATGAAGTGACCTACTGCTGCCGTACACTGCTCAGTGTGTGCTCAAAATTCATTTAAATATCGGAGTTTAAGCTTGAATAACTCCTGCTTGAGGTAATCCAATATAAAATCACAAGGGTTAATGTCTGGGCTGCATGGAGGCCACTCTAAACCTGTTCCAAAAACAATGGATAGCGATTAGAGATCAGACGATTGCGGAATTTTGTGTGGTGGAAACTAAGGACAGGTTCTGTTGTATGCGGTTTAGCTCCATCCTGCTGGAATCATTGCCGACGAAGTGGACACCTTTTACGACGAAGACTAGGACAGAAGTAATGCTCAAGCATTTCCAAATAATTTTCTGATGTGACATAGCCAGCAAAGAAGGAAAGTCCAATTATGCCACGTTTTGTTACAGCACACCAAACCAAAACCTTTTCCGGATGCAGAGGTGAGTCTACCACTTCATGCGTATTTTCTGTTGCTCAAAATCTTACATTTTGTTTGTTTACTTCACCTGTCTAACAAAAGTAAGCTTCTTCTGTACATCACAAGTTTTCAATAATGTCTGGGTCATCAGCAATTAATGCACTTAACTGATTTGCAAAATGCAGACTCCTTTTTGCGATGTCTGTTAATTTTTGAAGCTTTTTCATTTTGTAGGGGAACATTTCCAGATCTTTTCCCAGAATACGCCAACATGATATTATGGATATTGCATTTTCTGCTGACAAACGTTGCAGAGATTTTTTTACTCAGGCTATTCACAATAGATGCTCGCACTACTGCAATACGCTGTTCTGTACGCACAGCTGATCTGGATCCCCCTTCTTCGAAATCCTGTAACATTACCAGCCTTATTCAACTGATCAACATAACGCCATATGGACTTGGTGGATGGTGCCCATGCACAATGATTCTCCAGTTCGAACCGTCGTTGGAGACCAACAAGGGAGCGTGATTCAATGAACCAAGGCACCAATGAGATTTTCTGCTACAACGTAAGTCTACGGTTCGCCATTATTATACTGGACTAGGAATCTTAAAAAAAATAACATTGTAAAACAAAATTTACTCTTTTTCGACGTGTATTTACATATATTATAACATATTAAATATTAAATATAAATATTACATATTAAATATTACTATACTATTATTCAAATATATTTTGTAGCTGCTAGAAATCAAACATCGAATCCGATCCGTTATACTGTTTCAAAATGAAGGCCGTTTGAAAATTTTAAAACTTCATAACTCCCTCAATTTTGATCATATGATAAAAAAATAATAATAAAGTGCATTTTCATTCTTCTGGTATTTCAATATGCAGGTCCCACTAGTTTCATATCGTACCTCATTCATTTAAATTGATTTTTAACCAGCTTTGCACCTGTTGAAAATGTTTAGTAGACCAATTGTCTGTTGTTATTGACATTATATATATAAATAAAAATTGTGTATCAGAACAAAATTCAAAATAATAATTATTTAAAAAGGTTTTGTGGTATTAGGTTCTAATTATATTTATCTCTTTCGCTTATTTTCGCGATCCTCAGGTTGAGAAACTCTGTCCTATACTATTTCTTCTTCTTGCAGACCTCGTGTTCGTGTGGATTGAGGTGTCAAGCCAGCGACTCTAGGGTCCTGACTTCGAATCCTGGCTGGGATTCTAAAACTATTAAAGCAGTGCTAGAATACACTCAAGACGGGCCGAAGTCTTTCGTTACTGAACGGGCCAACAATACATTTGTTTTCTTCTTCTCATTATTATTATTATTACTCATCATACTGCTTATACTACTACTACTACTACTACTACTACTACTACTACTACTAATAATAATAATAATAATAATAATAATAATAATAATAATAATAGAAATTATTTTTGGTTGTGGTTTCAGCGTGTCCCTTTTCTCCATCGGGTAAGCGTGTTTGTCTGGAACGTACGATCGGTGTATCGCATCGTGTTCCATTTGACATCGGTTTACTTCGTTTAACGGGAAACGTTAAGGCTTTCCATAAAAATTGGTTTCAACACTGTTCTGGATCCTAATGCGTGAGTTATAATTAAAATGTTCATTGACTGTAAAGTATTCTTTACTAAAGGAATTGAAGTGGAAGTTTTAACAGTAATAATTAAATAGCGTTGGAAATAAATAAATAAATGCAGTCTCAAAAAGTTATTGATTGAGTGCTTGACTTGAATGAACATAAAATATCATGTAAAGCTGGTCAATAATTGTGCAATAGTTATCATCAATGGATAAATAAAGAAATAAGAAGGGTAATTATTAGCCCAAATAATTACGTTTGTAACGGATTATTTATTGGTGAATATGAATAATTTATGTTGTTTGACGAAATAAGAATACAAAAACTTGTACATAACGTTACAAGGAAAAGGTCTCATCAGCCCAGTGAAAAACTTGTTTAATTCTTGTTTTCACTCTATTTTTTCCTTAGAAGGAACTGAGAAATACTGACTACTTCGGTACAGAATGGTTGTGCTAATAGGATAATTGAATTTTCAAGACTAATCAGTGCTGCCACTGGCGCAAATCCCGGGGGAATGAGGGGGACGTGTCCCCTCTAATCTTGGAACTGGGGGGACTGTCCCTCCAATAATCCGATTTGAAATGTGTTTATTGGGGAGAAATGTGATGATTTGTGTTCTTTAGGCTTACTAAACTAAAACAACACATTCATCATCTCATCGTTTACTAGAAAGAAAACACACACTTCAATCTAGTGATTGTCCGTACCTGCAGTCATTTGCAAATCTCCGAGCGTTATGATTCAAGTGTTTGGGAAGTTATGGTTAATTGTTGGATTTGAATGTCGTACAATATACACCATGTCAGTAATCACCGGACACCTCTGAAAGGCAGATAGTCTCGTCATCTTATGACAAATTAGTATCGTGTGGCGGTGAGACGACTATACCTCATCGGGAGAGGACCATATAAGCGTTTGCAATTCAAACAACAGGATAGCGAGAGCTAAATACAAATGGAAGAATCATGATCATTAAAGGCAACCGATACGACCATTTCAAGTGATATTTTCGACAACTTTGAAATCTCACCTGGTATTGTGTGTATCGTAGTAATGCGTTGAGAACGAGAAGGCGTAAAACCCCACTCCCGACCAGAAAAGCCACGATAGGGACTGACGATGTCATAGAAGCGCAAGATACGCGTTGTCAAAAGTCGTTGGACACCGTAACCACTGAGTTGAGATTGACATCTGCGAGTGATGAGGGAATAGTGCTCTTTGTCACGAGGATTTTGCACTCTGATCCCATCGATAAGCTGGAGCCCATAAGCCAAGGATCACTCAAGTAAACAGGCGCCTCATATTACAGTAGTGCAAAACACTGTTCGAGTAGATATATATACTAAACTACTTGTAATGAATGAAGCATCAGCTGCTTCTGAACAAAACTCTAATTACTTATTAGTTGTTTATTCGTTTTACGCTTGATAGCACGAACAGCAGGATGGTAATGAACTATACCGACAAACTGTAAGAGATGATTCCTCACATCAAAGTAAGAGGAAAAGTTCATATGGACCTATGGGGGAAAGTGCACAGTTTCAGAGCTTGGGCTGTCCAAAATCACGAAAAAGCCAAATTTCAACAGGCCTTATTTCGAATTCCAGAAACTGTGGATGGTGGTCCTTATCAGCATAAAGGAAGCCACACATACACAATCCAAAACCGTTTTTCGTCAATTTTCAATAGGTATACAGGGTGTAATTCCAAGATATGCTCTCAACAGAATTTTCAGATATACCCTGATTTCAAGGAGGATCGAAAGTAGGTAGAAGGTAAGCCTTTACAACAATGGACATCCAATGCTTCGGAGCGAAGTCGGAAGTGTTAGAAACCGGCAGCTCCATGTTTTTTTTCTTTGTGTGTGTGTGTGTCCGGAATAATGCGTGACGCGATGTGTTTCGTCAGGGTATATTTCACTGTTCCTTCACTTAAAAGTGAAAAAAACATTGCAGCATGCGTTTAGCGAGTACGAGAAACCGTGCTACTAACGATCCTTAACACTTCCGGCATCGCGTCAATTTATTCTGTGTTCACTGCTATAAAGGCTTATCGTTTGCCTACTTTGGACCAATCATAAAGTCAGAGCATATCTCAAAATTCGGTTGATGGCATATCAGGATATTTCACCCTGTATGGAATACTCTGAATACTGATTGAAAATTAATAAAATATGCATTTTTGGATTACGTATGTATGGCTTCCTTTACGCTGATTAGGACAAACATTTAAAGTTTCTGGAATCCGTAATATTGCCTGGTTAAATTGGGCTTTTTCGCGATTTTGTAATTATTGTCTGTGACCTACAAGCAGTATTATTTTTCCAAAAAGTCACCTTTCGTAGTAATGCACTTCTTCCACCTACGCTGTAAAGCCACTATGCTAGCTTCAAAGAAAGTCTCTGTCTGAGCCGTGAGCCATTCCTCCACAGTTTCAATAACAGCTGCATTTGAGTGAAACTTCTTCCCCTTCAGGCGCTCCTTCAACTTTGGGAACAAATGAAAGTCACTAGGGGCAAGGTCTGGTAAGTAGGGAAGATGTTCCAACACATCAAAACCAGCAGCATGGATTTTGGCACCAGTAAGATGGCTTTTGTGGGCCGAAGCATTACCTTGGTGGAACAGCACTGTTCGCTGCTATATCCCGCGCCGTTTTTCCTTGATTGCTTCGCGTAACTTAGGGTTTAGGGCTGCATATAGGCCCCAGTGATAGTGTGTCCAACCTCCAGGTAGTCAATAAGTGTCCAACCTCCTTCGCATCCAAAAAAATTGTGGCCATAACATTGCCTGCTGATGCTTGTACCTTGAACTTGCGTGGGGGAGGTGAACTGCTGTGCCGCCACTCCATGCTCTGTCGTTTGGACTCGGAATCATAGTGGTGGAGCCACGTATCATCCACTGTCACAAATCTATTACAGAACTTTTTCAGGTCTGCCCCCATAACCTCCAAACCAGCCCTTGAACATCGAACTCTGTTTTTCTGATTTTCACGAGATAACATTTTGGATACCCATTGCGCTGACACCTTTCTGAATTCTAAGTGTTCATGCACAATGGTTTCCACTGAGCCTACAGAGATGTGCATGATGTCTGCTAATTGTTGCACCGTGATTCGTCTGCCTACTATAATCGTATCACGCATAGTATCAATGTTTTCTGGGAGGACCTGTTGTTGGAGGACCAGCCCCATGGGCCTGTTGACAGCTTTCCCTGCCGCAATGGAAGTCGCGGAACCAGTTCTTTACCACCTGGTAGGTTGGAGCCCCATCACCCAACACACTGATCATGTCCTTATAAATCTCTTTTGGGCTTAACACCTTTTTCTGCAGGTACTTGATGACAGCTCGTTGTTTGGTTTTCTTCATTTTTTAAGCTAGGTGCCACCTTTCACGCCAGAAACAACAAAAAAGAATATTAATATAGCAGCTATGGTTCTGAAATGTAGCATATAGCCATCTAAGACATTAGGCTACAATATCTCTCATCAGCCATCCCAACTCAAGTATTTTAAATGGCCGGGGACAATAATAGTGTGGTATGTTAGCGTAAGTATCCTGCATTTCCGGTTACCAACATGAAAGTTCGCCATTTTGTTACATGTCCAATCAAGGTTGTAAAATTTCCGGGAGACAGTTCGTAGGATCATCATGGCCGACACTGGACGCCATATTGGAAAATGGCTAAATTCTAACAACTTAATCTAAATATTTACATGAGAGCTTTAGAAAACACTTTTCTTCTTCTCCAGTCTGCTGCCAAACAGAATAAGAAATAGTTAATAGCAAAAATTTTCCGATTTTAGTCATTTAACCCTTTGGGGACCGATGGAATAGATCTGTACCATAGTGTCGACGTTTGGAATTTGCCTTATAAGACTCTAGTTAAGCTTTTCACATCGTTTTTTTTTGTTTTTTTTTTTTTTTTGCATTTATTCAAGCGTGGAATCATCAAAAAACGTGTTTCATGGGCATTTTCCAGTCACGCGTGCGATGCCTACGGCTGGTGACGTCACGAACATTGAAGAAAAAATGGGTAAATTTTAGAGCTTTTTTGGGATTTTTTGACACGTTCCTATTTATTCTAGGATAATGGTTCTTACCTCGTTGTGTTCGTAATAAAGCACTGTTTCCAACTGTAATATTACAATTTCCCTATTGTGTATCAGAAGCGAGAAAATAGGGTTCAAATTGAAAAAAATGTGATTTTTTCAGGGAAAAATTGCCTTTTCCGGGATTTCCCCCCTCAGGGACATAATAGGGACATGCGAGTGGTATCATTTGAAAGCTATTCTAATTTGACACGAAATTGTTTGAGAATTATGATCCTCGGATAAATAGGGACCTGTCAGGGATTTTTTGTTTTTCCCTTAAAGTAGGACGGGTTATGCTTTCCACGTGGGAAAATTTTCTTTACCACCCTTAGTTTTCAAGATATGAGATTTATATTTTACACAGATATTACACACACCATATAGTGTGTTTTAGGCTATTTTGAGATCCAAGCGTTAACACAGGGGGGAGAGGGACCCAAACTTGGAAAAGTGATTTTTTTCTGACAAAATTTCCTTTTGGAGGTAATTTTCCGTCCACAGGCACATGGTACCCGCATATAAGTGGTACAACTCGAAAGGTTGATTCATTCCAAAGACAACAAGGTACGATTCATGTTCCTACGAAGAATAGTCTTTATGCTGAAGCTCATTGAAAAACAATTGACTGACAATGTATTATTGGGAGAAATTGGTAAATCGGCAAGAGCATCTATACTCATTTTGGGGGACCATTCTTCATACCTCATTCTATTTACTATAAAGCAAAGTTTTTTTGGTACCACTTTCATGTTCGTGTCATGTACCACTTGCATGTTCGAAGGGAGATATTGGTGCCAATTTTTTTCTTTTTTGTAATTTCCGTTTTTCCCACTTTAAGCGGGAATTTCCCGTCTTAGGTACAAAATAAGGAAATTTGACTAGTACAGTTGGAAACGCAGCTTCATTACAAAAAAAACGAGGTATGAACCATGATCCTACGATAAATAGTCTCGTTGCAATAGCTGCTTGACTGAAAATCTAAAATTTACATACAAGGCAAGGTCCTATAAGGGTTAACTGCATGAATGGCTTTCCCGGTCACCCGACCTCACTGTGAGTTTTTATTGTAGATGTGTTGTATATCAAGTACAAACTAATACAGTTTATCATTCTACAACTTTAATACGTTTGCTACAATGTTACATATTTACATAACTCATATACACTTTCACATTTAAAGAAAAAGTTCAGCTGCTGTGTTCATAGTGATATCACTGTGAGCATTGTCCTTCACATTCGCGAAACAACGTACAGACGAGGCCGTTCTTAATACAAGTACATTTCCCAGTACAGCGCAGTTTGCAACGGCATGTCACTAGTTGTCGACTGTTATCAGACATACTCCTCAATAGTCCACACAGGTTGGTAACCGAGTCTGTCATCTGTTTCCTTCCAACCCCAGTTCAGGGGTTCAACATCATGCACATCCTTTTCGAGGCACTGTTAACCAGATCTTGCACTGGAGTTGCTCTTCTTGTATGGAGATTCAATGCGTCTTCGGTTGAAGGTATTCTGTCTATTGTGCGATTTTTCTTGCTGAATACGTCTGGTTTCGTTGACTTCCTCGCAAGTATTTGATCTGTCGTACATGAGCGTCACAAATCACTCGATTAGCATGCGAGATTGGTAGCTTGCAACATCGTGAGAATGATTGACTGACAGTTTCCGGAAAGCGTATCCACTTCGCTAAACGCCATCCACGTATTCCATGCACTTGTCTTGCCAACGCCAAGGAAGGCTGACACTGTGTCACATCCCGTAAACCTGTGGAAAAATCTGCAGCAAATCTATCGTTCCAGAAAGTAAGTTCGTGCACATGGTGTGTCTAAGAATGAAACGTCGCATTTTTGCAGAACCAAAATCAATCCATAGTTTCTCCAGAGTGGGTGACAGATGTAGAAACGCAAAGAGAGCGATAACAACAACATCGGAGTAAACTGTACGAACTGTAATATTTTTGTGTCCCTTCTCGGCGGCATGACGGACGAGCAGAAGGATTCTTCCATCAGCTTCTATGGGGGATGAGGGAGAAATACCAGTAATATCTGTCTGAGGAAGAGGATCTCGAAGTGTGAAAAAAAAAACAACACTTATTCACAACTGCGGCATATTCTGCAAATGTTTTCGCTGCTCCTGGTTGCAGTTGGTGTACCAACATCGCTCCATCGACGAGAAGACAAGAGGAATGGAGGATGATAGTACTTGTACACCCCTCAAATTTTTCAAAACATTTCAAAATATCTGATTTAGAGGTAGTAAGTCTGAGATCTCCAAATTCAGATATTGATGGAGGATAAGTTGTGTTCTCATGAGAAAAGAATTCTCTGATATCGCCCTCCCTTTCCTGACATGCTATGAACGTCTTGCAGAACAGGTTGGAATCTTTGTGTGCACTAGCAAGTTTCATCTTATCTTTGCAACGAACTTTCAATCAGCTACAGTTGAAAACCTGCATACTAACTTTCTTTATAACATCGTGTATGGACTGCTTGCATGTCATTAGACGGTTATAAACGAAGTCCTCATATATTTAGGTTCCTCTGGTAACTGCGATGCGGGCAGACTGACACGAGTCTTCCGGCGCTATACATCTGGTGAACCCAACTGTAGACAGATGCTCTTCTTTAAAAGGATTACCAGTATCACGAAGTACATCAATTACGTTCTTCACATGTGTCCTGTATTTGCTTTGGAGTGCATTCGTGTCCTCGTGGTATGACCTCGATACGTGCAACTCAACAGAGTTGCTGTCTTCATACTCAGCCAGTAAACCAGCGATTTCGGGACAACTGACTATTTTCTTCAAAAGAGTAAATGGGTTATCGGAAGCTCCCCATAGAGAAGTTTGTTGTTCTGTTCTCACTATGCCACCCTCTAGTGGCATCGTGAGCCAGGCTCGTAGCCATCGCAAAAATGTAGGGGGGGGGGCGGTAGAAGTTAGGGGGCCCGATCCAAAAATACTGTATTAACTGTAATATCTGCTTTTCTCAAGCCTATCGTGAAAACTTTAGGGGGGCAGTAGAAATTTAGGGGGTGCCCCCCATGACCCCCGTGGATACGGGCCTGTCGTGAAACCCTTCCCAGAGACGTTGACTTGATATATAGGTCAAGTAGAACAATAGTCTTATTTTAGTTGTACACAAAATAACTGCCCCCCCTAGAATACCTGTGCCCTTTCACTAGCCCCCTCAAGAAATTAAAGCTATTGCCGCTATTGTCTAGCAGTTCACAGTCTTCTATAGTCATTTTGCCTGTGAATTTGAGCCCAAAGACGGTGTAAATTGTAGAAAATTTGGAGAACTTGTGGAAAGTAGGCCATTTTTTAAGATGGCGTCCAGAGTCACACGAAACATATTGAGAAGCTGTCTCCCAGATTTTTTCTCATTTACATGTCGAGTTAAACACTCTGACCAAATTTCGTGCTGGTAACCGGAAATGCACGATCCATACAAATTATTGCACTTACGGACCGCACTATAACTATTGAACCTTTCTCGTATATATATATATATATGAACCGAACCGTCTTGTCCCCCCTTCCCCCACGCCGCTGAGTGCATTTTTAAGACTGAACTTTGTTTCAATACTTCCTTTTTATACTTTGGTGCATAATTAATATGAAATTGGCTATTTCTCGTTTCAAAATCCTCCTTTGTTGCCTCCAGAAAGTACGTTGATAAATTCACAAGTTCAGTTACGCAAATTTATTGTTTGCTGATGCTTCATTCATTACAAGTTGTTTAACTTTAATTGGCCTACTACAAAGTCATTTCCTAGCAATTCTGTTTATGCAAATGTTAAATGGAGAGGGAACAGATTGTCAGCAAGGTTTCGAAACCAATTAATTGTGTTTTCTAGTTTCGTAGCAGTGGGATTAAACTAACAACACGGATAGATGAAATTCACGCGTTAACTTCTCTTTAAGTTTAAAACCTTGCCTATTTTACTTCATCTGTTTGCATAGACTAAGTTTATTTTATTTCGATTTATTTCAGTTGCGATTGTTCTTGATATATGAGCCACTTTGATTTTTTTTGTTGCGCAATTTTTTTTGTTGCCATCAAATGATTATTGTTAATATTTAGGTCTACCACCATTGACAGATCAATTCCTAAGATAGCGAAGTACTCCGTCTCGGCGCACTTTTTTTTTTTTTTTTTTTTTTTTGCTGTAACAGCTTGTTGAATTGGGATCTACTTATATAGTCCCTGTTGTGTTTTTCGTTCCTCTACCATCTACATTCCATTGACATCTCATTGAAAAGCTAAACAATCACCTTTTTGATTTGATTGCAGTAAAAACCTTGTTTCTCTTCACCTCTAAGAAACAGACGCTTACGCAATTGCCGCATTCTTTGCCAAATAATGTTCCTTATAACGTCTATCTACGTTTCTATTTCCACTCCTCGGTAAGAAAGTAATAAGTGTAATCATTAGGATTTGGATCAGGAATGAGATTTCTGGGCTCTTGGCATCTAAGACCAAGCCCGTCGGCGAGCACACCATCCGATGAAAGGGAAGGAAAGAAGCTGACTGGGACCATTATGTTAGGTACCATCCTGGCATTTGCGTGGTGTGAATGAGGGAAAGACAGGAAAACCTCACCCAATATGGCTGGTCTAAAAAAGCTGTTACCCCTTTTCGACCGAGTTTCCCCGCCGGGAATCGAACCCGGGACTGCTCGCACCAAAGGCGAGTGCGTTAGCGATTACGTCACGTGGGATCGCTAATCATCAGCACAGTGCACTATTGAACATACTATGTTATCTATAAATAGATTAATTCGAAGGAAAGTAACCATAGAGGTGAAGTGAATAGAGTTAAAGTTAATGATATGTGGCAACAAAGCATGTTCAACGCTGCCTTGCTAAGCCCCTGTGGTGTGTACAGGATTGTGTCTGAGGCTGACGAAGAAAGTACTGTACACTGGAAAGAAGCGAAATATTGAATGCAGCGAGCACGGACATCAGGCAAATTGAGTAGATTTGTACCATTTTTTTATTGATATTGTAATATGGAACAGTAAGAAACTAAGGCATTTCTTTTCTTAAGTGATCGTGTTGTGTCCAATATTTCCACAGTAGCTTGAGGCGATTATTAGGTACGCATAGATGTGCCTCAATATATTGCGAACCTAAAGATACAAAACATGTTTTGATAAATGACGACGAGGTGAGGTGAAGTGACTAACCTATTTTGGGGTGATGTGAATAGTCCTGTTAATCATCCCAGGTATACAATATGGATCAAAGAACATATTTACATCTAACTATTTCTTGTATATCCTCCAAACCACAGTTTCGTATAGGAGAAGTCTGGGTTCAAGACCTATTGGGAACTCAAATATTGTGCTCTTTCCTGAAAGGTCAAGCAACTCAATGCTCTCGAGACGGTACTTTGGACACGATCTCGGGTTGGTACGTCTATTTGCTATTTAAGCATTTCTACAGCAATAGTTTATGTACCTTTACATCTTGCAGATTTTCTTCGTTAGCTGTATACTCACTATATAGCAGTTTATATTTTGTTATTTATATTATCTCAAGAACACTTCTTCTTACCACTTCATCCCATATGTATATTCACTTCATCCCCATGTGTGGGGTGAAGTGAATTATTTACCTTGTATGATTTTTTTCTGTGTACATTACTTGAGACACGATGTGAATTATCCTTGCACTATCCTTACACTTTCAGATTGCAGAATATCTATTCTATTCATATATAATTGTCAATCAGCCATGCTACTATTTCTGTGTATGATTTTTTCAATTTCATCCTTACTCTGTTCACTTCCCTCCGAATTATTCTATCTTTTTGATATCGCCTAGCTGTTTTTTTCTGTTTCGGCTAGTTTGTCAGTTGCATGGACATTATCAGTGTCTCAGAGGTAGAATAGCTAGCGACAACTATTAACTTGACCGTGAACTATTAAGAATTAGCGTGACTGTCATAATGAGACATCCAGCGTTTATAATAAGAATTAAAATATATCTAAATATTTTCGCTTAGTTGTTTATGCAACCCGTAATTCTTTCCTTTTCTTAAATTTGCATACTAGTGCTACTAACATGCAGATATGTCCATGTATTATGCATAGGGATCTGTCGATGAGCGGTTAGCGTACGCAACTTTGGGGTGGGATTCAGGACAGGAGCTCATGTGGTTCGGATTCCACGTTAATCAGTAGGTTTTGCCTCATATAGCTTCACTGCTGAAAGGGGCGTTAAACTCAAACTCACATCACCTCATTATACATAGGATAGCTTTTTCTTCAATTCTGCAGTGCGCATTCTATGCAACATTACATTTGCAGGTGAGACATGCAACTAGAATGTAAGCAATGTAAAAGTGATATATTGAAACACATAGCAACATGAAAATAACATAACATCTTATGTGCTGCTGTATGGAAAATTGATTTCCTAAAGTGAAAGCTAAAAGTAATCTAAAAGCTGTCATAAAAATAATTTGTTGAAAATCTTCTCCTCCCTCTTCTTCTTAGTAAGTAATTTATCTCTAGTCAGGTCCCTGAAGACACTCGTTTCCCAGATAATGGCTCAATCAGTTCTTCTTCTTCTTTTCAATTACACTCCATATTAGATTCTCATCTGGTTACTCCTTCTACTATTCTGAGCACTTTCTCATTGGTTTCCCGTTGATCACAAGTAATTTTATTAATTTGTCCCTACGTTAAAATTTACTGTCTCTGGTTGTTCCGCCTCTTTTTCTTAGTTTTCATATTTCTGTTTGTCAGAGTGTAATGTTCCACGCAGCAGATTTTGGGAGCACGGTGGTTTAGTGAGGAAGCAGTTATTTCGAGTTTGAGAGGTCTCTGGTTCGATGTCAAGCCATGTGAGTTTATGAAGAACAACATTGTCTTTCTTGTTTATTCTACCATATCGCCGTTTCAGCGTGTTTTCATATTCATTAATCGTCTATTTTCTGTAGTCTAATGGCATAATCATGAGACATTAAAAGCAATTAAACATTTTATAAGTTATTTTCTTGCATTATTTACACAAAGGTAAAAAATGCACTATTTTCTCTTCGAGATAACTATTTCTCTCATTTGAGATAGATCCAACTTGCCAATTACAAGATACACGATTACATGAACTTGTTATAAATTTTCTCATTTAGAAAAATCTCCACACTTCTTGCATCAAGCGTTATCTTCAAAATTTTACTGACAGAAAACCTCAGCTTGTAATACACTTTGAAAATTATTAATTACTGGATATTGTAACTTTCATATTAATATAGAACAAAGTACAGTGTGAAATAAAGACGGTTATTAGACATAATAGTAAAAGAAACTAAAATGGGCATCTTAAGAGATTTATATAACATTGGGACACCTTTCGCCCTAAGAATAGCTCTCATAAGTGAGAACAAAAAATGAATGTTAAAATTTCCGCCAGATTAGTGTCTACAAAACAGACCACAGATGGTCAATTATGTTCAGGCTCCTTTATTCAGCGAAAGTTTTCAACTTCTCAAACCATGGTAGAACAGCTTCAGCTGTGTGAATGTGGCTATTATCATTCTGTAATACGGCATCATTGACAAGAAAAACTATTTCCACCATAGGATTAGCATATTCACCTAAGATGGCGTCATAATCAGTGACGCAATCGTTAGGTGTCTGCATGGGACTCACTGTAAACCAGGATACTGTGGTTTTCTATTTCACAGCTACCACATTTCATTATTGGGAAGAGACACTACGGACCATACATTTATTTGGGCTTCCGTTATACATAAACATAGTCCGTGGTTTGAAATTACTTAAACAATGGTTCATCCGACTATATCACGTGCTCCCACTCATCAGCAGAGCCGTAGCTAAGGGGGGGCCAGCGGGGCGCCCGCCCCGGGCGCTGATAGCAAGGGGGCGCCGAACGAGCAAGGAGAAAGAAAACGTGGTGTTGGACATGAGTAAAATATGAGTCGCCCCCAGAAAGTATTGGCGCCCTATTAGATCAATATTGCTGTCGGTTATCAATGAAATCGCAGATTTCTTAAAAATTTTCTTGCTCGCTTCGCTCGCAATCCAAGAGTTTAAATAAGTCACAAGTTTTTACTTATTACTTAAAGAGTTTATTATAGATGATTTCTTAATGACATGTGGTATACAAGGTCCCGAGTAATGACTTATAGTGTATGCAGGATAGTGGCGTATTTACGATTTTGTTTCGGGAGGGGCTTTGCTAACTTTCGGGGGGGGGGCTTTGCCTGAAAATGTGAAAATTCTGCAAGATATTTCATATAATTTACTATAGTAAGTAAGATTTCGGGGAGGGGGTTAAGCACCGAAGCCCCCTTAAATACGCCACTGATGCAGGAGCATTTTAAAAATCAGAAACTATCAAAGTCGTGTTCGGCGTTTTAACAGTGATGAGTTTGCTTAGTTCAAAATGTTTTTTTTTTTTTTAAATCTACCCAATCAGATTAAACACGACGCACAGTGGGGCCAAAGCACTGAATTCTTGGCAAAAATAAGAATTCGCAATATGAAGCAGAAAATTGAGAGAAAACCAATTAGTTTGGTGTGTGCAGTGGCTACAATAATGTTATTTTGACATTATTTCATCAAAAGCATAGAGTTTTACATCATAAAATGAAATAGGTCTATTCCTTATATTCGCGCCTAAATTAAATAACAGATTGTGTGATTGGCATAAAGAAACGCGTGGGCAATATGCATTTATTTGGCAATTTACAATTGGCTTATATTCTTACGCATGAAAGGAAAAAGTGTACTTATTCATTTTACAACTGAAGAGTAATAAAATTGAAGAAAAGTTCTTGTTTCTCAAAATTATTTCAAAGTTGTGGAGGATTCGTTATGACAATGAAGATGCAAGGACGCTTCAATACATAAAAATTATCTCATTACAAGTTCTCGATATGAATATATTATCAGATATATTAAACATATTATGATTTACAAGCATCTGTAACCTGTCCAGGTTGTTTTATATATTGCATCGTGCATTACGTGAGCTCATTTCAGGGCTTGATTGGAACATTCTCAGCTGGAGCGAGCGGAGGCTCATTACAGTTGATTCCAATGTCACTTCTGTGCACACATCACAAAAAACACAATACTAAATTGATCAACACCATTTTTAATATGGTTCTACGTTATGGTCCATAGATTGTTTAGCATTGGCGTTTCAAAATGTCACCACCATTAATCAAATATATTTGACTAGAGTTTAGTTCTGTTGGTGAATGCCAGAGAAGTATGACTAGATATTGGAAACAAGATGGGTCCTGGAGGCGAAACCCCCAACGAGGTCTGGGGGCAAAATTCTCAGAATCGACCTATATTCAACTTCGTCACTGCGTGCATGGGGATCACACGTCTAATAATCTAACACTTACTCTCACATTCATCCCAGCTAAATTCAAAAGCAGCATTGCATCCAGAATGCGGTTTTCTTCAAACATTTTCATGTACTATACTTCCCAAAAGTGCGAATATGTGCAGGTTTTCTCTTTGCATACAGTAAGAACAATGTTTCCGCTACGACATATTAAAAAATCACAGACATTCGTATTATGCCATATTTTCTACTAAAATGCCGTTCTATCGTTTGACCATAGTTTATATGCTTTCAGTATCACAGCATTTTCCAAATATGATATTAAGTAGGAGATTATCATAGGAATATGATAATGATATTAGCATCATTGCAAATATGACTATTGACTACACATCACATCAACATTCTAAATATACAAAACGATACATACATGTCGGTCGTGTCACCATGTTTACCAGCCACTGAATATCTACACGCAATGTAGGAATAGTCGCATTCAAAGTCAATTTCCTATCTTCTGTCGCTAAGCAGCGCCTCTCCGGCTTCGGCGGATAACCACATATACACGTCCCATGAGTTCATTGTAAACTGCTATCACTTCTTTTCCTGTACACTAGCTTATGTGTACACTATTAAGCTTTCATTATAACAAATCATATCGAGTCAATCTTTAACTTCATTTTTCGAGTTTTTGCTCAGAATTGCCGCGTTTGGACCCACTTTGGTGCGACGGTGAGAATGAAGGTATGAAAGTGAGAAGAGTGAAGGGACATTCAAGATGCTGTTTGCGTGGAGTATTAAAAATAAAGGTAAACAAGGGGAACAATAACATTTTCGAACTTCAAGCAGTTGTAGAATAGGGGCTTAAGGGATCAGAACTTAGCCCAACGAAGTTCGACTTTTTCAGACACTAGTCACTACCTATGATTTATTTTAAAATTCCATTGACATATCAAATGCTTCCAATTTGGAGGAATTTATTGGAGTCATTTTTTCATCAACTTTTTGTATGGCCAGCATATTATTTTGTGCATACGTGTCTAGTCGTGTGATGTTTTTATCTATCTACATACACACATTCTTTATATATGTACGTGTTAGTGTATTTTAATATGTCAATTAATAATAAGTACCTTAAATTCGGAACTTTCATTCATTAAGAAATTAAGTACTAAATAATTACTTTAATTTCAGGTATATGTAGTAGTCAAATATATACAGGGTTTTCATAAAGTCTGGACGGATTTAATTTGCTTATAATTTTCTCATATGAATCAAATAAAGTGTTAACGGTAGCGGAAGGATTAAATTTCAGCTCAGTTCATTCACCGCCACACCTCCAACTGGGCGCCATTTACGTCCACATATTACGGTACATTTACGTCCGGTACATTTACGTCCACACATTGATACGGTAAAAAAAATAGTCATCTCAGAGGAGTTTTTCATTTATTTATTTCTTTAAAAGACACACACACCAATACATCTTACAACTTACTTTTAACAGTCAACATTGAAACAACAATGAAAACAACAATGGATGGAATTTGGTAAGAAACTGACCCTTGCTCTCCCTCTCCCTCTCTCAACGTGTTCAGAGTTGCCGCTTATATAACAGTGTTGCCAACTAAAAATTTAATCCTTCCGCTACCGTTTGCACTTTATTTGATTTCATTATGAGCATTTTTATGAAAATTATAAGCAAATTAAAACCGTCCAGACTTTATGAAAACCCTGTATTTTGGATTTTAAGTACAAACATTGAACATATTCTTCACCTATATCGATCAATATTTAGAAATTCACAAAGAAGGCTCCTTCTGAATTTCCATTACATTTCACAAAATATTTTTTACCGTAAAAAGATCGAAATTAAAATGCTATTGATGTCGTCACATACAGAATAAAATTAAATAGTTTACAGTTATTACTGGCAATTAATACTGTCACTCATTTCGAACAATTAAAAGAACATAGTCTAAATATATTGAAATTTCATTTCTTATCGTTAGTACGAAGCATTGTAAATAGTAGTAACTTTCGATAACTGTTCTCCTAGTGAATTTGTATACAACCAAAGGTAGTTTTAACAAGTTTAACAAAAAAGTCCAAAATAACACTCTTGAAAACAGCTCTTATTTGAAAAAGGTACATGGTTCTTGCAATGGTCTTTCCAAGAAGATTAATAAAAATTCAAAATAGCATAACAACAAAAGCTGTTTTGCTTATATATATATATATATATATATATATATATATATATATATATATATATATATATATATATATATATAATGATTGGTAAGTTGAGTGTAGGGGGCGCCGAATTCTGCTTCGCCCCGGGCGCCGAAATCTCTAGCTACGGCTCTGCTCATCAGCAACCCACGTTACATGTTCACAGTACCATTGGAGGTATTTTAAAGAGCTATGGTCCCTTATGAGTAGTTCCGCCTGTGCAACTCACTCTTATGTCTATGTAACATACGGTAACATACAAACTGTGATCTGTGCTTGTCGACACAGGCGGTGGGGGAAGTTATTTGAGTTTCTCCATCATTTGCACCGCACTCACGCGACAGTTCTGAACGAGAATCTGCTTTAATGCTGTGTAAGATTTGTATGTAAGTGTTTTTTTCCGTCCACTGTTCCTCTCCACCCATATGCTTTTGAGGTGAATTTTGTAACCTGTCGCTACGATCGCCCTCTCATAATGCTTAGTTTGCTGCGTACTACCAATCTACTGCTCTTGACGCATTACTGAGTTTGTTCTAAAACACTATTACCAATACTGCGGTCTCCGCCTGACCTTTGCTAACTCAGACATCTGACGTGATTCCAATTCCATGTGTTCCTGATATTTTGATAACCATACGTATTTCCCATTAATATGATATACAATTGACATCCTCACGTAACAGTTACAAAATATGCTTTATCTTACGGATAGAAAAGACTAAATGCCGATTAAATTCAATGCTCACATGACGATGTTAACTTTAAATATTATGAATGGATAAATGAATTTAAAAAGAGAGGAGGAACCTATAGTTAACGCTACTGTTTAAATTAAGGAAATATTTTCTCTGTTAACACCAGAATTTTTAAATTATAGTAAGAATTTGTCAAGTATAATAATTCTAAACTAAACCCCTTTTCAGTTTCTTGGTAACAAAAGTTACGAAGTGCATGACCAGCATGGTTAATGTTACATAGCACGTACTATTAATATGGTTCAATGATAATATTGTAAGGTTATATACCCTCGAGCATAGTAACTGTGTTCGTTTACTATAAACACATGCTCTTACCAGGAAGATGTGTTATTATGTTCGAACATGAACAGCAGGAGACAACAGAAGGAAGCTACTAGGAAGACACGAAGATATTTTGGAAGGGAAACGAAGACGGCCGACTTCTCCTCAAGGATTTCTTCTTCAAAAGGATGCCTATAAAGTATGGTCTGAGAGGCATCAGTGCTAGTGCTGATCGCTAACCAACCTAATTGCCTCCGGAGACCTCTATGAGCTACGGAGATATTCTTTAATCCTTTCTCCTGAGGCTGTGATGAGGAAATGAGTATCCCTTTCATCAACCACCTCTGAGGTTACTATGAGCCAATACCAGAAATAAGGGGAGTACCCACGCCTTACCAGAAGGATGATGTAGGTACTGCAATCAAAGAGCGTTTCGTGCGTGTTCTTGAGTCTGGGATGGGATACCCAGTATGACAATGCACATTTGTACCTCATGAGTGAATGGAGTAATGGAATCCTTCGTCCTAGTTTTCTCCTGAAGATCCTTACTGGCTGCAGGATCCACGAGTTTGCCATGGAAGCAGCAGCCCAAGTCATCATTGTCTGTAAAAGGAGACTGTCTACATCAGCCATTGGGTCTGGTAATGTACAGTGTACCTCTGCGTAATTAGAGGAAGTTTCGTATTGCTTGAATTACTCTACTGAGGGAGGGTGTGATGGTCCCTCTTAATGGTGGCCTATACGTAGCATTGGGTTCGGAAGGTAGTTTATGTACAATGTGTACGTAGTACCTAAAGACGTAAAAATAGGTAGCTGTATTGTTTAGTCAAACCTAAAAGGAAGTATGCTCCCTCTGCTCAGGAGTACTGAACGATGACTGGGGAGAAGTACCTATCCCAGGAATCTGGGTAACGACTTCTGATCTCAGTAAATGGGAGAAAGCTCTGTGAAATTTAGGTAAGTATCAAAACCAAATTGTGACTTAACGCGTGCCATTTGATCCGGGATGAGATACAGTATCTCGAAGTATGCATGGTACCGTTACACGCGAAGGAGGTAGCCATAAAACGCGTAGCGGTAGGCAAGGCCGGGATCGAACAAGCAGCCTTAGGCATGCATGGGTTTCCGGATTGGATTAGACTCTGCCGGGCTGTGGACACATCGTGGGATTCGGTAGCCTGTGTGGGCTTGTACCAGGAAGCTAGCTAATGGTGAGCATGGGTGGGATGTGAGCTTGCCTTAACGCTCGGGCACCATGCCTGCAGCACTTGACTCGCAAGCAAGACCGCCTCAAATAGTATTCAACTGGATGACACTCAGGACTTCAGTCTAGCAATGTAATGGGCGTATCCCATTCCTTTAGATTATAGGGGTTACATCGTTAAATGGAGTGAAGGTCAAAGGATAAATCTTGACGGTGCACTTCGTGCACAAGGTCTATCAACCAGGTGGAGAAACTACGGACTGGATGCCTAAATTAGCGGTACTCATCCATTAAATAGGTCGAACGGCCGCAGCACGTCTTACCAGTGTGCGTTATGCGTGGTAAGTAGACCACTAACTCCTAATGTTGAATCGAGAATTTTAATGAAGGTTGTAATTTCGTTACCTATGACCAATTTAAATCCGAACTAATAAACACAATTATTTTACTTCAGGAAAATGTGTGCCATGCTTAATCTAAAATTCTTCCAACACAACAGAGGAATAAAAGAAGGTACATAACCCTATTAGTTGGAATCAGGGACATAATTTGGGGCTCCAGGAGGGCAATTCACCTCCTTGTGTTTGAGATTTGAATACATTTTATCAATAGGATAATAATATTCTCATGAAAATCGTTGAAATTTACTTATATCGGAGGGTATTGCTTCCCAAAGTAAAATCCCAAAGTAAAATCTGAAAAGACACTTCTAGCTGAATTTTAACAATTCGAGTCAAATAATTCTGCACAACCCGTTCATTTTTAAACCGGCCAGCCCTAAGCTAAACATACATACTATACATAGTATTCTTTAAGTCTTGAGCTACAGAAAATGCGTGCTGGAAATAATTATTTGTTCTTCTTTTAGAAGGATTAATGTTCTTACAACTTTGTGAACAACTCCTGTGGTTATATGCTGAATTACAACAATGATACATTTATTCAAGTCTGGTACGTTATGCGTATTCCCGCTTTTGTGTAAAACTTTTTTGTTTTAAATAGCCGCACGGCAAAATATCTTGACTGATGTGGTCTACGGATCTGGTGAGACAGTTCTTTGAAATATTCATAGTAAAGACTCAATATGTAACTAGTAATCAAGTAACAACACAAGAGGAAGCTGACTCATTGAATAGCATAGCCTTCTCCGACTATATTTCCCTATCTTCCTTTCTCCTTTTTCCCCCTTTCCTTGAAAGCACTCCCACATATCCATCTGCTGCAAGTATTCATACAAGCCGGCCATAACACTGAAATAAGAAAAGTTATTTGCAACAAAATTGACATTTTTAAATAGAATATATCTTGAGATCAATTTAAAATCGAACGCATTGTATTGCCATGGACAAATTAGCAGTGTTAGGTGCATGGTAGAAGACATTTTTGCCGTCATCAGGTAATAAGTAAATTTAACAATGAGCGACCGATAAAAATGAAACATGTTTTCAAAGTTGGTGATATGAATTGACCCCTTTTTCCGTTATTGATGCCAATTACAAGCACGAGACAACATTGGAAAGCCATTAACAATCTCAGAAATTAACTAGAAAAATAAGCTAAAAATGCACTTCCTTAAATTGGGCAATTTGCACTTTTATTTATAATTAACTAGCTGAAATACCAATTCTTCGCATGGGTCAGATCAAATATCTATGTAAACAAACTGAATAACGAAAGGAAAGAATACCGATCATTTTCTACTACTTTTAGATATCCCGGTAAACGCCCTTTAAGAACTCTGGTTCGAATTTCGAAAAGAAAACGCCTCTGCCCCCAGCCGATGGGGATTGTAATTGGGAAGTCACCTGTTAAAGCATCACTATTCATCTCATCGACAGCGAAAACTATGGATTTGACACTAATATCAGTTATTTTGGAGTTTTTTTTTTTTTTTACATTCTCGGTATTCCATCCCCCGGTGACCCCCGCCCCGCAGCCGAATTGTGTGAACTTGGAAGCTAATGCGATCTGAGTTTCCACATTGATCTCAGTAGCCGTGAAATCTATGAATTTGACACTAATATCGGTCATTTTCTACTAGTTTTACATGTCTCGGTAAACGGACCCCCTGAGTCAACCCTGGTTCGAATTTAAAAATAAAATAAACTCTTCGTCTTGGTCTGGGGCCTGGTCCAAGGTATCCGTGACCGAAATTTAGTAACTTTCGGTCCATTCATCCGGTCCCAAGGCCACACACAGACACACAGACAGATAGACAGACAAACAATCTCTTTATTTTATTTGTACAGTAGGAAGTCGAAAATTCGAACTAATTGGGACCAGAGGTAATCCGGAGTTTCAAATTGTTCAGATTTTCGAAAATGACCTTGAAAACCTCATTTAGGGTTAAATGTACGGGTATGTTATTTTATCGATATAGTGGTTATACAGTACATACAGTAATGACAATACCGTACGTAAGGCTACTTACATTTAATGTTTCTGAAGAACCTACTTGTACACTAAATTACACTGTTCTTTAACTCACAAGACTTAACTACTATAGGCCTAAGGGAAAATAAAAATATGTGACAAGCAATTACAAATGACAAACAATTACATATGAATGAGATTTCTTAAAAACACTGTCTTCATATAACGCCGATTGACGACCTTTTTTTGTTTGTTTGTTTGTTTGTTTATCGCTAGCACTATGACAAAATGTAGGAAGCTTCTAAGGATCGCGTTCGGATTTTGACGTTCGAATTATTGAAGTCCTACTGTATTAGATTTCATTGTCAAGCAATTGAAGTAAGTCTCAAACAAAACGTACTTTTTTTTCATAAAATTGAATTGTTACAATAATGGAACGCATTTTTTTTTTTTAAATCAGAGTGTGTTGTACTAAATTCACATCCACAATATTAACTAATTTCAACTTTAAGCTATGGATGTTCTTGAGAAGCTCACAGAAAATATTCTATACACAGAGCCGTAGTTAAAGATTCTGGCGCCCCGGGCGAAGTAGAATTCGTTGCCTTCCATACTTATCTCACCAACTGTTTCTTTCACATACAAGAGAAACAGCTTTTGTTGTTATGCTACGCTGAATTTTTATCAATCTGCTTAGACAGACCACTACAACAGTCAAAAGCGATCATTATGTATCATTTTACAAATAAGTAATGTCTTCAAGAGGCTTATTTTGGACTTTTGGTTAATATATTTAGAGCAAATAAGAATAATGAGAATGTCAGACCAAAGAATTTCCCCCATGATCTAGGTTTATAAAACCAGCAATAAGCCAACGTTTAGCCGTGGAATCCTTGCCAACGAGCTTCGACGTAGAGGAAGATTTCTGGTTGGCTTCAATGAAGGTGTTCCATTACCACAAGACGGAGATTCTGGGTTTAGAAAATGTGTCCTGTGTTGCCATTCTCGCAACAAGTCAACAAGTAAAAACGTTTGGAAAATGCCAGAGATTTGTAAGCCCAGACAAGCAGAAAATCGTGTGTGACGATTGCTTGGAGTAGGCAGTCATTCAAAAAGAGTACATCAAATCATTCTACCTGTACGATGTATAATAAAAATGATTTATGCTGTTATATGAACACTTATACCGAAATACTTGCTCGATTTTCAGTTCAACATTGTCATATATTAAATACGATATACCAAATGTTTATTTCTGTTAATGTTCTTGTATTAATCAAACAAAATAATTTTAAAATATTTTTAAACTTGTTTATTACTATAACTAACATACCCAAGACCGAATATCGCTAAAAATCATATTACTATAGAAAAATACTGATGTTCTACAATAGTAGAACGCGCGACCACTCACGTAAAGTTGAAGGGCGCGACCAACGCAGTGTTAAACTTCACGAAGCTACCTGTGGTTGGTATCCACTTGGAGAACAGTTATAGAAATTTATAACTATTTCTAACGTTTCATATCATCGACAAGAAATGAAATTTCAACACATTAGAAACTATGTGTTTTTAAAATGTTCGAAATGGGTGACAGCGTTAATTTTCAGTAATAATTGTAAACTTTTGTAATTTTATTCTGTATGTGACCACACAAATAGCATATTAATTTCGATTCTTTTTCGATAAAAAATATTTTGTGGCATATAACCGAAATTCAGAAGGAGCCTCCTTTGCGAATTTCTCAATATTGATCGAGGGAGCTGAAGAATAAGTTTAATGTTAGTATTTAAAATCCAAAATGTAGTTGGCTACAACATATTTTTGAAATTACAGCAATTTCTTAATCTCTTAATGAATGAATGTGCTCAATTTAAGGTTGCTTATGGTTATTAACACATTAAAAATATAGTAATATACATGCACACATACAGGCTATATATAATGTGTATGTATGTTTCGTGTGTGTGTAGATAGGTAAAAATAGCATAACTAAATACGAATACTTACATAAAAAATCTTGGCGATACAAATAGTTGATAGAGAAATGATCACAATAAATTCCTTCAGATTGGAGGCATTTCATATCTCAATGGAATAAAAAGTCACTCTTAGTGATTAGTCTTTGAAAAAGACGAATTTTATTGGATTTAGGTTCTTATCCCTTAACCCCCTATTCTACAACCGCTTCAAGTTCGGAAACATTATTCTCCTTGTTTACCTTCATTTTTAATTTTCCTGCTCAAAGAGCAGGTTGTGCGTGTCTTTAAAGCCCTGTCATTTTCATTCCTTCATTCTTACCGTCATAATTAATCCGTTTCTGTAGAAAAGCGAGATTAACTAATAAATTTATCACCATCAAAACGGCGAACATGTATTTCAGACTTTGACCGTTTCTGATTATGAAAACTCCTCGTACAATTTGAGTCATTACTCGGCACAGCATTGTCATTAACAAAGCATGTAACAACCTTTATTAAGTAATAAGTAAAAACTTGTTGTGACTCTTATTGAAACGTTTATGTTGCGAAAGTTGTGAGCAAGAAAATTTTTACCAAACCTATTTGTTTGCAAACTAACAAGAATATTGATTTAACAGAGCGCCAATGCTTTTACGGGGTTCAATGTCGTTTACTCTTTTCCAACACTTTTTCGTTTTTCTTGCTCGTTCGGCGCCCTCTTGGTTTGAGCATCTGGGGTGACGGCCCCGCTCGCCCTCTGTAGATACGGCTTGGTCTATATATTACACCAAAATCGTGAAACAGACAGACATATCTCCGTGAAGTCTAATGGAAAAACTAGCTTACGATTGACTGAATGATATAAACTAAAGAACTAGTATATGGAACTTATATCCATAAATAACATACAACGTTTCATAGAATTTGCTCGACTCACTAGAAACTCTTAAGACTCGGTTCATACGAGCGGAAAAGTTTGCTGCAGGCCCGCAGCAGACTCGCGCGAGCGTCACAGATCAACCAGTTCAGACGAGCAGAAAAGTCTGCTGTGGGCTCGCAATGAATTCGGGAGGGGAGGGAAGTTTCAGTCCAAAATAGGAAACAGTTTATTTTATTTTCAGCTACAGCTGTCTTCCATATTTATTGATTTACGCAATGACGAAGAGAAGTTCTTTAAATTATTTTCGTATGAGCAGCACTTCGTTTAGTGAACTCTTAATTATAATAAGTTAAGTGACAAAACCAAATCAGAAGGTACTATCATAAGACTTCCGATATCACCAATTCAAATGTTAACTGTAACATTAAATGTAAGCTAATTATGTTAAATAGCTATCGTTTGTATGAATGCAGAAAGTAAAACATTCGGAGACCTATTCATAGGCATTTTCAATTGTTATTAGCGTCCACTAGCCTGGTTTAACTGTCGCGTGACTAATTTCAATTTTTGGCATATGTTGGCAACTTTAAATTTAAAATTAGACACTTGTTTGAGCGTTTCCAAATATTCCGCTCCTAAGAGGGTAAGAAAGGCATTTAAGTAACAGTAAAATTTTCCTTTATTTATTCACAAAGAGACGAACTTGAGAATCACTTCGGTTACAGACGTAAAATTCGGAATGTAAACCCCTAAATAAAAATAATCGAGCACAGGTTCCAGGGTTTCTGATATTTTTCTCTTGAAGAGGAGAACGGGGATTTCTATATAGTAGTGGGGTCGCGGTGGCTCAGTGTCAGGGTGTTTACCTCTGCTGCGTGGTGTCCCTGGTTCGATCGGGGCTCGCGTTAAGTGGGCTTTGTGGTGAACAAGCACCGTGTGCTTGGGTTTTCCGGGGTTCTCTCGTTTCGTTCCACTTTCTTCATTCTACCATTTCATCTATTCTCATCATCACCATTTCCTTTACCCTACCCGTCATAATCGTTGGACGTAAAACTCGAAGATTTCATTTCATTTCTATAGTAGAAAAATTTCATTTTATTAAAAGTGTTCAAGAGAAAGTGTTCAATGTGAGGATTCGCTTAAATTGGAGGTGTGAAATTCCGAGTGTAAACTCTTAAATAAAAATATTGAATTTAGTTTTTCGAATAATTCACTTCTAAGGTGGGAAAAGGGGAATATCTTTTTTAAAATAATTGTAACATTTCACTTTATTTATTCACACAGTGCCGTGTGTGAGAGTCTCTTAAGTTAAAGAAGTGAATTCCAAATATGAACTCTTACATAAAACAATGGAACATGCTTCAAGGCTTTCGTATTTTCCATTGCTAAAAGAGGAAGGGCGGTCATTTATGTAATATCGAAATTTCCACTTATTTATTTACAGTCTAAGTGGAAAGGGGAGTTCAAAATTTATGCCAGAAATAGAGTATCTAATAAGGTTTTGTAATTACACTTTTATTGAAATGCGATCATCAGGGGAAGGTGGTTCAAACATTTTACGAATAACTATAAAAGAATTTGAGAAAATCCCCAATATGTGTATCAAGGAGGCAATGCAGCAAACGAAAACAGGAAAATATGGGCTGGTTATTTTGTAAGCTACATAGGTAGAGTTCCATGGCAAAATTTTAAGTTGTTCTTTATATCAAGAAACATTTAGTTGCTATCTCTAAAATTGCAACGATATGAACAATATTATCAATTACACGAGAACCAATAATATTTTTTACGCATCCAGTACGCTTTTTTCTTTTTTAACCTCATGAGTACCCTGATGTTCAACTAATTTTCGTCTTAAATCTAATATTTTTTAAAAATTTAATAGGTTAATAATGGAAGACAAATTGTCAGCCGAATAACGATGTTTTTTTCTTTCTTTTCTGTTCTGCTATTATGTTGATGGCTTTTTTAGACTTCAGCGTCCCTTTTCAGCATAGAGGCTATGTAATACGTGACCCCGACCTAAAGTATAATGCTGTGTTATAAATGGCCCATTCACTCCGGAGTAAGTGATATAAGAAATATCAAGGAACAGCATTAACAATAGAGGCTCGTTCTCCAACCTATTTGTTGTTTATTGTTGTTAATATAATAAAGTGTTCATAGCCTTATTGCTGAAAATGGATGCTGAACGAAAATTAAATATAAATACTACATGAAATTATTATTATTGATAATACAGGCGCGTAACTCTCAGCCGGTGCCTTGAGCATTCAAAACTTTCGAGGTATCATCATTGGGAATGTTTATTTATTATTTTTTTTTAATTTTCGTTATCCTTTATTTCATAAGTGAAGGAAAAAGGGAGAAAAACAGGAAAGGAAAGGGAAGGTCAGGGACAACCACAGACAGGGGATTGATAGACAAAAACAAAACAAAGCAAAAATGAAAACCAAACAAACGAAAAACAAAACAATTAAGACAATGATATCTTGCCTCTAGTTTTAAAGTGTTACTATGTCATTAGTAACAGAACATGAATATTCAATTCTCACGTTGAGCTCCTCCGTGGCTAAGCGGTTAGCGTACGCGCCTTTGGCGTGGGAGACCCGGGTTCGATTCCCGGCGGGAGCTCATGTGGTTCGGATTCCACGTTAATCAGTAGGTCCACGTCTCATATAGCCGCGCTGCTGAAAGGGACGCTAAACTAAAAAAAATCAAAAATCAATTCTCACGTTAAAAAGTAATAACAGTACATATCACTGCAGTTTTTCTTCTTTGTTTTTTCAATAAATTTCTCACATAGGCCTACGGTGTCACTCATCTTGTTCCATGCCTCTCGCCTTTTTTTTCTGTCTCGATATTTTTTACATTTTAAATACCATATCTCGGGATATTTTTGAATTTCGTTTATAAAGAGTTTTTCGTCGAGGCCTTCGATTTCCATTTCTGCGGGCGCGGGAGAATCTTCTTGTGTGGCTTGACTCATTGCCAGTAATGGTTTGCCGAGCCGCTACACCTTGCGCGGACTCAGTGCGAGCCAGCAGTCCCCGCAACTCAATTTTTGCCCGCTGCGGGTCCGCAGCAGAGTATCGCGAAAAGGTCTGCTCATGTGGTATAAATGATAAGAACCAATGTAGGATTTCCGACTTCCGCGGGTCTGCAGCAGACTTTTCTGCTCGTCTGAACCGAGACTAAAGTCTCCTTCTCAACTGTTTGTTCTTCTGCAACTAGAGCTGCCAACCTCACACAAAAATATAATCGATTTTCGTCTTTAAATTATCCTACATTTGTTATGCACGTGCTAATTGTAGAAATAAGTATACTAATAAAATCATAGCAATAGCATATAATAACTTATCTAGCAATAACAACTTTGAGCTTCAATTCGGAGTCACAGTATTTGCCATTTTAGAAAAAGAAATCCTTATTAACACCGCTCTGAACAACAATATTTATAGCCCCTCGTAAACATGATTGAATTTAAAGAATGGATGGGGGGTTGCCATTTGCCAATTCTCGAATCGTTATTACTTTATTATGGAATGACTATTAGAAACCTAAATGTGTGTGTTTTACAATTATTTAATGTGTATTTACAATTTGTTGGCGCATTCAAAAAGTGCAAAAAAGTATGTTTTAAAATTATCGCATATTCACATATCATCGCAAGGATATTGTCTTATATAGCATTAAGGCTTAAATTATCGTATATCAAGACAATTAATCGTATGGTTGGCAAGCCTGTCCATAACATTTTTTAAAGTGAAACTTTCGTTTTTGGAAAATATATTCATTGTTTGTAGTTAAAATCTGTGTGCGAGACTCATGTTAAAGAAAGAAGAAAAACAAAGAAAGAAAAAAAAAAACGAAAATGGAAAACCAGAAAATGGTAGGTGAAGAAATATATTATGATTAAGATATATGGACATATTGGCTATTTGCAACGTAGTCACCATGAACCTCCAGACATTCCTGGTAGCGTGTCACAAACTTTCGTATAGCCTACCCTCAATGTAAAAATCTAAAAAATCTGCATCCTGAAAGTGCATCCAGCCCACAACTGATGTCTTCATTACTAAACTGTAGTTGAAACACTTTGATGCAAGCTAGTTTTTCAGGTGAAGGAAAAGGAAGAAATCATTGGGGCAAGGTCAGGGTTGTAAGGGGAACGATTGAACGATATTTATGAAACATTTAACGAAGTAGCACGTGGTATCAAACTCTTATTACCTATCAATGCGGAACTTTTAGGCGCTGCCATCTCTGCCGAATGAAGGAGTAAAATTTTATTGGGCAAGATATCAAAATTAGAATTCTTCTTTTCTCAATTATCAAAAATTTCTGCACGCTCCGCTTATTGTTTACTACGAGCTTTACTCTCACTTCCAAGAGTACCATATTTTCCCCTTTGCTCCCCTACCTGGCAGGATGATAAATTGGGTCTAGGTCAAAACCCCCACAGCCAAAACCCCCACACTCAAGAAATGTCAAAACGCTCACACGATCGGTCATAACTCCCACACAAATGGACAAATCTCCCAAACGCACGAACGGTCAAAACCCCCACAGCCAAAACTCCCACACTCAAGAAATGTCAAAACGCCCACACAATCGGTCATAACTGCCACACAAATGGACAAAACAGCCACACATAGCAACGGTCATAATTCCCACATAAATGGACAAAACTCCCACAAAAATGGTCAAAACTCCCACATGCAGAAATTGTCACAACTGCCACACAAATGAACAATGCCATGACCTTGGTGCCGTGGAAAAACGGAAAAGCACTAGTCAGGGATTTCACATGTTCCGATACGTTTGCTCCTTCCAACATAACCCATTCTTTAATTCAGGCCGGTCTCGTCGCCGCTCACAAAGAATCCGACAAAAGGCTAAAATACGCCAACCTATTGGACAAATATTGGTTTGTAACAGTAGCAATAGAAACCAGTGGGTCTTGGGGTCACGAAGGATCTAATTTCATTAATGAAGTTGGTCATCGAATATCGATGAAAACTAGAAGGCTGACAACCACTTTGACGACGTTCTGAAGAATGTTTTGAATCCAAGAACAGAAAGTACCTGGAAAGAGCCAAGCCAAGCCAAATGTTTCACAATTTTAGTTAATATTTGTTTTAGTGATATGTTTAACGTCTGCAATATTCACATTATTAGGAGTGCGTGTGTGTGTGTGTGCACATAGACGTTTGTCTGCAAATTCTTCACTGTTTACATTGTAGGCTCGCATTTGTTTTTTATAATTTGTGATGAGATTCGAGCATGATCCCAGCCTGCACTAAGTGGGTGTTCTCAAGATTCTTCCGTTTCCTCTTACTTCATTCCATCATTATCATATTTTTCTTAGTCTTGGTGCAGAATTTAAAAGAATCACATGTCAAATTGAGTTCAAGATGAGTTTTCCACTTCCAAATGGGTAACCGTAGTTATTTATTTACAATTGAAGAATAGCGTCTTCCTGGCAAATGCAGTGGAAGCTCCTAAGGCCGTATTTTCTTTTTGGGTGTGGGTGTGCGTGTGTTTCAGGACATACGGAAAAGAAAAAAAACATACATTCTTTTTGATTGAGTAATAGTAAATTGACTAGCTTCGGTTATTCTCATTGTTTGCTTTATGTGGCTAAGAATGAGAAAATTCAGAGAAAAGTAAATCAGACTTTTCAACGAGTATCGCAGTCAGAATTACCAAAATACTAAACTGGAAAACTTCCACCTCTTTTTCATAGAAGGAAAGAGCAACTTTATTACTTTACGTCATTCGTTAATTAGATATATTTTCTCGTATTAACTTCCTTTATAAAAATTTCTTGAAGCTAAGTCTCTGATAATACAATATGGCAAATCCAATGCAAAAGGTGGAAAAGAAACATTTTCCCTAGCATAGCCATGGGCGGAGAAGAACGGATACAGAAGTCAAGACATAGTTCATAGCGTATCCTGGAAGGCAAATACATTAAAGGAGCAGTTCGAGTTAAAAACGAGTTTGGTGCAATAGAAAGAGTAACAAAAAATAAGAGACCCGTATTTTTTTATGTCTTGATAGGCCGTCTCGTTCAGCTTCTACAGACATTTGTTTTTGATGAATCGTAAATAGTGACGTCACTGGTGGGATACGCGAGAAACTCAATGTGAGTCAGCAACCACTCCCTTATACGCAGCTGATAAACCTTTAATAGTGCATTGGATTTAATAGATTGTGTTTTGGATTTGTTAGCAGTCTTGCTCTGTGTTGATTCTTGAGGGAAGTTTTTGTTAGTTGTTTTTCCTATAGCATTAGTATAAAAAAGAGTAGAGAGAGAGCAATAATTACGTTTGTTGTGCGAAACAGTTTCTTCCAGACATGTTTTTAGGGTGACACTGTCTCCCGGAGCTCTGAGAGATTCCCCCGGAGGAGACCAAAATATTACGTCTATAATGTAATAAATATAATAGTACTGTGTAAAAATAATGTGCCTCTCCGAATACTAAGTGTCCCTTTCCCCCCACCCCCGGATTTTTTCTGAAAGAAACACTAGTGTGAAGTAGAAAACACGTGTTAGTACAGCGCGTGCTGTGTCTGTGAAGTGAAGTAGAAATGCCTAACACCTGCTGTGTTTTCGGTTGTAATTCTTGTGCAATTGAAGTTGAGGACGTAAAGTATCTTTTCTTGCGTTTCTAAGTTGTGAGAAATCACCAGATCGATATAAATTATGGCTCAAGAAAATCAAGGGGGGAAAAATGTACCAAATAAAATCTCTCGTGTTCCAAACGTCTTGCAGAGCCTGCCTTCGAGAAGTCAAGTTCGCTGAAAGAAAAGTTAATGCCAGTGGCGGATCTAGGCTGGGATCGGGGGCCTAGGTCCCCCAGTTTTTGAGTGACGAAATTGATTTAAGCTATTATTTAGATATTTTTGAAAGTTTTTAGTAAACATGATATACATATCATAGTCTGGGTTCTGACTCCCACCCCCTGAGTTTTTACCGTCTAGATTCACTTCTGGCTAATGCCAGGAGAATTATTTACATGCAAGCTGAGAAAGAATGCTGTTTCAAGTATATTATTGAAAGCTTTAAAATCCGAGCCATTGAACAAGCACCGATCTATGTCCAGTTACCAACGTAGAAATATCGTACAAGACGCAATTGACGGTTGTAGTCAAGACGAGGCATTAGAGGGTACTAGAGACGATGTCACTCATGATTCTGAAGATACTGCTTTAGAAATAAGCTATACAATGTGAATTAGAAAGTGAAATATACCGGCTTGTAGAAGGAATCAGTGACGATGACTGTTCCTCAAGACATTGATTCATCATTTAATTTCTCTGTATCATGTGGCAATGATGATGAAACGGGTGATGAGAGTTGTTCCGCGAACAGCTATAAGAATAAAAGAAATTTAATCGGTGAAGTGTTTCTCGTATTCTGGCAAACTTTACAGATGTTACTTCATTTTTGCCTCATATGTTGCGCTCCTGTACTTACCTTGAAGCACAAAATTATAGGTTCAGCGTTAAAAATTGCAACAAAACGTGAACGTTTCGATTTTTTTTTTTTTTTTTGAAACGCTGAACGAATGCTTTATAGGATACGTTTTATAATATTATAAAAAGGTTTATACAGCCCACCATCAGATATCATTTTCTACATGCAGATGATATTTGTAAGTCTTTGCAATCAGTTCTGGAAAAGGAAGCCGCACTTAGAACGTGCCACCGCACCTCTCACAAACGAAATGCTTGGCACTGTGTAGTATGTATATGTAAGCCTGCTCTCGCTCCTTGCCCACCTATGACGTAATCACAAAATCTTTCTTCCTCTGTTACTGGCTAACGACTGAACGTATCGCGATCAAACAAACACCATTCCTTTTAGAATTTTCAACTCTACAAATGGAAATAAATTGTAAAAAATGCATTTCTAAGTCGAACTGCTCCTTTAAGCAACAACAAACCAATATGCCACACATATCTTGCAACATGTTGTAAAGCTCTTATCCTTGATCGAATGCAATGTTGTCAAACGTACATACTTTGCGATGGAAAATATATTTTCTGCGAGTGTACAGAATAAATATCACGTTTCTTCAGACGTTCGGAGATACGGACATTTTATATGGACACTTTATTATATCCATAATATCTTTTGAAGTGAGCGGACAAACGTGGAGCCATACTTGCGTTGCCACTGACACTAGAAGCACTTATTTCTGAAAGATATCAATTGCAATGTTTCCGTACTTAAACTCGAATTGTTATTTCTGAATCTTTGGTAGCTCAGCTGTAGCAGTAGTATACTCAATTCTGACTCCACAAAGAAGCTCATGTACTTTAAATGCAGCTCATGTACTTCAAATGTAATGTATATACAGTGACGGATCCAAGGCTACAGCCCCGCCTTGACGCTCAGGCAGACACTGGATAAAATGGGCTTTAATCCTGCTTCTCACTGAATAAAACGGCAAACTATGGTTTGGTTAGCCTCATTTGATCATATCCTGGATCCGCTACTGAATATATATATATATATATATATATATATATATATATATATATATATATATATATATATATATATATATGACACATTGCAACTCTGAGAAAAAAATATGCCATTTTTATTGCACATTGAAAATTGTTATATTACAAGGTACTTACAACTTCCTCCTTTCTAGTGCAAACTAAATAGATTTATCTTTAAAATTAAATGGTCATAGTCGTAAAAAATCGTCCTTTATATGACGATTTTAATGTTCAAGGCTGGTCTTTTTTGCTACTTAAAGAGTATTTATTACGTTTCCTTTTTTTATGCCCGACGAATTGATTTAAAACTTTGACTGTGCACAACTTTGGAAATGGAAACCTGCACATCATATTGTCTCACACAGGTATATAGAAGATCAGGATCTACCACCATGCTAAGTATAATTTCGATCGGATATTTTCAGTCGGACTAGCACAATATATAGTGCTGTTGAATTTTAAGAGAAAAGGCAAATGAAGGACAAAAATGAAGAAAATTAATTATTGTAGGCTTGTAGGTTTGAGTTAAAATGGAATTAAGAAAACTCAGATGGATATAATTGCTAACTGTGTTTTAAATAAAAAGTGAATTTCGGACAGTGCGGTCACTACTTGCGAAACATTTATACTGCTTTCACTCCTTGGGATGTGATAAAAGGGATGCTTTCAACTAAGGGATGTGATAAAAGTCCAGGTGGGCGCAAGTGTTAACTACGTCCAAACATTTCCTTTCTAAACGATTGAAACCCTTTTCTTACTTTGCCCACTTCTGTCACCCTAGAAGCACAATTTGTTAAAACTCAGGACACATTACCGATTATTTTAATTAAAGAATTTGTATATGTATTTTAATCTACCTAAGATGAGAAGTTCTTGAGGTACTCTACACTTTGCATACTTTCAAACTGCATCCCTCTCCTTTGAAATAAAGATTTCAACGTGTTATTATAAATTCTAGCTATATATGTTCAAAACTTCATTTCAAAAGGTTGGGCTCTTTTCGTGTTGTAATGTAACAGACAAGTCGATTTCATTTATGTAATATATCTATGGGTAGGGTATTCTTTTAATTTGACGTCTCACGTTTACGCCCTGAGGCTAAGGAAGCGGTGATGATGAGAATGAACAAAGCGGAGAAATGAAGAAAGTGCAGAAATTGGGAAAATTACGAGAGAAAATCCATGCAAAAAAAAAGTTCGTTGATCACAAAACCTACTTGGCGGGAGCTGGGTTCGATTTAAGGACCGCACGCTTTGAAGGTGAGAACTCTTAACACTGAGTGACCGCGGTCCCATTGATGAAGTAGAAAGTGCAAACTGTATCCCCATAACAATCAAAGCGTTTGCTCCCTGCTCCCCTTCCACATTTCAGTATTCTCATTTTCAGCTCAAGCAAGTGATTAATAGATTCATATTCAATCATGCTAGAAAGAAAATTATTGGACTTCGTGAATGAATGTCAAATAGTTTGAAAAAAACATTTACATAACACCAGAAATATTTACGTTTTGTATTGTTTTTTGGGGAATTGTCATAATTGACGTAAGTATATGAGATATTAAAATATTGGGTACTTAAAAATCTCATATAAACAACTTCTATACCTAGGTGCCCAACGGTCCAAAAGAAAATTATTCCACAGTGATATTGAATATTTACCCAACCCTCTTAGAGATAGATTTAAAAGAACAGAAAAACAATCCTATTTAGTAGCAGCTAAGTGTCTCAGGAAGTATGTGTAAAATGTCTCAAGTTTGTTTGATTAATATATTTTCTTATCTTGAATAGGCAACGATATGGCTGTTTGTAGCATCCGTTTTCATTCTATTGTGCTTTAGATATTTTAAATTAAAAATATTAATACAAAATGCCGTGTGGCTAAAAGTATTCCGAAATATGGACATGTTAATATACTGTCACAATTGTAACCCTAGCGCATTTTACTATTAATCTCTTTTTTATTTTCCTTTCTAACAAGGTGCATTCGCGAAGTGTTGCCTCGGGATTTGTGTAAAATTAATTCAAATGAGAAGTTCTCCGTGGTCTAGTGTGTATTGTAGCAATTTTAGCTGCCCATACCTGTAATTTGCAGATTTATGGTTGCCTTCACGCACGCGCACACACACACACACACACACACGCACATATATATATATATATATATATATATATATATATATACTGTATATATATATACGGAATTCAATTATAACTTGGCCTATTATAATGCTAGGACACAAAATTGCTTTTAGTTTCTTTATATGTAACTGGACATGAATGTAGGCATATGCAAAATAAATTGGATCAAGTACTGCTTCTCTGACACATGTCACCTACCCCGGCCGCCATCTTGGATCCGCAATATTGAATTCAACTTTCGTTTTTTCAAATAGGAATAGGTGCAAGTGATACATCAAATTCACGTAAAATTTTCTCGAAAATTCGTTGATGTAGCGAGTTTTACCGTAGCTTGTACCGTTTGCAACTTATTGCGTGTTAAATATCAGTCACTTCATGAATATTGAACCAAATAGAAAGTTGTGCAGGGCCCCGTGTGTATATGTAATCTTTTACGTGATTTATCGTTGATGAAATATTCTCTGAACGTGTATACATACAAACACACAGACGTCAATATGGAAATGGTAGGTCTTCATTTAAATTTGGTCGTATCTGGATTTACATTAGGCATTTTGACCGTAATACAATATTTCCTTGTTATAGTATAACATGAAAGTAATAACAATAACTCACAGACATTTAGTAGTGCTATGACACCAATGTTGCAAAGAGTTTGTATATAGCTACAGTATTTTTCCAGTTAGAAATTGTTTTGATTTGTCAACATTAAAAACGTAAGCGCAACTGATATTACTCTGCAGTGTCTATCCATGAAGTGCCTGGAGGGATTTAATATGCAATACCCATGGACGAACCAAGAGCCGGGCCATCCGGGCAACTGCTAGGAGAGTCATAGTTAGGAGGCGCCAAAACAAGTATCAAAAAGTAAATTTTATAACGTATTTTCTACTGACACTTTTGGTTTGCAGGCAAAACATACGATGCATTATATGCACTATCTATTGATCCCAGAAGTGATGCGTTTGGAAAAACAAAGCTAATAGTCTAGTACACAAGATTAAGAGTTTCAAGTTCCTTTACTGTCTCGTACTTTGTCATGCAGTCCTATTCAGAACCAATCTTGTAAGCAAAATGCTTCAAAAAGAAGAAATGTACGTTTCAAATGCAGTTAAAATGATAGCAAAATGAAAAGTCGTTTTGTAGCAATGCGAACCGATAGAGGATTTGAAGAGCTACTAGTGGATGCAAGAGAGATTGCAGAGAATTTCGAAATCGACCCCCTATTTCCAAATGAGTTGCAATTACGGCCACGGAAAACCAAATGTCAATTTGAGCATGAGGCCGCTAATGAGCGCATTGTGGTCCCAAAATTTATTTCAAAAGTAATTTCTATTTTCATGTTTTTGATCAAGCCATAAGCTCACTTGAAGAACGGTCTTCTCAACTAAACTACCATCATGCAATATTTGAGATTTTATACAGGATCAAAAATGAAGACAAAGATTCGCTGATGAAAGAATGTGCTAACCTTCATCTGGCTTTAACAGATGAAGAGCATTCTGATATTGAGAGTTTCCAATTTCAACAGGAACTATTGGTTTTACTCTCCCTACTATCAGACGAAAATGTCAAAAGCCCCCTTGAAGTATTAAAATACTTGACGAGTAACCAGCTGACTGAAAATTTTCCTAATGTATCAATTGCACTCAGAATTGCTCCAACTCTTCCTGTCAGCGTGGCTTCAGGCAAAACGAGCTTCTCAAAATTAAAATTAATTTTAAAATATTTGAGAGCTACCATGTTTCAGGAGCTACTCGTGGGATTCGCCATAATGTCGATTGAGTTCGACATTCTTCAAGACATTAAAATAGATGTCATTGTCAGAGTTTTTACACATAAAAAGCTCATAACGTTATATTGTAATTGTTGGGAGGTGCTTAAAACAAACGTATTTACATCTGAGGCCAAATGTTGCAAAATTAGGAAAGCAATTTGTGTAAATTATTCTAGATTTTAAGATATTGTCTTTATGGAAGAAAAAGATATGGACTCATAAAGTTCCCTAAATTGACTTTGATATGGTTTACTTATTTATCAAACTTCCGAAAGTTAGACTATTTCTAATACCTGGCAAAACCTCTTATTAAGCTTTAGTCTTATAAGATGGTTCAGCTTTTGTATAAATTTATGAGATAAGTTTTATTAATGCAATGGACTTCAACTACTAGGACCTATATAAAAAGAATTGTTTGTGTTGCTGTGCGTGAAACAAGTTCAACAGATGTGAAATGTATTTATTGGTATTTCACTTTATTAGAATAAATTGTTACATAGTCGTATATATGGTAGAATGACATCGAATGTTATTGATATAACAAAACGATTTACAATATAACAGTAATCATGTCACCATTAGTAGTATTCAATAAATGCTGTTCGATGTTTTTTGTTACACATATCGGTACATAATAGCAATAATAATAATAATAATAATAATAATAATAATAAACACAATGTAATTTATATCATGTATTTGAGTATTAATTTTTCTTTTTGAAAAATGGGTTTAACATATTAAAATTACTGTAATAAAATGTAAAATATAGGCTAGGACTAGGGGATCGCCAAAAAGTCACTTTGCCCGCTTGGAAACTTTGCCTTGGTTCGCCCCTGGCAATACCTTCCTAACGGTACAAGCTAGGGTAAAATTCACTACTCCAGTAAATTCTCGAGGAAATTTTACATGAATTTCATGTATCACTTGCACCATTTCCATTTGAAAAACCCAAAGTTGAAATCAATATGGCGTATCCAAGATGGCGGCCGGAGTGGGTAAAATGTGTGAGAGAAGCAGTACTTGTTCTAATTTGTTTTGCAAATGCCCACATTCATGTCTAGTTTCTATAAAGAAACTAAAATCAATTTTGTGTCCGAGCATTATAGTGTTTGATTGAATTCCGGATATATGAAGACCTATAAATATGCAAATTACCGGTATGAGCCTCTAATATACACATTGGCCCACGGAGAACTTAGCATTTGAATCAATTTTACACGACTCCTAAGGGGACTTTTCAGGAATGTACCTTGTAAGACTACTATAAAAAGAATGCCTCAGTACGTGTATAAGTATTTTAAATGTCAAGTTCAAATACAAAATTTCGTATATCTAAACTTCCGAGTATTCCGAGATATGGAGATCGATACTTGCTACTCCTACCAATTTTGCTGTTGAAGAGTAACACTCAAGCACAAGCGCCTATTTTGTGCCGTAACCACACGAGGTACAGGGATTTCAATCACTCTGAAAATAACTGCCCATAAATTTCCACTTTAACCTATGCATCCATTTCTTGGAAACGTCAAGAAAGTTTTGTAATTGCTTTTGATTGAGCGCCAAAAGAACCTTTTGCAAATATGTTGAAATTTCAACAAAAAAAGTTAAAATTTTTAAAACGTAAGCACGCGGTGATGGGAATTGCCTGCACTTTAGAAATTTATTTTCCTCGCAGCCTCTAATACTGTTTTCCAAAAGTTGTCTTTATTCTTACTTGAAACCACGCACGCAAAAGTAGATTATACTAAGTGAAAACACATGAAACATCTCAATGTAAACACATTTGGAAAACTAATATATTTGTAGGTTCATCCACATCACTACACATAAAATCAGCATCACCTTCACGATCTGACATAGGAAACAATGGTTGTGGTGGTTCAGCTATATCTTCACCCTTGTCTTCTCCTATTGAGTTAAACAGTTCTAAAACTCGTCTCTGCTCTTCTTCATACTCCATTCTGATCACAGATATAAGTAACACGAGTATAGTATGATCATTAAAAAATAGAAACGCATGCACACGCGATGGAGGTTTTCCCCACAAAACATGGTCTTTCCACAACAAAAGTTCACAAAAAACTGAGCGGGCCGTTTACACGAAGAAGGAAACAAATTAGAAAGGTACAAAGCGCTTCACCTACAAGCATAAAGCTATTGTAAAGCAATCACCTTTTTCTTCTAATGCGGGGAATACCCGCTAGTGAGTGTGCTTAAGTGTTAAAGTGAAGAGTTGAGTTGAGTTGATTTTAGTTTAGCGTCCCTTTCAGCAGCGAGGCTAGATGAGACGTGGAGCTACTGATTAACGTGGAATCCGAACGACATGAGCTCCCGCCGGGAATCAAACCCGGGTCTCCCACGCCAAAGGCGCGTACGCTAACCGCTTAGCCACGGAGGAGCTCTAGCGTTAAAGTGAAAAGTTCAAATATAAAATTTCATTCCTCTTGCCATATGGGATTCAAGAATAAGGACATCTGTAAACCCCATTCTCATCTAACGTTCAATTTCTGGAAAATTCTTCGTTAGTGTCCAAATTATAAATTTGTAATTTTAGCAGTTTTGCTTAGGTATTGATGAGTCAGCAGTCATCCATCTTCTTCCTTTGCACAAAATAGTAAAACTTGGATTTAGTAATGCAATAGTGATGTTGAATCTCATACAGAAGTATTTCACAAGAGCAATATTATTTCCGGTTCTGCCGGTAAAATACCGGTCAGTTGGGAAAATTATGAGCTATGTGTGTTTCCACAATTTTCCCATTTCCATCCTATCTACATTTCATATCTTCCCCGTCTCTACTTGAATGTGACATTTTTTATTTCTTTCTTTCTTTCTTTTTTCTTTTCTGCCTTCCTTCTTTCTTACTTTCTCTTTCTAATCAAAAGACAAAGAATGTGAAATATCAAACATTGACAACTTCTATCATTGCTGATATATGTACAGTACAATTTCTCACCGAGAACTACATGCTACGATGATTCACTATTAAAGATCTCTTATGTGATATAAGGGGTCCACAGTTCCATTCCAGGCCGGGCCATGTGATTTTGTGGAAACAACATTGAGCTCATGTTCTATCTTTTTCGTGGCGTTCTCACGTTCTTTCTAACTTTCTCATTTCACTAACGTTTTCATTATCATTTACCTTCATTAATCATTTACTTGTAACCTAAATGTATGTATGTGTGATGCTAAATGAAATATTTCATTTCACTTATTTTATGCCACTAGGTCAATTAAGCATTTAGCTTTAAATTAAAAATGCCAGACTTCACTTCCTTCCGAACTTTAATCCATCACTCAATGTTAATTTTTCTTGGTAAACTTTTTTCACGCTATTAAACTCTGAACTGAATAATTCTTCAACGAAGATGCTGAGATATCTCAAGTATTTTACCACGGAGAAGACTAAATCACTTTATATAGTACAAATTTAACCATTGAACGGCATCTTTTTATATAAATACTAATTTTTCATAAGATCCTGTAGCTATATTACTTAACTTATTCACAAATGTAATATGGACTGTACCCAATCTGTATAGGACCCACATTTTCCGCCTTATGCAGAGTCGTTTTGACTTATGATTATCGTCATACTACAGGCCTGACTACTGCTGGAAACATATGTTAGTCGAACTTTTTAATATGGCACTAATCAGGCGTCAGAACCCCTCTGCGTAAGGCCCTTTACATTTAACCTTTTCTTAGCCCCGTTCATCATGGAGCTGAACTTGGACTTAAACAGCATCGGATGTGTCACTATTAACCTGAGCGACCCATAAAGCTGTAGACACTAACGTCGATCGTTTTTGATTATTTTTACATATCACTCTTTCTCATCGTCCCCTCTATGGGTGCTAGGCGTAGCACATCCCCATAGTGCTATTTTCAGAGTGTAAGTCATATATGTATCGATTTTGGTTAAAATTGTTCCAGCTATTCTGTTATACTGGAACATCCATCTATACATACACACATACATTCATTTTAATATATAGGTAGATTATTTCAGTAAAATTCAGCATCACTCCTCACAACCTACTAAACTAAAAGCTTTCTTCAAGATTTTTGTGTGGTGAAAGTACTTGGCGTCCGAAAATACTGAGGTCATAAACTGAGCCCTTAGACCTCTAGATTATAGAACTAAAAGGAAACCTAGGAACAATTATCAGTTCATTAAGTATCAGTTTATATGTTCTATCTAGGTTACTTTCTAAAAAAAATGAAATCTTTAAGGTTTACGTCACACGATTATGTCGACTAGGCTAAAAGAGACGGTGATGATAAGGAATTCATGAAATATTCAAATGAAGAAGGTGGGAGGAACCAAGAGAACACACGCATATGGTGTTTGTCTACTACAAAGCTCACTTTCCAACAGCTGGTATCAAACCAAGGACCCCAAGTACCAGAGGTGAATGCTCTACCACTGAGCCACCGCAGTAATCGTCATTTTCTGAAGTTTTGATCACCAGGGACGGTAATGTTATTGTGATCCTGCTGTCTTGGAGGAAAAATAGACTTATAAGAAATGGTTGAAATGAGTTGATTTTTAGTTTGACGTCCCTTTCAGCACCGGAGCTATATGAAACAGGACCTACTGACTAACATGGAATCCGAACCTCATGAGCTCCCGCCGGGAATCGAACCCGGGTCTCCCATACCAAAGACTCGTACATTAATCACTTAGCCACGGAGGAGTTCAAGAAATGTTTTAACCATGAAGGTGGATCTCATACGATTGTGTGCCAGCTAGCTGCACCAAGTTCAAGTTTCGGTCGTAGTCCGAACCCACCTTTAATAATACTTCTCGTCCTTCATAACTTTGGTGTTGAAGTGGTCCCGCGTAGCGTAGACACTAACACTCTCGTTTTTGCTACGAGCGGTCCAGCGTTCTATTCCTGTTGGGAACACTCTGTTGAAAAGATGTAACAGCTTTTTCAGGCCAACCATTCTAAGTGAGGTTTTTCCTGGTTTTGCTCATTCAGATCAGGCAAATGTTGGGACGGTACCTAACACAATAGTCCCAGTCCGCTTCCTTCCTCCTCCATTCTTTTATTTCCCTCCAAATCCCAGGCAGTGTGATCGCCAAGTGACGTGTGAGTTCTAACATGATCATAAATGCCGAAATCCCAGAAATTTAATTCCTAATCTTAATCATTCAGTGTCGAACGAGGAAGCAACTCAGTAACTCAACAGACAAAACTCAACTCAGTTTAACTAAATGTTCGATATTTTATGTTTTTTATAAAGCTATTCACCAAGTAAAAAAAAAAGGTTGTGTCAAGCGCAATGAAACTCTTTCAAGAAATTCTCAATAAATAAATAAATTAAAGGTGACAATTTAATTTCCTTTTGGTTTTCTTCTTTCTAATATTATCCCAAGCGACATGTTATTCCATAACATATTAACATCACTTACAATTAAATTACAGTAGCTATATAATACATATTAAGCTATTATAGCTTTAAATGTTACTCTAAATTCCTGAGAAAACGAAGAAAGTTTAGTAATCGAAATTGGATCTGAGCTGTATATTGTGAGTAGTTAAGAAAATAATCCAAAGAGGAGTTGAACAAGATACTTCTTAATGCAATATAAATTAAATTTTGTTACTTCCTTTTTTAAATAGCGATTTCTAAAAAAGCAGAAAATACAGTATTGAATATGAGGATATTTATCAAAATGCTAAATATCTTTGGAAATCAGAAGCTTTTAGGAGATTCTCTGCCAAGCTGTAATATAATTGAAATCTGTTCACAATGTCTAATTCGTTGTTGTATCTTAATTCTCACCTAACGAGAAAAAAAGAAACAAACATACATCATACGATAATGATACAAACATTTGAAGGAAATTCACTTACCTTGTAAATAGGGAATCATCTTGCACATTGCTTCTCCAAAAACAAAATCACGAAGTAGGGTACCAACGAGAGTGAATGGCATACAGAACACACCGAGTAAAAGATCAGAAATCGACAAATTAAGCAAGAACACGTTGGTAATTGTTCTCATTCTTTGATTCTGAACCAAAGTCAAAATCACCAAAGCGTTACCAACAACCGCCAATAAGAATATCAAACTGTAAAGAGGAATTTGCACTTTTCCAGCTTCCCATATTGAAGTAAATTTTCTCTTTTGCTCGAATATGGTAAAAGTAGATATGTTAGTGTCATTTTGAAACATTAAACTGGTAGATAAAGAAAGGTCATAAGACGACATAGTGGAAAAGGTGTTTGAAATGTCAGTTGTTACAGTAATATTATTGTAGTACACTAGACTTGAAATGTAATTTCCATCCATGGCTCTTTGACATTTGTTAAGTCCAACACTTCCGTCAAATTTCTTTTGACAAAATTTATAACAACAGCTTTATTAGTGTTATAGACTATAAATTTCCTAATACGAACACGAAGAAGTGAAACTATTAACACCATATACTTCAAACGAAACCACATACACAATAGTGAAAAGGAATTAGGTACTACACCGACAACCGTTACATAGATTACGTATTGAATAGTTACGTTTTCTCAGTATATTATCCAAGATTAGTCAAGAATATAGTTTAGAATTTTATGCGAATTCTTATTAATTTTAAATGTTTCAGGGCTTTTTAAATATTTTTTTATTATTCACAAACGGAGAATTCACAGAAAATTGAAAAAGTTCTTAATCGTTACGAGAGAACGAAATAACCACACGAAACACTCATTGGAAATAGAAGGAAAAAAATGCGTTAACTTTAAATCGAAAATTTCTTAATATTTTCTAAAAGTTAAACGCACTGCCCCGATCGTTTGATTAGAACTGAGCAATGCCATGCAAGCAGCGCACCCGCACATCAACAAATGGTTGGCATCAGAAGTTTGAACGAAGGACCACAGGCGTGCGCAAAGGGAAGTACAAGGAAATGAGAGAGGGAAAAAGAGTGAGGAAGCGAGAGCATCCAGTTGCCGGGAATCTGAGTGTGTGGGAGCATGTATAGATGTTTGAGACTGTGTGCGGGGGTAGCAAAGGATAGCGAGAGAGATGAGAGAGCGTATGGTGTGGACGTGAGAGAGAAAATGAGAAGCGGTTCGAGCATCACTTCAAACGTGTTCCGTGGCTACCAACAGAAGGAAACAGCGAAGAGGGCTGAGAGCAATCTATGAATAACCACAAATTACTCTTTGCCTTTCTCTGTGATAGAAGAAAGGAGTCAGCACTCTTAAGACTCTTTGATTGAAGTAAATGTAGTCTTTCTTACTTGTCCACAAAGCTTAATACTTCAGTCATTCCATAGAACTTTAAGAGAAAATAAGATTACACGTAACTTTTAACGAAATAATCCACGAATTTCCTAACCATAATCATAATTAGAGTACTCTCTTAAAATTAGGAAAATGCTGCAGATTAAAAAGATACAGGTCATTTTCTTACGAAACAAGCTTTATTGTTTACTGTTTTTCCCTCTTTTTTATGACAAAAAACTAGAACAATCAATTCAGAAAAAGGCGCATAAAATGCTTCGTGTTGAGTGTTGTACTGCATGGGGCATAAACATGAACATTAGACAGAACTGTTTAAAAAGATGGAAAACCTTCGAAATGTGGGTGTGTAGAAGAATGGAGGGAATTAGCTGGATCGAATACAAAAAGAATGAGAAAGTGTTGAAATAGTAGGGCAGAAAATACGATTTTAGGTGTAATTTAAAAGAATAAGAGGAACTGCTTTTGACATTCGCTGTTTCATGAGTAACGTGCTCGAGAGTATTGTGTTAGGTAAAAGAGGGAGGATGGTAATGAATTGATGGACGTTTATCAAAGCCGTCCGTAAACATGCAGAGGTAAGCTGAAGACCGTAGCCGATGTTACCTTCTCAGTTGTGACAACTGACCTGGCAACAATGGCAGAATACCTATGATGATCAGCGTGACCAAAAGTAATATTTTGTGTTTCTCTTGTTAAATCATTCACCATTTAATTAAATCAATGAAAATAACTAGTTATTCTTCTAACTTAGCATAATTCTTACAAATTTCTTCTAAGAATGACGATTGTAACCAATTGAACTAAAAATTAAGAAAATTATTAGCTGCAATATTCTTAAATTCAATATGACCTCTTTCATATCCTTGTTGTAACTATTGATATTTATAAGTAGTATTTTTTATTCTGTTAGGTTGGATTCAAGTTTAAGCTTCCCTTTCAGCACTGAAGCTGTATATGTGTACCACTGTTAGTAGCATATGTATGAATATTAGGATCACACGTGTCACCATTACCAGTATGTGTTAATTCCGTTACAGCGGGAACTCATGTGGTTCGAACTTCACGTTAAGTTGTATGCCTATCTCTTATGTAGCCTCGCTACTGAACGGAACGCTAAACTAAATTCAACCAACACCAATTAACTGTTTTTGCTGTATGACAAAAAACAATAGATACAATCTGCTAATTGCAATTTCTTTACATATCCAATACGTAATGAAAAAAGTAATCTGACAATCTGTTTCAACAGATTAAACGCAATCAATTATGATGGGAAACTGACAACATACATTTTAGCGAACACGAAACAGACAGATTTAATTCCTTGAATTTTCCAATAAGTCAACTTGAGATTTTACTTTCAAGTATATGATTTTGTTCAACTCAATGCTGTCTACAGGATGAACGGTAACTACGTGGACAAACTTGGACGGGTGATAGTACATCTAAAAAGAAGCAAAACAATCCCAGTGAACACAGCTACGTGTGCGCACGGGATTAACAACGTGTGACACTTCTTTCCTTTACATCATGTCCGGGAATCCCTCCATTCCTTTGGGAAATCTTGTGCGCACGCATAGCTGCGTTTTCAAACATGCATTTTTCAATAGAGTAGGTATGACTTCCTAAGTGACGTTTTTAACCACACTCTCTACGATGTTTTGTTTTTAAGCTGTTAGTCTCTGAAGTTTATGTTCCCATGCTTTTGACACTCTGTCACCTCTAAACGGGACGGAATTTCCCCCATATTCACTGGGACCTTTTTAGATACACTATCACCCGTCTGAGTTTCTCCACGTAGTTACCCTTCACCTTGTATAGATTCATTTATGTATCATCGTTGCACAATATTATAGTTAAAAAGATAAATCTAGAAAGATAATAATATTTTCTGACTATATGTTATTAACCATATGGCATACTGTATTTTTTCTAGTATCAGAGCGAAAATCTTGATGAGGGCACATTCCAGTATTAATTTAATTTTTATTAATTGTTTGCTTATAGTACAAAATTAATTTCTAAGTTTCTGAAAGTTAGTTTTAGTCATTTTTCTAGAAAATTGCGCATGAGGATTTACATCTATTAATACCCTTTTGTTCAGCTGAATGAGGTCTATCGATTAGTATAGTATTATTTTGTACATATGTTGCACTATACGCCAATAGGATTGTAAAATAAATTCGTTAGTTTGACATATATTGTAATAATGTCAATGTTGTATTTCTTTGTTTTACAACCTAGTCTCACACATCACCATTCAAAGTAGATACTATGAACATCTTTCAGGATTTAGTGTTCTATCAAAATTACTTTGTATGTTGCTATATATCGTCCGAACTACATAACTAACTTAACATTTATTTCAATTTGCTATAATCATTAAGACCTTCAAGAGGATATATAAGAAATGTAATCAATTAAATAATTATAAATCCTGATTATTTAATAAAATTAATTGACATCTTAACTCTTTGTAGCACGGTGTTTCTAAAACGTGATGTAAAAGATGGTTTAATATAAGTACCACCGTGCTTCAAAGAGTTAAATTAATCATATTTGTTAGTACACTAGTTATTGATTGCTTTGTATTTCTGCCATTTATCAGCACCAGCATCGACGTTATATGGAAATGAGATCTGCTGTTTAAAATTGTATCTCCACCAATCTAATGTTTCATATTTTCTATTCGAGAATCGAACCCAGGAGCTCGCTCATCAAAAGAACGTGAGATAGCCATATTAAAAAATAGACTGCATTGTTACCCTTTATTGTTATTGACTAGTGTCCTCAGCATAATTTTATGTACCACCAATAACATTAATAACTGTGAGTAGTTTGAAACCTTCAAGGCGATATTTCGACATTCTTCATCAAGAGATACTGATTATTGCGTCGTGTAATTCTTATTTTAGAACTAATTATCTTTTTGATGATAGTTTGGTCAGCTTATAAATCTTGATGGTATTGACTACAAAATTAAAAGTTATCTATGTTGTAATTACACGACTTAATGCCCAAGAACCCTTCAAGAACATTCTTAATTACTATTGGTGGTTTATTGTGCTAGAGTTTAGTGCCTCTTCAAGCACTGAGGCTACATGAGACACGGGCTCTGATCCAACGTAATATATTAAAAGTTTTGAAGTTTCTCCAACCGAGAATCGAACAAAGGATCCAATGTACCAAAGGCGAGCACGTTAGTGAGTTTCAATTTAAAACCTATCGCCCCAACTAGGACATTTATCTTCCTCGTTAACTTATTTTCTTTTGTATTTTAATTGTTACAACAGGGACACGAATGTTTTAACTTCGAAGAGAATTAAGATCCACCCATGCTCTGCAGAACTCCAAATGCCAGTGGTTTAACTTAGGGCTGTTGGAAATTAAAGATTTATATACCGAAAAATATTGATATATTAAATACCGAACGATATTGAAATATCTAAAAGTGCAAATTTTGAAAATATCAAACGATTTCGAAATACAGAACATGCTAGACGATACCGAAACACTGGAATATTGAAATTCCGAATGAAGTCCAGGATAGCAAATGCAAAAAAGTAATAATCACGAAAAATATAAGACTGCTCTTTTCCTGCCTGTTCTAATGTTTTTATACATTCTCTTTGATGTTGCATTTTTTTATTAATTCGATATTTTCATTAGCGATCGTAAAATTATGACGAGGTAATGTTCTTAAAATCGTGACAAGTAGGACATGTGTTCTTTCTGGGGAAGGGGGAGATGTGGTAAATAAAGTTACTGCATGAGGCGCCAAATGATGTCACTACCCTACGGCTGGGTCTAATAACTGATAAGTTGGAGTTTGATATAACTGGTAAGTTTTGATGATTACTAGTACAGTGTGTATTTCTATGAACAACACGAGATTGCTAAAAATCACTTTTTGATTTAGAAAAAAAGAAAAAAAAGTAATATGCCAAGAGAGGAAAAAGCATTCCAGTTGTGCATATAGCGTAAATAGCGCCTAAGGAAAGCAAACAATTTGCACTCTCTATCTCAACCCCATCATCCATATTGATTTCCTCATTTTAATGCGTTATTTCAATTCTGTATTTTTCATTTTACTTCCATGTTAAATATGAATGTAAGTAGAGTTTGGAGAAAAACAAACTTTAATTATTTAATACTTATTTTCAGTTTACTCCAATCATTTGGAAGTTCTAAGTATTTGAAACGATTAAAGGAATTTTATAGCAATTTTCAATGTAATTAACATATTTTTTCTATATATAAATTACTGTTATATTTCTTATATTAACTGCAGCACACTTGTCTAATGTGTTGAAAAGACTCCCATGGATGTTTTAATAGGCTTAATAATAACTTAATCATATTGCATAGTTAGAAATGAAAACAACAGTAAATACCATTATTCTTGATGCGGTTTCACAGATTGGGAAACATAGCCTCAATTCCACTCTTTTCACACATAAAAATTTTTGCGGCGCGAGTTGAGAGTCTAAAATGTATGCATTAATTTCTTGTAATCACTATGCATTAGTATTATTGCTGTATGTCTTGCTATATTGCTTTATAATTTGTTACTTCCAGTACTGTAACTCAGAGTGTTGACGTCCAGAACGAACCAAATCTTAAAACCAGAATTTTACACGGAAGTGAATATATTAACAATTTATGAAAACACACTCGAGATAATTATTCATTACTTCCTCCATTTCTTACTTAGTGGTTAGTCCCTCGTGTCTCGAGACGTCTCTGGAAATAATCCTCTTCATTTCTGACAAATTTCAATTTTAAAATAAAGTTTTTGCCAGAGGTTAAATCTTTTGTTATGAACTACACAAATTAAAGTTTTATTTCAGCATAAAAAGATCTTCTTGACATTTTTCATCTAGAAGACGTCGTGGAAGTTCACCTCAGGATTCTGAAACCGCTTCAGAATCATGGAGCCATTTTTGAACGCTGTTCATTGAAGTGATACCATTGCTCCAAATCACCAACAAGTTAGTTATCAATCTGTAAATAAGCAAGCTTTCGTACAACTCTAAATTTTAACTTGTTTCATTGTTCTTTCTTTCATGACCTGACAAGGGATCACCCAAGTGTCCGGCTCAGATTTCAATGATCTTTTTTTCGATAGAGGGTATGTATGCATTTTTTGTGGTGACAAATTTTTGCCATGGTGCATGTTTTCTATTTTATATATATATATAATTTTTAAGAGTTGTGATGTGGTTATTAGAGATTACAGCAAGGTCCCTTACTACCGTTTGTAAACGGAGTGTTAATGAAAGAACAACCACGTAGACACATATAAGGCCTAGGGAAAAGTCATATGGTAGGTATGATCTTGATGGCAGCCATCTTGAAATCCGCCATACTAAATTAAAGTGAAGTTTTGACAAATGAAAACCATAGCATTTGACATCTGATTTCAGTAGCAAATTTTCTCAGAAATCCAACGGTATACTTATTTTTGTTCTATAGCTAACCAGTATGAATTTAGGACTGCTTTCAATGTGCACCAAACGTCCATATGTAATAAATTTAGAAAACATGAGATATGGCAACAATTTCAAAGTGCCAGTTAGAATCTTAAAACATGCAGTGAAAATTACGAGTGTTGCCAATTTGAAAGATCGAATAATGGACTTTTGGTGCACATTAGAAGCAGTCCTAAAGTCATAATGGTTAAGTATAAAACAAAAAAAGCATACCATTGGATTTTTGCGGAAATTTGCTATTAAAATGAGGTGGCACATGCTATGATTGTCATATTTCAAAACTTCACTTGAATTCAAAATGGCAGATTTCAAGATGGCGGCCGTAAAGAATCCCCTTACCGTACTAATTCCTTTTAGGCCTAATATTTATTACCGAAGCTTTTTTCCACTTATTATCATTAATACGTGGGTTGGAAGTAGAGGTAAGAGACTTACGCACATAGTAACTATAAAGAATTAATATGCCTGTAACTTTTCCCCAAATGCGCATATCTTAGAACTAACTTCACCATTGTTTCCCTGATTAAATTCTAGTCCGAAATTATGCATCAAGTTACCATATTACTGTTTAAAAAAACATGACCTTAATTCAAAATGGCGGATTTCAAGATGGCTGCCGTCAAGATCATACCTACCATACGACTTTCCCCTAGGTCTTATATGTATCTACATGGTTGTTCTTTCATTAACACTTCGTTTACAAAGAGTAGTAAGGGACTTCTGCAGTAATCCCTAATAACCACATCACAACTCTTAACAATTATATATTTTTTAAAAAATAGAAAATATGCACCAGGGCAAAAAGTTCTGTCATCACAAACAATGCATATATGCCCTCTATCAGAAAAAAACATCATTGAAATCGGAGCCGGACACTTGGATGATGTTTCTTGTGATAATTGATACAGTATCTACAGTATACTTAGTAATCCCCTTCACGGTTTCTATCTTTGCGCACCACTTAATTTCTGGCTCCGATTTTAGAATCTTAGGAACGTAATTTCTAGTTTGTTCCACCGTTGAGTTGGAGAGAACAAGGTGTTCAGACTTCGATAGTTCCAGGAAAAGTTATAATCAAAATGTTCATGGTTTGCTGCATGTATTCCCATCAAATTGAGTGAGTGAGTGTCACTTTAAAAAAACATAATAAGATATTTCTTCTTAATTTTTCGATTAACGGCACAACAGCTTTGTTACACGCAGGATCGACATTATCTTACCTTGATATCGTCAGCTTCTAGCCTTTTCGCAAACTTGATCAAGCTCGAACCATGTATTCTTCTTGTTTCTATAAAATCAGGAAATATTCACTAACCCGGACAGTTCTTGTCTCAAAACCAATTTTCTTATATCTTACTTCTTTTGACATGTGCTCTGAGTTTTTCTGATCAAAAGTGGAGTCACTGAGTAACCAATAGTACTTACTAGAGAAAGGTGTGATGTCAATTCAAGATAATTGCACCAAATTTGGTGTAGGAGTAGATAATAGGAATAGAAAAGATGGTGTGGAAACATTCGTTTCACAGGAGTTCGGAATCAGAAATAATGGGCCCTATATTTCCGGACTATCAATTAGATATTGATGGGACGAAGCTTTTGCTCGCTGCTGCGCCTAATGCAGAAGTTAAATAAAGTAGAATAAAAAACAGAAAAGATGAGGTGAACAAAAACTGCTCCAATATCCACTGCCAGTCCCACCAGGCAAATGCCAGAACACTAAATATAGCAACTGCTACAAGGGAAAACTGCAGTGCATTCTACTAATCCCACAGGTTCTTTCAACAACATCTACGTTGAATTATTCGAGAGAAACGCCCTGAACGTCTGCACGATACACTAATCATTTGTGACAATAGGACAGCTCATATGGTAGCGTGTGTGTAGAATCTTCTTCCCTGATGAGAATAGAAGGTACTTGAGCATTAGTCATAGTCACTAGATTTGATACCTTAAGATTTAAACCTCATAGCGAAACTGAAGAAGTCTTTTGGTATAACACGCTACCGAACACGTTAAGAAACTATCACGGGTATTCGGACTTTACACATTGTTGACAGTATGTGTTGGATTCATTGGGAAACTATTTCAAAGGACTCTAAATGTAACAGGTATCTGTTGCTGGGCGTTATATATAATTGTAATGGTTTGCAATGCAGTTTCGAAGTAAAGTTCATATTAAATGAAACATTCATTCTACTAATTGTTCTCGTACTATCACCTGGTGGGGTCATGTATGTACAGCCACCAGCAAAAATATCTCCCCCTAGGTGTTCAAATTCCATTACTTGGAGTCCAGATAATTTGCAGTTGTAAGAACGCCTGGACAGATGCAACCTAACTTACACGTAACTTCTCTCGGCAATGACAGCAGTTGGTAGCACTGAGCAACATGCTTACGCAGGTAAAATCGTAAAGTAGGTGACTAACGAAAAGCTCTCCATTATAATATGAATCTCTATGTTTAGGTTCGTGTTGTCGAATGAACACCATATATTATTCTCTATACTGCTGTGTATGTAATGTATTATTTCGTTATATACTGTATGTTCAGAGCAAAAAAAATACTGACCACGTATGAATCAGTAAATGCTTGAAAGTAGATGAGAATACCAAATCTTCAACAACTGCTGGAAATAATTTTGTAAATGATTGCTTCCATTCACAGACCATCTACAATTCTCCTCATTCCAACGTCTTTTTCTTTCTGGAAAGGAGAATATCCTACTTGTCACACAGAGTATGCATTGCAATTGATATTAAAACAATTGAAAAAAATTGGACCTGTCGGGGATTTGAACCTGGGTCCACCGAATAGAAGTTCAATGCGCTAACCACTTACCAACTTACTTATTTTTATTGTTCATGTGCTTGTCTTTATACAAATAGGTGTACTAGAAACGGGCTTACTCCGGTTTTAGTACAACATAATAGTTCTTACATACAAGAATAAACACCGAAATTTACAACAATCATAGGCAGAATTAAAGTAAAAACGTAAGGATAAACATACATAAATGATAACTGATTTTTTGTTGTTGTTGTTGTTTTCCCAATACTAGAAAGAGGGACCTTACTATAACACCATTTCTAAAAACCGTCTAAAATACTGCTTGTCCAACTCGGAGCAAAAGAGCTTTCGATGAGTACATTTTAAAAAATCCTAGTATTGCGAGCATCAAGCAAAAACACATGGCGATGTATATAGACAATTTTACACGCCACAAGCAAAAGCACAGCTTGATGTTTAGTTTGTGGGAAACAAGGAAAATCCGGAAACAAAATAACATGTCACTGTTAAGTGATGTGGAGGTCGTCGACAAATTCGTCCTAAGAACGACGTGAGACAATTCAGGATCACTGGAGCACATGACACTGATCGTACCGATGGGCTAGTGTATCCTCTTTGGTGCACCGAGAATACAGTGGGCCAGGTACACGATTCAGCTCAAATAAGCGAGCGCTCGTAGGAACCAGCTGACGAACCACTTCAAACCATTCAATCTGTATATATGAAGGCAATACCAGGACGGAGATATTAGCCTATACTTGGGACAACATAGTCTGAGGATATCGGTAAGGAATTTGGAGAATAATGTGATCGTAAATCAAAGGAAGTTATACAAGGTATTCAAAGTTTGCTCATTACGTCTGAGAACTGCACCGGCCTATACCGAATAACGTATTAATGAAGCAATGTACGCCGAGCAACAATCAGCAAAGTTAATAAACGGGGGGCTCACAGGGAGTTCATAGCTTGGCCAGAAACATCGTATCCATTGGTGTGTAAATGAATCGTTAGGAGCAACGGCAGTATAGAAATCGATCATAAACAAAGTTTGATATTTCACTCTGAGAAGGACGAGAAGATATAGTCTTGGATGTGCAATGCGAAAAAGGAAGCCACGCCAAATATTCCATAGAAATAAACAGTCAAACCGTTTGTGGCAAACAATTCCGGTAATAGGAAAAATCGAGCCCGGTACCACAGTTAGGGTGCAATGCAAATATTGATGAAGTGGATACGATGAATTACATAAAGGTGGCGGAAAAGCTGGGAGAACAAAAGCTGACGAATCTGTAGCAAGAGCGGAAACCAGATCTCCTCGAAAAGGGGAGTAGGTTCTAACGTAAATTTAATAGGTAGAAAGTTCAACGAAGTGACGTGAGATTCACACAGCACTCCAGGTTCGTTGGCAGGTAAATGAAAACCATTGAACTTTAATAGGTTAGGGTTCTGTACATTATACTTTAACTCGGAACAAAGTGCGAAACGCTGCAACACTGTTAAAACCCACGCTGTAAGAAGGGGATCCACGCCTATAATTGTGACGTCGTTCGCATACCCAAATATATTCTGACTCAGGAAACGAAAGGGGCCAGGGAGTGCAAGGTGTCCAACGTTTTGAGGAAAGAGTCTAATGCGAGTGGGAATATAGTCGTTCACAAGTCTTGACTTTCCATTAATAATAATAATAATAATAATAATAATAATAATAATAATAATAATAGGAGTAACAGAATTACAATACCAATTACGTAAACAATACCTCCTAATAAAGAAAAAATAATTGCAACGATGGCATACTGACCCGGGTCTCTACCATAAAAGTTTAATACTTTACCACTCCGCTAACAAAGGTAAGACATAAACTAGTGTTATCTTCTTCATACAAAGATAAGACAATAAACTAGAAGTTACGAAAACAAAAATAGAACCTTCTGTTTCTATACGTGTAGATACAATTCAAAGAAAGCGAAAATAATGTCTGTTGTCTTTTCCTCTTTGTAAATTAGAAGTTAAGGTGATTAAGAATAGTAATAATGTAGATCAGAACGATCAGATAGCCTCAACTTGAAGAACCCTTCGTGACATTTTCCCCATTGACGAAGGTTTATATAAGTTCTTTGAGTTAAAGAAGGAAATCTTGAGTAAACCATTGTGACACTCACACAAGGAACGTCTCCTTATACGAGAATTAGTAATTTGTGTTTGGTCTTTCATGCGCGCGGCGCAAATCAGTTTCCAACATTAGGGGGAACGGGTAAGACTATTCTCATTTTTAAGCGGTATTCAAAATATTTCTGAAGTTGGAAGACAGTGCTGTGGAGGATCAGGGGAGTAGAGTTGTTTCCAGCATTGGGAGGCTGACAGATTTGAGGCTTATTGTGCGGGGACATCAATTTCATTTCACTTTGCTTTGTGGCAATCGGACACAAATCAACACCTTTCTCCTCCAAAAACATATTTCAAATCGTATTATTGGGGGGACAGTCCCCCTCAGTTCCAAGATTGGAGGAGGCATGCCCCCTAATTATCCCGGGATTTGCGCCAGTGCACGCAACTATTTTAGCTAGCTAATAGTCTAGGTGGAAGAAGAAGTAACGCGGTAGTTAAGTGGTTAGCGCTTTAAACTTCTATTCGGCAGACCCAGGCTCAAATCCCAGACAGGTTCAAACTTTTTCAAATGTTTCAATTTCCATGCATACTCAATGTGACAAGCAAAATCTTTTCCTCTCCAGAAAGAAAAAGATGTTGGAATGAAGAGAATTGGAGAAGGTTTGTGAATGGAGGCAAGCATTTACAAAGTTATTTCCAGCAGTTGTTCTAGATTTGATATTCTCATCTACTTTCAAGCATTTTCTGATTCATATGTGGCCAATATTTTTATTCCTCTGAACATACAGCCGCTAACGAAATAATACATTATAACAACATTGTTCATAATATATGGTGTGTATTGAGCAACATGCTGTGAACCATAGAGATTCATCTCAGAATGGAGAACTGTTTCGTACGTTATCTACTCACAATTTTACTTGCATAAAGACTTGACTCAGTGCTACCAACTGCTGTCAGTGACGAGAGAAGTTACATGTAAGTTAGGTTGCATCTGTCCAGGCATTCTCACAACTGCAAATTATCTGAACACCAAGTAATGGAATTAGATCATTTAGAGGAGAGATACTTTTGCTGGTGGCTGTACATACATCCCATACATACTTAGTTACTAACCTTCCACTTATATATTAAGGAAATTTCTCGCTTCATTCTCGTTTTCTTAAAAGATAGTTACCATGACTTTTGCGTTAATTCTCGTATGTAATAATGTGATCAAATATCATTTGAAAAGTTACAACTTTATGTAGTTTGGCAACACTACTAATGAGGTAGTATTGCTGATTATGTCAAGCAATATTTCTTAACGTATCAGCACACTACAAAATTTTATCGTTTTACTTGTACAAGTTAATAATTTACAACATAAACGTCCATCTTGTAGTCAGGATGAAGAGACGAGCAAATAGTTGAGTGTAATTCATTGAGTAAACTGGATGATAACGATGTGTCGCTCTATTTACAAGTATTTAACTGGAATTTTCTGATCCTTCAGTTCTGTTAAACTGGTTGCTTCGACAAGGTAGTGTTTTCTGTGCTTAGAATTGTGACAGTTGAAGAATATGTGCAGATGGAGTTAAATAAGTAAGCACAAGATGATTTCTAGGAATAAAATCATTTGCTATGTATCTAGGAATAAAATCATTTGTGAAGCACTGTATTTATAACCTGATGCAAAAATGGCATCAAACTAGGTCTTTGGCGACTATGAGTTAGTAGAAACAAAACAATACTTGAATAGCGAAGATTGTCCGTGATATTCAACAGCGCATAAAACGAAGCCCGCAAATGTCTATCCGGAAACTATCCCAGCAGGTTGGTGTGTGACAACAAGGTAGCAGATTGTTTTGAATTCTCTGAAGTAGAATCCATACGGAGTAACATGTGTTCAGAAACTGAAGGATCCGGACAGAGAAACAGGTCTTATATTTTAATTGGTTACTCACACTGATTGCAGACGAACGTTTGGACTCTCTTTTGCACTTTGCATATTCAACGAAGTGTGATTTTATTTATCGCGTTATTTGAGGAAAAAGCGGCACTGGTCTGCTGAAAACCGACGTATTCTGCTTAAAACCTCTCTCCATCACCTAAAGATTGGTGTTTATTGCGCAGTTTGAGTTACGTATAGAGGGCCCAGTATTCTTTGAAACAACAGTGAACAGTAAAATATAGCCGTGGATTCTTGCAATAGTTTAGCGTGAACTGACACCACAAGAAAGAAAATACTTCTACTTCCAACAGTATTGAGTTACTTGTCATATTTTGAAGGAATCCCTGACATTGGTGGATGAACTGTTTACAGAAGAAGCCACAGTAAGAAAGGTGCTGTTGCCAACTCGTTTCGAGGATTTGTCTTTCTGTGATCTCGGGAATGCTTATAGCAGAAGCTGTAAGCAAATAGCCCTACCCTGGCTGAATTGCAGCAAAGCATTACCCAGTCCATCTTTAACATCTACTGTAAAACTCTATTGGGTGTCACTTAATGTGCTGCGACATTCACAAAAGTGTCTCAACATTGACGAGGAATACTTTCGGTATCTCTTGTAACATGCTAGTAGGCAGATGTTTATTTTTTTTTACTCTTTCGGACAATATCTGGTAATACTACGTCGGTCTACCTTTATATGATCTATCTGGTACATTAAATTTAGATTTAAACAAAATCACTGGATTATTTTGAAAATTTGTTTAGGAGTAAATGCATGTATTATATTAAATTTAAATAAGATAAAAGAAACTTTCTGTTTTGCATTAGTGGATATAGATTTTGCTTCTTGAGCATAAACAAATTTAGGGTAGATTTTATACTAACTTGTGAATAGAGTGATTAAATTTGGAGTGTGTGTGTGGGTGGGTGTGTGTGTAGGTGTGTGGTGGGAAGTTTTTAATATCGGTTACTAATAATTATCTCCTACTACTAGAAAGCATTTTAAAAATATATCTCGAAAAACACATTTTTCCGTATTTTAGTGTAAACATGCTGAAATGGACAATAGTCAGAACTTTTCACTCTTGGGAACGTGAAATCTTCCTGTAGCCTTGGGTTCGAATTGAAGAAATCAATAATTTTTTAAAAATAATTTCTTTATGGTATGCTTTTCGTCATTGATTATTTTAGTATTCTTTGCCCTAGCTTTGTACATTATACATTCCATAAATGAAAAAAGATATGTAAAGTTGTTAAGTGGAAAGCTAACACATCATCTTTCTTGACCTATTTGACTTAATGTAGAAATTATATTTTTCACCCACTAAGCTATTTGATTTTGTTAGTTGCATTTCTCGCAACAGAATAATAGACAGTCCGCAGAATTTCGATAGTTAATTGGTCTCGTTGGTCTCGACAGATCCCAATCAATCAGGAAAAGAACATGTATGCGTACCCTACCCCTACCTTGCAGTTTCAGAAGATAGAGATGATTGCAGGAGTCGGAATAATATAAACCAGGCCTACTACATTAGCAATGATGGGAATCAGAGGACCCAGTATCTCAAGGAAACACAAATCAGAATTGAGAAACCTAACCTTGGACACACTCGTTATGCTCTTCACAGAACACCTGATACTGAGCTGTTTGTTTTAATTTGTCCTTTCGCAATCGAATAAAGAGGATAAAAGAGTCTACCAAACAAAAATGTGAATGGACGGATATTACATCTTAGGAAATGGAAACATATATTGGACTATTATTTCTTGTAGGTATATAGCTCTAGTGATGAAGCTTTGGAAAAACTATAGATTGAAGAAGATGAACGTCCAATTTTCCATACAACAATATATCTCAAAATATTCAAGGACATCAACAGATATTTTAGAGTCAATAACCAAGTAACGGATCAGCGAGAAGGAATTCTGACAAGCTTATGCTGATGCCTCAGAAATGTTCATTGATAAAGTAGGAAAATGTTTCGCTCCACAGAGTAGTGATATAGTAGATGAGGAATTATTTCAGTTCAAAGGGCGATGCCCATTCCAGTAATTCATGAAGACAAAGCCCAGGAGAAAATATGGGACCAAAGTCTGGCTTCTCCGTAGTTCACTAATTGCTTAATTTTGAACGACGAAGAGTTTATAGGGAAGACAGGTAATAGCCACAGACACGTAAATTAGCCTTGTAATGTTCTTTCGAGATTGAACCATCTTGTGCTACAGCGAACTGGATAATACATTTTGTGATAATATTGGCCATTTATTGATCGCATTTTATAAGAAAAAAGCTGACAGTTGTTATTCAAACATGTAATAATAATAATAATAATAATAATAATAATAATAATAATAATAATAATAATAATAATATAAATGTATTAGACTAACAAAATATTACCTGTCCTTTAAATTTCCTTGTTCTTTTTACATATTAACTAATTGCGATCACATAGATCCCAGGTAAAAAAAATGTGTATATCTAAAGAGTCATAGGAGAGTTAATGTACATGAAGAGAACATGAAAAAAAGAAAAGCTTGGGAAACGTAACATGTTTGGAAAATAAAATGTTAGCAAGACATTTCTAGGTGCAATTAACAGACAAAAAGAAGCTATCTTAAAACAGTTTTAGTCCGCAGTAAACTGCCTAAGCCTCTTAAGAATTACTTACAATTTGGTTACCTATACTCAGGAAAAGAACGTTATAGTTAAAAAAAAAAGAAAAAAGAAAAAAGAAAGAAAGAAAGAAATCTTTCAGTTTTACGTCCCACGCTTATGCCGGTTAGGCTAAAGGAGATGGTGATTATGAGAAATGAAGGAAATGGTGGAATGAAGAAAGTGTGAGGAAACGGAAGAACCCCGAGAAAACCCACGAACACAGTGTTTGTCCATCACAAAGTCCACATGGCGCGAGCTGGGATCTAACCATGGACCCCAAGCACCGGAGGTGAACACTCTACCACTGAGCCACCGCGAACGTTAAAGTAGAAGAGATAAAAGCAAAAAATGAGTTCGTGGTAAACAAAAGATACTTTTATATACTCCAAATTGTAAACGCTCAAATACATACAACGTATGGTACCAATTAAGAAACCAGTGGCAAATCCAGGACAGACTTCAGAGGGGGCGGTGGGTTGTAATATTGCTACTTGGAGCTACTTTTAAGAGCTCCAAACTCTTGGATGAGTTTTATTTCTATATAAAATAAGAAAGTTCCTCTTCTGGGGGGGGACGATCCCCCTATCCTCCCTGGATCCGTCCCTGTAAGGAACACACAAAACTGCCAGAGTTTGTAAAAAGCGCGTTAATAAAAAGAGGCCGTATATTCGAGTAAAACCACTCAGGTTGATTTAAAAAGACTCTAAATACACGTTATTTGGAAAAGAAAATGGTATTGGGAAACCCGTGATCGTGTCAAATCACATGCAATTTCGATAAAAATAGGAACGTGATGAATTCTGATATTGTAGCCTATTGATTGATGTGGAGAATCCTTTCACTGTTTTCTTTGAAATAAACTGAAATTATCATAGCTTGATTTTGCAGATATAATTTTTACAAATCTATGTAAATGTCCCTTACTTCATGAAAATGAAATTTTGTCATGCTTATTTCAACCCATCAAGCCGACATTTCAATCTACGTACTTCCTTGCCATTTGACATTATTAGCGTAATACCCTGATACAAACCTCTATTTAAAGAATTAAGAAAAGTACATAGATGGCAAAGCAATGCAGATATTTTAAGATTGCATTCAAAAAGTGTGTATTTGGAATTCTGCCGTAAGATAATCATTTAAGTGGAATGTGGGTACTTAGGCTACAGGCTAGAAGGGTTAATCTTTAATAAACTAATATACAATATAGCAATATAAAATTATTGTAAAATTTCGCGTATTTTGAAAAACAAAGGAAAATCAAACTGGACTTTAAAAAGAAATCAGTAAAATTACATCATTAAAATTTTATATTTTTCAAAGATAGGAGTAAAACAATTCCTTGTATAAATAAATAGAGGAAAAATTTAAAAATGCCATAGTGCTCAACACTGTTCATTAAAAGAGACTAAAATTAGTCATAAATCTTTCACACTTTTATGTGCATAAAATCACAAACTTCTTTACAGATGCAATCCAGGAAAATGATTAAAATGAAATGATCAATTACTTATTTGCTATTAAATTACTTTTGATTGTACGTAATAAGTAAAATTCAAGGCTGTCTCACTACATGACCAGTATGTATAATAACACTAGCCTGCGAATTTTAACTTTTGGATCATTGCATGAAGTATAGTATGCCATCTTTCATATTTCGGGTGTACAGAATTCAGAACAAAAATCGGTTTAGTCATTGCACATCAGGTTTTCTTGCAAATTGCATATTAATATTGCCAATATCAATGCATCTAATGGTTTATTGCTATTCGTAACACTGCTACGAATACTAGTACACTTACTAATATAAACAATATTAATCTATTATATAAAAGAGAACGCACAAATCCTTTGTTAGCTCATCACGCTAATACGGCTGAACCAATTTCTTTCATTTTTGGGGGGTTATTAGGATTTGGACCCTAGATGGTTTTTATCATATCACTTTAATTTTTAATTACCAGTGTCTTGAGATAATTGACCATTCAAGTGTCCATAACGTACAAATCCTTTGTTAGTTCATCATAGGTATAAAAATAAACGTATTTATATGCAACCCGCATGACCGTGTCACTCGGCGGGTTAACATAAATGACAGGCGATATAATGTTAACATTTACTGCAATTTGAAAGCGAAAAAGTAAAAATTATCTAAGTAACAAAGTTTATTGCGTTCCGGGGTGACCGCAGCGAAGCGGGGCGGGTTAACATAAATGACAGGCGATATAATGTTAACATTTACTGCAATCTTCTATGGTTTTTATCATATCACTTGAAAGCGAAAAAGTAAAAATTATCTAAGTAACAAAGTTTATTGCGTTCCGGGGTGACCGCAGCGAAGCGGGGTGAACGCTGCTAGTATCTTATATTTGTATTTCTAGTGCTGTATGCGACCGTAACTTAACTCGTAATCACGATATTAGAAACTAACAAGGCAAGAAAACGGGGGGGGGGGGGGAGAAGCAATGTTTATGTATAAGCATTCACTATAAAACAGTAAGACTCTTAAAGCAAGCAAACGTAAACTCCTTAGTGTTTCTGAATTTGTGCTCTCATCTGCGCCATTTCAAAGGAGGAAATAACGCACCCATGGGTCATCACATGCCACACAAAAAATCCACACTAGTGGGTTTTACGCCTCTTCCCTGACAAACTGCGTCTTGTCGCGGAACGCTTGCGACTAGTGGCAGAATCTTCTCACTGCAACAACCAACAGTAGTCTACAAATACGTTGCAATTTCACTTTTCTTGATAACGACGTTCGAGTTCCTTGAGGTCCTGATGAAATTTCTCTCCTTGTTCCTCACTCCCAACTCCAAAATTGTCTGGAAAGTAGTCAAAATGGGAAAACAGCATATGCACTTTCAAATTCATGTTACAACACAATTCTTTAAAACACAATAGCATTTTTTCCACCATGTCTTTATAGTTTGGATCCTTTCTGTTGCCAAGAAAGTTTTTCGCTACATCTCGGAAAGCTTGCCCATGCTGAACGCTCGTTCTGGTTCATGACATTTTCAAAATTTGTGTCACCAAAAAGTTTTATATTATCTGGACCATCGAAGATGCAATCTTTAATTTTTGCATTACTGATGCCAGGAAATTTTTTACACAGATAGTTGAAGCACTCACCTTCAGTATCTAGAGCCTTTACAAATTGTTTCATTAAGTCAAACTTAATGTGAAGGGGAGATAACAGTATATCATGTGCATTAACAAGACTTGCGCGTTGTAAGTTTTTCGAACCAACATTCCACTGCCTATCTGGCCATTCCTTTTGTGTGCAGTGGACTGCCCTTGCCCGACTGTCCCACTCACACAGAGAACATGGGAATTTGGTATAGCCTGACTGTTGACCCAACAGAAGATCAATGAACTTAAAATACCCACATATTTGCCATTGATGTTCGTGGTACCTTATCTTGTTGAACATCAAATCAGGTTTTCGTAGCTTTAGCTCATGATAACAGAATAAGCAACTGGAATGGATGCTAGCTCGTTTCCGTTGTGTAGGAGTACACACTTGAAACTCCGCTTGGAAGCATCGATGAAAATCTCCATTGGGATAGATCATAGCCAGGCGATCCTAATTGTAGTATTAACTCCGGAATGTTGTTGGAAAATACTATATTATCTTCTGCAGAAAAGAAAGCAGCAAATTCTTGTTCACGATGCCTGTACCATTAGTATGTCGTCTCAGCCATCAACAGGTTTCTCTCCTTTAGTCGTGATCCCAGTAGTTCAGCAGATTTCTTTGTGAGACCAAGGTCACGAACTAAATCATTTAAACCACTCTGTTCGAAAAGTATAGGTTCTGTTGATTCTTTTGGGTCAAAGTCCGAATCGTCATTGTTGTCACTAGGAGACTCGAAAGAGGCTTCTTTTAATTGGTCGGGTGGCTGTGGGACAGGTATGTCAGGACCATGGGATACTGGTAAACTCAATTGTAGTTGGGTAAGCAATTTTAGCCCTGTTCCTACTGTTGAAACCTTTCACATTCACAGAACAAAAGTAGCAATTGGAGCTGTGGTCAGTAGGTTCACGCCACACAGTGGGGATTCCAAACGGCAATGTTTGTCTTTTACCTTTCATACATTGCCGCAGTTGTTCGATGCATGTTCGACAAAACTTATGTGGTGCCCGCGACTTGTCCTGATCTCCTAATGCTATACCAAAATACGCAAGAGAAGCCTTTCGCACAAAGGAAGTTATATTGCTCCGTTGTCTCGTGGGAACAAATGTCCCACATATATAACAGGATATATCTGGATTATTTTTACAACCTCGACGCTGCATTCAGAAAAGTCTGCGAACAACCACTTCACTTTCGTCACTAAATACTAAGCACACACCACGATATTAGGGACTTCAAAGCACTGAGCACAATTAGGTAGTTTACAGCGAAACTGTATGAATCATTCGCAGGAAAAGCAATATATAATAAATAATAAAAATTGCAAAAGAATGCCGCGAGACATTACTACCGTACCGTACCGCTAGGCTGTATGTACCGTAAAGCTGTTCTTTAGCTACTGCTACAACATTTCATGCCATGAGAGTAATAGCATCTCAGCCAATCAGGATGTTTAGTCTTCCTGGCTTGAGACACATATGAATGAATAGGTAAAATGATTATCTCAATTTTGTCACAAAATGTGATGTGATGAAACAAAACTAACCTTTCTTTAGGCTTAGGTGGCATTCACAACATCACAGAAATATATTGCACTTATGCAATAAAATCATCGCAGGTTAGTGTAATTAGCACAATTACTTTAATCACATACAGAGTAGCTATGAAGGTAATAAAATATTATGTGAAGAAACACCGACTGTGCAGTACTTGTTACTGTATTACTAATCAGTCACTTGTTCTAATCAGTCGGAATAAATCCAAGCAAATAAGGATAATAGTTTAAAGAAATCATAAATATATCATTATAATACTTATTAACGTCGCCTTTAATTTTAGTGGTACCATCAGCTTGTTATCAAAATTGCAAACGGAGTCTTAGTAATGATTTCATCATTAACTAATAATACTTATATTATTATTATTATTATTATTATTATTATTATTATTATTATTATTATTATTATTATTATTATTATACAAATTTAGTTATAGGTTTATTGGATTACGATAATTTGAATTTTGACCACAACTCACGTTAACTTCCCTGTTGTTTAAGAGATAACTCTCATAAGAAAACGGAACTAACAAATATACAGATGGGGATCAGAAAAATGGAAACACCTGCATTTGGCAACACGTCATATGTATGGGTTGGCAGTGGTGTCGTGGCGCCTGCAGCGCCGGACCACTGGTGGTGGTGTGTTAGGTCTGTCTCCATACTACGTCAGGTGTAGCGGAACAGCAGTGTCCAGTGGCTGCAGCAGACGGAGGTAGTGTAAAATGGGAGAACTCTCAGATTTTCAAAGAGGGCAAATTGTTGGTGCGCGGTTATGTGGAGTGAGTGTGACGGCAGTGGCTACTGTGTTAGGTGTGTCGCGTGGGACAGTGTCGAAGGTGATGACCTCCTACACAACACACGGAAAAACCACATCGGGGAAGCGGAACAGTGGTCGGAAGAAAATCACGAGTAACAGGTCACGCCGGGTATTAAAGCGCATTGTCACGCAGAACCGTCGTGCCACTGCAGAGCAAGTGACGGAGGAACTCAATCAGCACCTCTCTCACCCTGTTTCGACAATCACAATTCGCCACGAATTACATGACATGAACTTACGGGGTCGTGTTGCACGGGCCAAATCGCTCATCAGGGTCCATAACGCTTTCGCACGCCACAAATGGTGCCGCGACCATGCAACTTGGACCGTTGAGGACTGGAAACGTGTGATATGTTCGGATGAGTCATCCTTCACTCTATTCCCAACCACGGGCCGTGTTTATGTGTGGAGAACGCCCAAAGAAGCTTATGATCTGCAGTGTCTCCGCCCAACTGTGAAACATGGCGGCAGCTCGGTGATACGGTGGGCCGCCATATCATGGTTTTCATTGGATCCTGTGGTCACACTTAGCTGACGAATCACTGCCAACGATTATGTCGCAAATTTAGGAGACCACTTGCATCCTATGGTCCGGATGTTGTTCCCGGACAATGACGCCATCTTCCAGGATGATAATGCACCCATTCACACAGCTGACGTTGTTGCAGCGTGGTTTGAGGAACATCGGGATAAAGTTCAATACCTCCCTGGCCCGCCCAATCCCCAGATCTCAACATAATTGAACATCTATGGCCCGTCTTGAAAACACGACTCCGGCGACGATTTCCACCTCGATCCTCTCTCACAGAACTGGCCGATGCTCTGCAGGAGGAATGGTGTAAAATTCCACTTGCTACCATTCACGACCTCTACGCCTCCATCCCACGTCGCATCAAGGCTGTTCTGAAGGCGAAAGGTGGCCCGACACCATATTAATCTGGTAAGTTGCAATTTCGTTCAGGTATTTCCATTTTTCTGATCACCATTTGTAGTTAGTTGGCTGCAATTTACTATCCACTTTCACCAGCAAGATTACATGAATGAGAACCTACAGGTTAAGTGGGAATCAGAAGCACCATAATTGGTTCAAGTTTCAAGGCCCTTCTACCTGGAATAACATTGAGAATCCCTGCACCAAAGCCGCGATTGCACAAGCCCTGCACCAAGGCCCCACTTGTTCAGCAGAGAGGCCACAAAATAAAAGAGTATCCAGTAGCATTTGTCTTTCATCCATCTGCATATTTGTAATCAGAGACTCTTTAGGGCTCCTGAAACAAGCCATTAAAAAAAACCTAGGTCCTCTTAATTTCTCCTCCATCTACAACATACCTGTATTATTGTTCAAAAATATGTACATAATCCAATTCTCATTTCATTGTCCGTGCAATTAAAAACCAGGCTCGTCCTCCCTTTGCTTGCAATATATCATGCAATCCTTGTGCTTGCCTGTAACCCACTGTGCTTGCCTGCACTCAACTTATCAAATTGATGATAATGTAATTACAAAACTTATTTTTCTCATCTGCGTACGAAAGATCTCTTTTCTAATCTAATCAACACATATTGATTAGAAAAATTACCAGATACCTCTTTCATGTAATTATATATTCAGTTTGAATAAACTTATTTGAATAGGCCTATATTTCTTAGAAAACAATGGAAAACAATATCATGGATACGGCGACTTAGTAAAGGCTAGATCGTGCGCCTTTCGTCTACGTGGTTCTGCTTTGATTCCAGGTAGGATAAAATTGAACGTATTACAGAGATTCAGTTTCTACCTTAAACTGTAATCGTTGTTGAATTAATTTTTTTTATTATTTGACACTACTTTTTATGAAATTAACGGAAAACTACTAACTCCGACTACTTTCCGCTCTGGGAGATGTTGTGTTTCACTGCTAGATGTCTTATCTCCGGTTTGAAGAATTTATGGTTAGAACCCAGTTGTCCCCAAGTGGGTCTTTTGGTGGATAATTCAACCAAACATAATCCTGAAAGAGAAGCTCTTTACCTCAATCGATTTATTTTTTTCTCCATTACCACCAGCGATTACGAAAATATTAAAGAAAGCGTTTGTCTTGTTTTGTTCACTAATTTTAAAAAATAACTGCTGTAAGTTACTTACTATTTTTGATCATAAAGATACCATTACCTAGGGAATTGCAACTACCTGGCAATCAAATAACCAAAAAGTTTGAATTACGCGTATTAACGTTTCGAATCTATTGAGTAGAAGTAGTTTTTAACGTGTAATTTTATATAAAAAATTATATATTAAAAAATGAGGAAGTAATTGAAATATTTCCTGAAAAATGCCGTATCGCAAATTTCACTTAAACGGATATTGTAGAGTGCTCGCATTTATAGCACTGCTTCGTGCAAAGTTTGTTAGTATATTACTACTATATTTTGAACAACTGAGAAACGAAACTTTCAGTACGCATCAGTCATGGTCTGTAGAGCATGATTACATTGGCAACTCTAATTCTAAAATGGGGCTGCGGTGGCTCCGTGCTAGAGCGTTCACCTCTGTTTCGAGCCCGCCAATCCGGGGTCCTTGGTTCAATCCCAGCTTGCGCCTAGTGAGTTTTGTGGTGGACAAACACCGTGTGCGTGAGTTTTCTCAGGGTTCTTCCATTTTCTTCATTCCAACATTTATTTTATTTCACACCATGATCGTCTCCTTTAGCCAGCCGGCATAATCGTGGGACCTAAGACTTAAAGTTTTCCTTTCATTTTCATTTCTGACTCCAAAATATGCCATGTAGCATAAGGTTACGGTTATACCAAAATTTGCCTTTTTCATCCTTCTTTTTTCTTCCTCCAATGGGACAAAAAAGCAAAACAAGCAAATTTTTCTAAATGGAGCCTGATGAATCAAGTGTCATATCTCCTTTCGGTTTTCAAAAACAAAATTGATTATTTTCTGCAATAGGCGATTAAGTGGGCAGTGCACTGATTAACTATTCATACACACAAAACAAGTCCTGCTTGTTCAGTGACGTTTGAGACATGATTGAAGGTGTTCTCTTTACTGAAAATGTGATTAATGCATAAGCCGCAGAAAGAGAACGTTTCTGCTCCCAACTCTAATTTGTTTCTGGGTGAGGAAATTTAATTGCTAAACTCGGCATAAACAAACTATTCTGTGAAGTATGAAGAGAAATTCGATATAGGATAGCTGAAAAAGGAAAGGATGAAGTAGGAAAAATTCACTATAGCTGCACATTTATTCGAAGCAATGCTTCAACTGACTAGAAATGTGTAACATTGCCCTGTAATTTCCCTCTTCTCAGAATGAAATATAAACTTTTCTATAATGTAATTATAACAACTGGTCACTAACTGGAGATTACGAACATATGCTGATCGATTTCGAAAAATAAAATATTACTCTGAGAAGAAACGAGGAAATAGTCAAATGAGGAATAGTCCTTATGCGTAGCTTCACAATACTTGTTTTCAAATATAAGGTGGAAGATTAACTGATGCCTAAGATAGGCAAAACATGTAGTTTCCATGAGAAATACAAGTAAGTGAGGCATTATTATCTTAGCTGTAAAGGCAACAAGGAAATACGTATTCGTTTAAGTAGATTGATTAGATTGGATTTATTTCATGCTTGACGTCTCAATTAAGCAAATGAGGGTATATATGACTGTGCAACTTTTTTTTTAAGTGGGATTTGTAAACCACTTGGGTTTGTATGCAAGACAAGTGACTCCAACGAGAATCTGACCTAGTATAACTTCTTTGGGTAAATCGAAAAGGAATTAAAAGATGTAGTTGTAATATAAAACATTTAGCAGTTCCATTTGAAAGTCTTACATTTATATGGCGGGATATTTTCTCAATTAATGTTGTAATCGAAACTAGTAGTAGATTTCTACCACTTTCGGTTTTAGTGCAGATATTCTAGAGGGAATGGAATGTATTGAAACGCTTGATTTATTGCAGAATACCAAATCTAGCTATATATTACCATGTTTACTTTATATCGGTCAACGTTAAAACTGAAAGTTGTTAATTTCTGCCACTTCCAGTATGAATAGAAAATTAAGAGAGAAGATAATATCTATTCTTAGGAAGCTAAACCGATTCCAAAAGAAAACTTCTAGTATCTGAGAACTTCCTTGCTTTATGATAGTCAATGTTGAAACCGGAAGTTGTAACGGTCTATCACTTACGGATTTAGTAGAATGTTCAGGATAAAGATAAAGCCCGTTCTTAGAATACTTAATCGATTGCAGATACCCACTTCTCGTTATCTATTAACATGTTCCCTCAACAGTGTTAGACGTTAAAATCGAATTTGCTTGATTTTTACGACCTCCGACTTCTCTATCACTTACACCAACGAAGTAATTTTTTTAACTTTTGACGTTTGCATTCTTGCCAAAATAAATGGCGATGTATCATGTAGTTCTGAAGATTTTATAATTCCCGGGTGGACACACGGATACAGAATATATAAAGGAATTTTGACAAATTAAACTCCTTAATTTGATCAGAGGAAAATAAATACGATCAGAAATTTGAACACATGATTCATATTATGGATCTTCTTTTTCTGCGAAGATGCGTAACCAATCTTTTTAACAAATGAAATCAGTTAACTTATGTCGGACGAACTGACTATAAATATTTAAATAATGCGTAGAAATATGTATTTAACATATTTTTCTTCCTTTCAATCTATTAGCCGTATTTAAAAATTATTAATATTCATTCTAATACTTTGGAATGCAGTTTTGTAAATTCAGCAGCACAATGTTATACCATTTCTGTATTCATTATGAATGTATTAAATCTCAAAGCTCCTGCAGGTCTACCTTATAGTATCTTGCCATTCCAACACTTTTCTGTCTCCCAGTTGTGCAATTCAGTCCACATCGTTAACTAAGGAGGATGAAAAATGAGTTTCCACCCTCTCGCTTCCTCTTAGCTCCAGAGGGATTTTCGTTTTCACGCTTGAACTCACAATTGCTACTTTCAGAGAGAGAAAAAAATGATTTTTCTTCTCTTCTGTCAATGAAATGTGAAACTAATTGAACTATTTATCTACATTCTTCTTCTTCAATTGTTCCTCGTTACTACGGGTATTATAATTAAGCACAATTATGATTGTAAATAACGATGACGTTGCTTTAGTTTTATTTTCCGACGAGATTTTTATCCTTGTAAAAAAGGCTTCTGTTTTGAAGTAGGTATCTACTGAAAGATCTGGTTAGTATAGCTCGAAAGTAATAACTTGATGCCTGACACGCTCAAATTCCAGGAAGGTACAAACTAAAGCCTGTGACAAACATCTTGGCATTTCAGCTAAACAAATAAAACTCAAGTTCTGGCGCGACGTTGCCAAGTTGTAAAGGGGTGTGGCTATGACTAAGCAGACAAACTACAGCGCGATCAGGTAATAGTCTGGAGGATCCGTAACAAAATCTCAAAGAATCGTGCAATTTATGATACAAGCGTCAAATTTTACACACGGTTTATAGACATCATAAGAAACAATTCTATGGGTGGAGCCAAAAAATATCACGTGATTTCGTCGAGATAGCCGCCATATTAAAAATGGCCGCTCAGTACATATAAAATAACATTTAATTGTATTGTTTAACATTTAATGCATTTTAATTTTTAAATTATAATCTATTTTTCACTTTTATGCTTTTGATAAAGGTCATTTGACACTTGGCCTGGTAAAATATTGAATTTAAATGTTTAATTTTGATTTATTTATTTATTTTTATTAGTTGTTTTACAGTTATTTTGCCTGTTATTTCTTTCGTCTTTCAGTGTAACTCAAATTTTGTTTTCGATTTATTTCCGAACTGAACTGCAGCTAAAATGAAACGAAATTTCAAACTAATAGACAATACTGAGGTTTCCAAACCACGTGATGAAATCACAAACTGGGATCTTTGTCTTTTTTGCCAAGAAGTAACAAAGGAGAGGCTGACCTGCCCTGGTGATTTTGCTGGTAAATCATCAAATGAAGCTGCTGGGTATTCAACTATAACGGAAAATTTAGTAAAATTTTAAGAAATAGAGTCACTACCTTCTGGGTTTAAAATAAGAAGGCTGGATGGACAAGGTATTAAGCAAACGTTTATGGATAAAAAGGCAAAATATCATAAAAGCTGCTCTTTGAAATTCAATAAAACTAAATTGAACAGGGCAATTGAAAGAAGAAAAAAAGAAGAAAAGTGGAAGTCAAGATAAGTCAGACATATCTGCATCAAGTGAGAAAAATACCAGATCAAAGGACTCACTTTCAGTCAGTCAAGGTGGGTGTACATTGTGCTTCTTTTGTGACGAAACAGTGGATGAAAAATCACAGTTATTTCGAAAATCACGAACACTTAAAATTGATAAACGTGTGAGATCATGTGCTTTTACTCTTCAAGACCACAAATTAATTGCAAAGCTAAGTGCTGGTGATATGTTTGCTCAAGATGCAGTGTATCATGCAACATGTCTTGTAGCCCTATATAATCGGGAAGGAGATTTAAAATTAAGATCAGAAGAAGAATAGGCTCATACATATGAAAAAAAAACGCATTAGCAGAACTTTTAATGTACATTGAAAGTATTCTTGATGACTACGAAATGTCCCCTGTGCTGCAGTTGAGCTATCTCAAGAAACTCTATTGTCAGAGAATGTAGCAACTGGGTGGTGACCCAAGTACAGTGCATTCAATGCGGCTAAAAGAGAAAATACTTAGTCATTTTCCAGAACTTGAATCCCATGGCTCTGGTCGATAAGTTTTGCTTGTGAGAAACAGTGATATAGGAAAAAGCCTCAAGAAAGCCTGTTCTCATGATTCTGAGTTAGATGCCATTGTTTTATCTCATACTGCAAACATAGTAAGACGAGATATTTTTAAACATTCCCAGTTTCAATTTGAAGAGTCATTTGAGGATAAGTGCCAACAAAACATGTATCAACAACATTGTTTACTCTTATTGGAATGATATTATATGGTCCTAACATTGAAAACAAAGCGGATTATATGTCCCAAGTTTGTCTCTCTCTTTCACAGCTTTTGTCCTTTAATTGTTTTAAAAAACGTAGAAAAGTTTCACAGCATTTAGTCCATTCTCCAAATAGCGAAATAGTTCTCAGGGCCAGAAATAACAAGGGTAGTGGAGGAATTCTTAAAAATTATTAGCCTGTCACGTTCCTCAGATTCAACTATTCATCATGAACAAGTGTCATCAAATCAGATTCGATTTATCAAGGATGTTAGAAACCTGGCGGAAACAATAAAAGAAATGGGAGATCCTTTTCTGGACAGTCAACAAGATTTAGTCACCTTGGATTCACGTGTGGTTGCTGATGAAAATGTTACAAAATCATATAGAAACATGGAAGCACTTGGAAGAGAACAGAACACACAATTCTTCATTGATCGTCTATTAAACTGTGAAGTTAATATAAATGAAACTCTGACAAAGAATAAATTTCCGCTTTTCAGTTCTCCAATTAGGTCGAAATGTACAACCACCCAACAAATTGTAGCCGTCAAACAAGACCGCAATCTTTTCCTTAGAATGTACATAGGATGTCAAGTGCGAGATAGCGACCTTTATCAGTTTTTGAGTTGAGTTGATTTTGAGTTTAACGTCCCGTTCAGCAGCGAGGCTATATGAGACGTGGACCTACTGATTAACGTGGAATCCGAACCACATGAGCTCCCGCCGGGAATCGAACCCGGGTCTCCCACGCCAAAGGCGCGTACGCTAACCACTTAGCCACGAGGGAGCTCTTTATCAGTTTTTGAGTCATGAGCATCAATCATTTCCTCCGTCACTGGCAGAGTGCAATGGAAGCATTCGGTATGGAGGTAAATCAGACATAGTACCCTGCCTGGAAAAACTTATTTCTTGCAGTGAAGAAGATAGTGACGAACCTCATCAAGCTGGACCTGATGTTGAAATGATTATTCTTGATGGTGCATTCATTGTGCACTTTCTGACACCCGAAGCTACAGATTCGTTTCCTGACTATGCCGGAAAGTTCATAAACATGATTAGAAATCGATTTAAAGGACAAGTGAAACGTATTGACGTAGTGTTTGATACCTATAAACCAGATAGCTTGAAGAGTTGTGTTCGTGAGAAGAGAGGAACAGGCATTCGAAGAAAAGTTGAAGCGGATAAAAAGGTGCCTAAAAACTGGAAGGACTTTCTTAAAGTTGATGAAATCAAAACAGATTTTTTTTTCTTTTATTGGCAAAATTGGTAAGTTTAGTAGAATATCCAGGAAAAGTTGTTGTCACTCAAGGAAACAGTGCCGTTGGTTCACAACCTATGGATTTAAGTTCGAATAGTATCATATTCTCAAGATGAAGCAGACACAAGGATATTTTTACATGCAGCAGATGTTATAATAGAAGGGTATCGAAATATACAAGTTTGTACGGTTGACTCAGATGTGGTTGTGTTGGCAGTCAACCATGCAGCTAAGTTGGAATGTGATTGTTTGTGGGTATTGTATGGATCAGGAAAACATATGCGTTACATCAATGCTACAGCAATATCAAAGGCACTGGGAAGTGAGAAAAGCTATGCAATACTTGCTTTTCATGCTTTGACGGGAAGTGACACTACATCTAACTTTGAGGGTAAAGGTAAAATATTAGCTTGGACAGCCTGGAAAGCTTATGATGAGGTTACGTCGGCATTTCAAGCATTATCAAGCGCTCCAGATGTAGAAGCCGTGAAGACAGTGTTTCCAATTGAAAAATTTTGTTGTATCGCTATATGATCGTTGCAGCATAGAAAATGACATAAATGTAGTAAGGCAAAAGATGTTTACACGAAAGAATCGTGAGCTTGAGCTTATACCACCAACTCAAGATGCTTTGCTACAGCATTTACTTCGAACAGCTTATCAAGCAGGACAGATTTGGGGAAGATCACTTGAAAAAGAACCTGAACTTCCATCTCCGAGTTTTTACGGATGGACACAAACCGAGGAAGGAAGATGGATACCTCATTGGATAACAACTCCACTAGTCAGTGAGTCTTCAAGACAGATATTGAAATGTAATTGTTCCAAAGTGTGTTCTTGGAAGTGTAGCTGTTTCAAAGCTGACTTACCATGTATAGCTCTTTGTAGATGTGAACGCTGAATATAGGTACACGAAGAAAGACTGTAAATTCCAATTTTACTCTCCTTCATGTTTTAACATGAAGTAAAACTCTCAATTTTCTTGCTATGTGATATGTTTTATTGTACAGTTTTGGCATTGCAGAAATCTTATATTCAAACTTCAATTTCCACAAGCTTGACGTGTAAAGTTAGAAAGATAAAATACTTAATAGTGCTATGAATTCCATTCTCTTAAATCAAGAACAGACCGTCTGATAGTATTTCTAAGCATATATTTGCAATTAGTGACCTCAAGAACATATATTTTGATACCCATCACTCTATAGTTATGGCATTATGTTAAATCTGGTGACATTGGGCGCCATGTTGAAAAATAGCAAACTAAATAAACTAAATAACAAACTAAAATATACAAATGTGTAAATTGTTCATTATTTGGTCAATAGTAATTAAAATAATATTATCACTTGCACATAAAGAGAAAAATATAAGCTATTTTCAAGAAAAAACACCTTTACGAGATTAATTTTTCAATATGGCCGCCATTATGAGAAGAACGTCAATTTCGATTGGCTCCACCCCTAATATTGTTGTTTACACATCAATTATTGTGTACTGTAAATTTCATACTTGTATCAAAAAGTGCACGATCATATGACCGATCCTCCAGACTAGTAACAAGGGATAGACATGAATGTGTACAAAAAAAAAAAAAAAAAAAAACGTGGGAATACAGCTGGTCTCTCATTTGCTAGCAGCATTTAAAGGGAACTTGGAGCGCCGCCTTCAAATGCCAAGGTGTTTGTCACGCTGTTTAGCACAATATTACATTGACATCTGTCAGGAATATTTCTTTCGATGCCTGGAAAGCCACGAGAGATGAGAAAACGAGGATAAAGAAAACTGTTGATTTTACATCGCCTTTTCTTTACATCAATAGACAGGTACTGCTATCCAATCGTTGTGAATTAGTGAGCTTTAGAATACTATCACATTTTGAAATGAATAGCCAGAAATCATTCATATCCATCAATTATGAAAATTTGAAAGTAAGGGCTATTTTTCGACCTCCATTAAGTTTAGTGAGACAACGAAACAAGGATGAGACAAAGTCGTTCATTAGACGACGCCTCCTCCCCATCCGAAACAGAGACTTTTTTGTTTAACCCCTGTGGAGTAGTGGTCTTGAAAATATATCAGGTACAATCGAAGCACCCACCAAATATGAATTACATGATGAAATCTGTAATTTGATTGTTAAAATCGCATAGTGGTAATACAGTTACATTTCATCTTCGAATGACTAACACTAAAGATTACTGCAGGAGCATTATAAGTGATGGCAGTGTGTACGATTCGTTCAGTAAGTTTAAAGAAGAAATTAGCGATGTACATAACGATGGCGGCCAAGGATGGAAAACGATGATAATATTCGACTTTCTGAACACGTGAATCACGTGGTTCTTGAAACGCGTAGATTACGGGTTCTTGACTGTCTACTAGGTTCACTAATATTTCAAGGTGAGAAACCGAAATAAAGAAGACACTTTGTTATAAATTAACATCTTTTAATGTATAACTAATATAACAACAGTAAAGTGATCTTGTTTGCTAGACGTTTGAACATTTGAGATATTTGAAATTAATTTTGAAATACAGTTAATATACCTCGAACTGGATTTTGATTAATTGATTTTTGAGTTTTACGTCCTGTTCAGCAGTGAGGCTATATGAGACGTGGACCTACTGATTAATGTGGAATCTGAACCACATGAGCTCCCGCCGGGAATCGAACCCGGGTCTCCCGCGCCAAAGGCGCGCTTGCTAATCGCTTAGCCACGAAGGAGCTCAAAACCTGGATTTTCATAGTGTCGCTTTTATTAAAATGAGTATCATACTGGAGGTTCAGAATTTGTACATAAAGTATATGATATGTCCCGAACCTCTAAAATTAGAAAGATAAACTTGGGTGTATAAAATTCTCATGAAAAATAAGAGTATAAAAATATAAGCAATTTAAAAAAAAAATAATTTAATGGGGAAAGTAGCGATGGCGCCAATGCCTATATAAGTTTGGAAGAATCCCATATCTCTCAATTTATAAACCTCGCGAATAATACTCTGCAATATGCATCTTCAGTTGCATAGTCAATTACAAAAAGAAAAAAAAAAGTACTTACTGTTCTTTGAAATTTACATTATGTCAATGCCTGTAAAATTCCAGAACTCCGTATTTTCATCTTCCATGTACCCAATTCAAACAAAACAACGATACAGATTGAGCAGTATCTTCTTATAACGCAACGTAGAGAATGAACTACAGTTCTATTATTAGTTTTTCAACCACGAATAATTCAACCTGTGGTACAGTGAATAAAATCGCCGTCCGAAGCAGATTTCTCAGGAAAATCTTTAGACCTGCTGGCAAATATTTTGAGAGTATACAAAGCCTTAGGTAACAGCATAGGATAACAAACGAAACCTGAACGTACAATATAGATATATCTCAAAAGTTTCCGAGTTAAATAACTTTCCCAAATATTAGCAGGAAAATCAATTTTTCAGATACACTCACTTGAAATCGAATACGACTACATGAATATATTATAACACTTGAAAAACAATACAAAACATTACCAAGCATAACGCTGGGATAGAAGATTGTTTAACTCACAGATTTGGCTTTTTATCCTCTGTTATTGATTTACCATATATATATACCATATCCTCCGATATAAATTCGATATTTAAATTGAATAGTATCGGTAATTGTAACTGACTCGAAAGATATTTACACATGATAATATTGATTTATTAAGTTTTGTCATTATATATATAAATTAGGATCAGAAATTAACTTTCTGGGCTTTCGGCACCTATAACCATGTTTGCCCATTACGCAAGGAAGGAAGCGACCTGGGACCGTTACGTTAGTTATTATCTCTGAATTTGCTTGGTGTAAATAAGGAAAACCCAGGAAACGCTCACTCAGAATGGTTTGCCTGAATAAACTGTTACACTTTTCCGACCGAGTGTCCCCAGCGGGATCACTCGTACCTAACGCTACGCGGGGCCACTTTTGTAGCTCTACACAGTATATACAGCTCTAACCTAGTTACAGTACTGACGTTACTGCTGTAATTTAATAGTTTAGGTTTGCATTTAAAATACATTTTATGTAATATAAGCATACATAGTTCTTATTTAGTTTCATTTTTAGAATTATTTTATTAACTTAGTAATTAATAGACTCTATATTCTTTTCCATTTTTAGTTTTCCACGGATGTTTACAACTAGTTCCCAATGGAATTTCCCTTTTTAAAAAACTTATATATATATATATATATATATATATATATATATATATATATATATATATATATATATATATATATATATATATATATATATATATATATATATATATATATATATATATATATATATATATATATATATATAGTCTCGGAAGCATCTTATTTAATATAGCTGATTTGTTTACCATATATAGGGTCTATCCATAAAGAGTATTTTCTTGAAATAAAGTACACTGAGAAAACAATATAATTGGCGTACTTAAAAAGTTAGGTTACATGCGTAATTCCTGTAGTTTTTGGACTTAACGTACAGCAGACGTATAACTATGTATAAACATTGCCCATTAAAGATAAGTTGAAAACTGCCCCAGCGTTTACAAAAATTTCTGTTTTAAGTTTTAAAAAGGGGTCAATTTTATAACATTTAAATGTAGATTGCTAGGTGTTCTTGAGATATGCTAAATGGGGGCCAGATAATAAACAATGTAACCATAGAATTCTGCTTGAATATTTACTGGAGAAACATTGGATTAATTTTTCATTATCAATGTTTAAACTTGATCGCGATTTGTTTTTTCGACAAAAATAAATATTTTAAAATCTAACATTTGCAATAGAGTTTCTTACCTACCGATTTTCCTTCTTTTTTCTTTTCCTTTTTGCGTCTTTTTTGGTACGAGGGAAATCTCAGGCTTAAATTCCGATGCCGAGCATCTTAGCAAGTTTTTCTTAATCTCACCAGTGTACTGCTGTTATGGAACATTTATGGTCACAAAGTGTGGAGATGCTTTCCAATGACTAAATCCGAAAAAATGATCCCAGACTTTTACGAATTTCCTTTAGGGCTGTCTCTTTTTCCATGCATTTTCCTTAAGTCAGGGATGGAAATTATATGATAATATTGCAGTATGCACGAGGTCATTTCTTGTAGACAAACAAATTAGCTATAATACCTTACGGTAATTTTAAGTCACAAATTTGATACATTATTTATATTTTTGACATAGAATGATTAAATAATTGATTGAAGTAGACAAATTATAGTAACTATAAATATATTACAATAAATAAACCCCTGGTTCATGCTATTTGCTAATTGTTATTACTGCCAATTCAAGTGTACCCAAAACACACCTTTCCCCAGTTACCTTCCATGGAGCCAAAACTAAAAAAGTAATTTATGAAAAACCCATTGAATTCACTTGGATAAAAGCGAGAATATTTGAAAACATTGTACTGTTTTTGGTATAATATGTTATTCATCCGCCTGTCCTTCGTAAGAAGGTTGAATAGGAACTATATTGTAATAAAGTAAAATGACATTTACTTGCAATGTCAATATTACAACCTACCTCGAAATAAAAAGTAAAAAATTTACTGCGCATTTTTCCCTCTTTCAGCTGGGCTCTTAATATGACATTTCTTGTCAAGGAAACAGATAAAGATGTTTGTTATTTATTTTCTGTAAAGTTCTTCAGCAAGAACTCTATTCTAAAATGACCATAGGACACGATAAGAAGAATCTTTAAAATTATGAATCTGTATAAAAACTGTAATGATCTGTTTGTTACTAGGGTGTCTGATATATGTTATACCTGAGCTTTGCGGTGGACAAATGGCATGAGCGTGGGTGTTCTCGGAGTTCACTCGTCTCCTCCCATTTTGTTTATTCTACCATTAACTTCCATCTAATTACCACCTCTGCCTTAGCTTCGGCGCATAAATATGAAACATTAAACTAAACAAATAATTATTTTAAAAAAATCAGATCCGAAAAATATAATTTCAGCTAAATTTCATGTCAATTTTGCCTTTTGCCAGGACGAGAGATTGTAATATTTAAAATACATGAATAATGCTGATGTTTCTGTTATGTTAAATTAGCTCTTAAGCATTTTAAATTAATAGTGTCCGACGACTGAAAGAAAATAGGATTTTTATAAGAGAATTCCTTATTAGAAGTTCAGAAGATTATGTTTGTATATATCTACATCAATTCGAACGTAATAACGATCTTACTTCCGCCAATGGAAACAAAGAAGAAATGTTGAATGTTTACTTCTTGTTCCTTTGCTTTTCTGAAGTGGACCAATATTAAAGTTTATGAAAGAATATAAAATGTTTAGATTGGATGACTCCATGCTTGCAAAATATATTTTGGATTCATCAGGGATGAGTATTGGATTACATTGTGTAATATCAAGAAAATATGATGTAGAAGCATCCGTCTGCGATAATTAAATAAATAAAAGTAGTTGTTGAATTAAACATGAATGCAAATGTAGACATTAGTTTAATACTCCTTTTCTGCATTGGTATTATTTTAGATAGAATGGTGCAACATTGTAATAACAACATCATAACATGGATTTGTGTATGTATAGGGAGTAAACTTTTGAAAATAGCTTTAAAAATGCAAAGCGTACAGTTCTCTCCGGATCTTCTGCATGAACTAGAGAGAAGAGGAAAACACTCAGTGATAAAAATAGCCAAAATGTATGCGACGTGGAAAATACAAAATGATAAAGCCCAAGACCTATGGCTCAAACCTTTCCAAATACCAGCGAAAGTCGTTTGAAAATAAGTTTGTTTCAGGAAAAGCGTACTAACGGTTGATAATATGTCAGAAAAAGAAAACAAAGAACATTCTATATCAAGAAAAAACATGATTCATGCGAAAGAAAAATGTATATAGGAGGAGCGAACAAATTTGTCTACTTTCTGAGTTTCCTTACTCTAAGTCGTAAGAAGCGAAGCGATGGCAAAATGGTGAAGGGAAAACTATTAACTGACGAGTGAAAAAACATGGTACCGTAAATTATAGTGTGCCTGCAAAACATGTAAAAAAAAATGTTGTTTACTTTACATTGTTAAACTTTGTAGTTGTATTTGCTTTATGAAGTTACAATTTTTAAAGTATTTTATCCGTCTGAAAATGCATTATGTGATACTTGTAAGTAGAAAATGTATCTAAAAATAATATTGTTGTATAAAAAGGAATAATGAGAAAGAATTGCTTGCAAACGATTGGCATATCTTTATAGAAAGATAGATAGATAAATAGATACCGTTTTTGCACAGGGTGTTTCACCCAAAGAACCGTGATTTCTAGCGACTACAAAATTTATTTGAATAATAGTATAGTAATATTTATAAGTAAATACACAGCGAAAAAGGATAATATTTTTACGTTTTTTTTAAGGTTCTATAGTTCAGTATAATAATGCCAGACCGTAGACTTACGTTGCAGCAGAAGATCTCATTGGTGCCTTGGTTCATTGAATCACGCTCCCTTGTTGGTCTCCAACGACTGTTCCGACTGGAGAATCATTGTGTATGGGCACCATCCACCAAGTCCATATGGCGTTATGTAGTTCAGTTGAATAAGACTGGTAATGTTGATGGACTTCGAAGAGGGGGGAATCCAATTCAACTGTGCGTACAGAACAGCGTATTGCAGTAGTGCGAGCATCTGTTCTGAATAGGCTGACTAAAAAAGCTCTGCAACGTTTGTCAGTTAGAAATTGCAATATCCGTAATATCATGTATTCTGCGAAAATATCTGCAAATGTTCCCCTACAAAATGAAGATGCTTCAAAAATTAACAGACATTGCAAAAAGAAGGCGTCTGCATTTTGCAAATCAGTTAAGTGCATTAATTGCTGATGACCCCGACATTATTGAAAACTTGTGGTGTACAGACGAAGCTTACTTTTGTCAGTCAGGTGAAGTAAACAATCAAATTGTAAGATTTTGAGCAACAGAAAATCAGCATGAAATGGTAGACTCGCCTCTGCATTCGGAAAAGAGGTGAGTCTACCTCTTTAGGTTTGGTGTGCTGTAACAAAACGTGGTATAATTGGACCTTTCTTCTTTGATGGCTATGTCACATCAGAAAATTATTTGGAAACGCTTGAGCATTACTTCTATTCTAGTCTTCGTCGTAAAAGGTGTCCACTTCGTCGGCAATGATTCCATCAGGATGGAGCTAAACCGCATACAACAAAATCTGTCCTTAATTTTCATCACACAAAATTCCGCAATCGTGTGATCTCTAATCGCTATCCATTGTCTCTTGGAACATGCTTAGAGTAGCCTCTATGCAACCCAGACCCAATCACATGCAACCCTTGTGATTTTATATTGGATTACCTCAAGCAGGAGGTATTTAAGCTTAAACCCCGATTTTTAAATGAATTAAGAGCACACATTGAGCAGTGTACGACAGCAGTTAGTCATTTCACCCTTGGTAAGGGTTTTGATAACATGCACATCCGGGTCAGGAAAGTGTCCAATCATCAGGGTGGGCACTTCGAACTTGTGTTACATTGAACTTTAGTTTCGCTTATCATACCATGTATTTTTTTTTTTTTACTGTGATCAATAAAATGCGTTGTTGCACTTCAAAATTACGGCTTTTTTACTGAAACACCCGTTATTTTGTCTTCTAAACGAAAGAATAAGTAGGCCTTCCTAACAAATCCAACAAGCACTTAAGTCACTAAAGTCTAATATAAGGAAATTACTAAAATGCATCTTTTTTGTATGGGAAGGAAAGGTTAATGGGAAATGTTTGAACTCCTTTCCCTATTAAGATATACATTTGAATCAAAGTGTAATCATAAAACTCCATAACACACTCTATTTTTAATGTATATTGCTAACTCTTCTATCTATTGAGATACGTTCCTTAGACATTGTGACATGAGAAAAAGCTTCAGGCAGGTGTTATATTCCAATATTCATCTCAAACGAATAAAACGTTTAGGATGATGCAATCACAAACAACGAATAACGTTTATAACCAATGTGGTGAAAACTTATATAAATTGCAAGTTTCACCTCCTTAAAGCCGGAATTTTTGGTAATGCTGATTCGCGTGCACACATATTCGTAATGAACAATGTATATACGTATTACATCTTCCTAATTTGAGAGGCTTATGATATACTCTATTCACCTAACTTCATTGATTAATGTAATATTCTATTCTGCGTAAATCATTTGGATCACTTTTCCATGTTTATTTGCACTAGCATGCACATTTAAAAAAAATATTTTATTATTCATTGATTTCGTAATAAAAGGAGTTTCCTGTCTAAGTATCACATTTCTGGATATGCTAACCTTACATAAATTTGATTTCATTCTTAAATATAATCGTTCATTTTGCTCCCTTCTCCTTCATCAAACGGAATTTTCGGAATCATTGAAATACGTGGTTCCTTTAAATTTAACTAAGAATTTGTAACTAATTTCACACCTTCAACTTTAGCAAGCTTTTGTATTGGGTATTTTCTCAAAAAATAATCCGTAATCTTAATCTAAAAATCGGTCCCTTGCCCTTTCCAGAAGCGAAGTTTTTGCAGACACTAAAATACGTAGTTATTATTATTATTATTATTATTATTATTATTATTATTATTATTATTATTATTATTATTATTATTATTATTATTATTATTATTATTATTATTATTTTGAGAGTTTATATATCTATTTTCACACCTCACACTTAAGCAAATCCTTACAATGGTTACATTCTTGATAAAGAAGGGGGACTTTCAAATGTTATAAATCTACCCTAGGTTTCCCTGTTAGGAACGTAATTTTCGAAAACGCTGAAACATCTTGTCATTTATTTTTATATAAGTTTATATATCAAATATTATATCTTCAATTCAAGCAATTTCTCACGTTAGACATGTTCTGAAAATAAAGGAAAACTTAGATTGTACAGAAACGACTTCAGTTTTCCCCCCTTACTAACTGAATTTTCGCAAAGACTGAAACCTGTGTTTCTTTAGTTCCCTGTGTTCTCTAAACCTGAACATAATTGAAGATTTTTGGTCCGTTTTCGAAACGCCTATCTGACGCAGATTTCCAACTTCATCCTCTCTTACGGAACTGAGCAATGTACTGTAATATCGCATTTGCTATTGTTCTTGACCTCTATTACTTCATTGCACGACACATCAGAGCTGTTCTGAGGTCGAAATGCAGTTCAAAATTATATTAATATGATAAGTTGTACTTTTTAAGATGTTTTAATTAATTGATACGGATATAGTATTATTCTACTTGTATATATAATACATAAAATCAAAGTAAACGGAAAGATAAAGAGCGCCCCGCATTCGGGAAAGGTCAAAATATAAATACTCTTTCAAACCTCTCTCAACGACCATTTTAGTAAGTCGAGCTCCCAACATTATGATCGATATTAACCAAAATGGATTTGTAAGAGCAGTACATCAGAACTCCTTTTATAAAGACACTCCTTCTGATGGCGATGACCAATATTTGGACAGAAATTGTATTCTTTAGGACAGTTACTTTATACAGGTGTGTTTCGTTGGATGTTATATATATGTGTGTGGATGTGTATATGTATGTAATAATTCAAAATGTTAAACAAATATACCACAACGTTTAGAAACTAATTCTTTTACATTATTCTTTTCTATACAATAATATTATTTTTAATACATTTTCTACTTATAAGTTTTCTATAATGCATTTTCAGGTAGGTAAGAAATCTTTAAAAAATAAAACTTCATAAAGCAAATATAACTGCAGAGTTTAACAATATAAAGTAGTCATAAGGAATAAAAGACAGTTTTCATCTTTTGCAGTCACTCTTCGTAATGTACGTACAGTGTTCTTTCATTCATATTGTTAACAAATATTAGAGATAAATGGACTTTGGAAAGTATTAAGAAAATATTTTACCTATTTTGAAATTTAGTGAGGAAGCTTGCTTTCATGATTGCGTCAATCTTCTGTTACCATGGTTCTAAGAAATATCTCAGGACAACTACAAACACTGCTCTTCAAAGAGAAATTCCTTAAACGCGAAATAAAATGTAGCATTAGAAAAATGGAGCTTCGTGAATTTCCAGAAATTGACTGACAGTCAATTAAACAAGAACAACTGCTCCATCGTTTCTCTCTCAAAAAGGATGATCTTCCTTTCTTCATTTAAAATGCGACCTAGTTTAGGAAGTATTCTGTAAACAAGAGAATTTGCCAAAGACGTGAAAACATTTTGTCAGCGCGTCTTTAAATACGATTTCTACTATTTTTTATGTATTGGCAATTGTGCAGTAGAGCTGTAAGAACTTCACATGCCTCGTAGAGAATTCGTGCTAGTTGTGTGTATAATTTCTATTATATGAGGTTGGTGCAGATAAAGTGCCTAGTTTGACGTCTGGTGGGAAACTTGCTACAGCAACACAACACACGGATGCACTAAGATCACACATCTAACACCGCAAATTCAGTACACGTTCAGGAAACAGGATAGGATATCCAGGCAGTTAGGACGCAATTTGCGTTGTTTATGAAAGTTTACCATAGAATATAGAATAAACTCTTCATTCACCGTTTGTTTGACAAGCTTTATTACGGTCATACAGCATTCCAAAATTACCCCAATGTGGACCAATCATTATCATTCAGAGATATTGCGGATACCATGCTCCTTTTTGCGTTTGCCACACATGTAAACACAAACCATGGTTTGAAGTAAGGTAAACGATGAATCATTAGACCATATCACAGGTTCCCAGTCATCAGACAACTAGATGTAATCTCCTATTCTACTCCCTCACAATTTACTTTCAAGATCCAAAAAAAAACTTTTATAAAATTATTTCGGTTTTGATTGCTGAATTTTTGCGTAATCTCCAGAGCATGAGGTTAGAAACAGACAAGAATGGGCGGTAAATTTAGCCCTCTAATGTGTTACTGATTACTCCTCTTCGTCGAATAAAAATTTTATGACCCGAGAAACATTTCGTAAATATATTAGAATATCTTGGAATATGCCATATATATATATATATTGAGATTTCAGAATAGTTTCTATTGCTTATATTAAAATCAATTGCGAATGAGTGACTTAGCTTTTCGCTCCTCTCTCCAAATAAGTTAGAATACATTTTCTTCATTTCCTTCCTGAGGATTTCCAAATGTCTCAATTTCTTCTAGTTTAAATGAGGCAATAATGAGGAAGTGACATTTCTTCAATTTTATATATTTATATCACATTATTTATTTAAAATATATCAGATTTTTATAGAACATTGTCTGTACTTTCTAGAAGATAACCTATAATCAGGGTCTACATTTGTGAGAGAAAAGACCGGCCGTTCAACAGTACACGTCACTGATTAACATTCTTTGGTATCTATGTTCATACTGTCCATTAGAATACAGTCAACATAAAAAGACTCTTATGAACAAAACATAATTTCGACTTATTTAATTCATGAAAGCGAGCGTTAGGAAAGCGTCTGTTATTCGATTCCATTGGTATTTGTGTATTTGTCCGTTTATCTGTTCCACGATTACTCTCGTAAGACTTTTCCGATTTTGATAAATCTTGGTATATACAGTGGTGCCCACCCCCCCTTATGTCTATGACGCGCCCCCCAATTGTCTATCCGTAGGTGTTCTTCCATGAAAAAATCTTCTTTTCGATTAATTTTACCCCCCCCTCATCAAACATATTTATATAGATTTTAACCCCCCCAAATATTTCAATGACGCAGTTTGCGTCATAGCCCCCCTTGTGGGCACCCCTGGTATATACCTTTCTTCTATTGTACAGTCCGCAGCAAAAAACCTGCGACATGAGCATATGTGTTTATTGTGAAACGACGAAGTCTTCTGCTCCAAAATAAGTGTGCAGAGGAGGACGCCGAGGTTTCTCCTGGAGTGATTCTTGCCACTTAGACGTTATGTTGATTCTCTTGGCTGTTAGGCGTAATTTCACAATAAACTTACATGCTCATTTTGCAGGTTTTTGCTGCGGACTGTACCTGCAGAAATAAACTTGTTGTTAGGGGTTCAATTCATGAAGCAAAGCGGAATAAAATATGGCAAAATCAACCCTGATTTTGTACTTGAACTATATATTTTCTTCGATTCTTTTCCGTAATATCCAGTGCTTGAAATTAAAATCAATCAAGAACTAGAGATTAATTCAGTGTCCATACGTGGGATAAATAAATCTTCCCCCTTTCTAATATAAAAATATTTGTTTTACGGTTCCCATTACAACATTTAAATAAAAAGTGTTTCATTGATATTCCCTTCACCCTCAAGGAGTCATATGGTGATGGCAGACATAATACAAAGCAAAAGAAAAGTGTTGTCACAATTCAATTTCTTAAGTAGGTCAATATTGCTCTATCATGACTCTTATTTCAATAGAAAGAGAAACAATTCTTCAAAATATGAGTCACTAAAGGGAGCAGTGGAAAGAATAAATCGATGATGTTTTAAAAGTATGAATGAGATTAATCACCTTGAGAGTTAGTAATATTTTGTTGTGTTCGTAATTTTAGTTCATTCTCAACAGGGCCCTTGATAATTATTAGCTGGAAATGAATTGTTTGATTTCAATATTGCTCTATAATATGGAAATGAATTGTTTGATTTCAATATTGCTCTATAATATGAACAAATAGTTAATTGTTATCGTCAGCTATTGCTTGGAAACACTGAGAATAATTTATGTATAATATCTGCACACAAGTGTTTAGATTGTTAATCTAAAAATATAATAATGATCTAAAGGTGTGTTTTGGATACGTCTAGAAACGGAAGTGCATAATTATTGTAATAGTTTCTCCGTTACCGGGATTGAGAGCACAATTTTAGCACTGTCATTTGCTTCATTCGTCATTGGAAGATTTCCTCACGACATCTTCCTATAGTGGACATTGGAAGGGTATTCTTGAACAGTAATGTCTTGAACACATGATGAATCTGAAGTCAGTATTAACTTATCAACATAGGTATGCTTGATGAATTATATCTTAGCGTTGTAAGTAGAAGTTAGTACAAGACTTATTGCTAGATATGTGAAGGAAGCGATAAAGGAAATGAATTATTGAAGCACTAGTCTTTGTTTAGTGATGACTTTTGTTATAAAATTAGGGTTGTGTTTTTACCAGACCTTTCAGACATAGCACATTCTGTTATCACATTCGTAAACATAATTATTCGTATTTAAATTGGAATGTATGCGAGATCTGGTAATCGAAATACAACACGGGTTTATTTAATTGCACATTTGAGAAAGAAGTTACATAATTGCTCATTTGTTATGTAATTATTTTTAACACTCCTTTCAGTGAGCTAAATGTAGATAGAAACATATTCATTTATTATCGAAACATGCTAGCTCTCAGAAAGATTTATTTTAGTGCGACATATGGTTGTATTAGACTGACCACGGTTGCAGAAAAGAAGTAGAAGGTTAGATGTTTAAGCTCGGGGACAAGAGGGAAAAACAATCTTTTTCTTACGGAAGATAAAAAAGATTTATTTTTTCTTTGTCAAGGACGATGAAAATTGAACTTTGTTCCAACACTAAAGAAATAAATATAAATATTAGTATATTAAAAGCCAATTAGCGAACTAAAATTTTATACAGAAATTATTTCACCAGATAAAATGGTGAACTTTCTGCCATTTAAACAATATTTTAATAATACGAAAACCAATATATTTAATTTGTTCAGCTCGGGGGAATTGAACATCACTTCATGAATAAAAAAGTCGGTGTTTTTACTATTCTAATAAGTAATTTCGTTCGGAGCTTTAAGTAATTGAAATTATATATTGTACATTTCAGAAAATGAAGTTAAAATTGATTTGTTTATTTCTATAGTACGAGACTAGCGAGTTGATTGAACGTGTGGATTTAGTAGTAACGCAGGTTTCCATCGAGAATGAATTCGGGACTTCAGATCGGAAAAACGCACCCTCCGAGCGCTAGACTTGGAAATGTATATATAAATATATATATTATACGTGATGTTGGATTCAATGTACATCTATTGATTGCACACAAATACCGAACATAGTAGGATTTCATGAAACGTAGACTGACTAGTGAGACATTACTTCATATTGTTAGTTTTAATTTGAGTATGGTAGCAATTGTATTACCTACGTGTCACTTTTATTCTTTTTCCGTATGCATTTTAACATCCGTTATTACACTCTTTAATTTTGAAAATATATTTTAGTGGCATAAATCTGTATCAAATAAGAGTATTGATTTAAGCTTTCTTAGAAAGTATAAACAACTATAGATATTGTTAAATACAGTACCTAGGTACTTTGGTTTCCTTGGAAGAAGCAAGCAGCAGTGTTCGTTCTTGCATTCACTCACTAGACTAAAGAACACTCTACCCACTAAAAAATAAAAGCTACTACTTGTATAATCTCTAATATTTTCTCACCTTAAATATTGTGATGTAGCTCTATCAGACTTAAATGAAGAATTAGTGTATCGTTTTCAGCGTATCCAAAATGCCTGTATACAGTTTGCTTATAATCTCAAACGATCAAATCATTTAACTCCATACTACAGAAAACTGGGCCTTTTGAAATTTGTAGATAGACGTTATTTGCATCGACTCACACTTCTCTTTAAGTTTTTGAGATTTAAATTACCTTCATACTTATTTGAACGTTTGCAACCACGATCACAATACAAGATCAGGTGTAAATAAACTCCTTTTTCTTCCTCTACATTCATTAAAATTCTACTCGAATGCATCTACTATCCGTGCATGGAATTACCTCCCATCCAACACAAGGCAATCTCAGACAATCAATCTATTTAAGAAGTCGGTTCAACAGACCCTCCATTTGTCTATCATGGCTTGATAACATTTAAAAATGCTGATTTTTATTCTCCCTACCTTTTGTTTGCTCTTTTTGTTCACTATATCAATGTAACCATACTATGTTGTTATTTGTAATAATCTATGTGTGTATGTGATTTGATGCGTGCGTGTGTGTATGATTCGGAGTACTTTATATATTTTATACATATTTTATTATTATTATTGTATTACTAATCATTGGATGGTCAACTGGGAGACAAGGCATGATTAGCCGTAACTTCTCCATGTAAAATACGACTAAATAAATAAAATAAATAAAACTAATTGTATGTAACCAGTGACGTGTGGGTTGTCTAACTTGGGCTGGTATTTGACTAATAATAATAATAATAATAATAATAATAATAATAATAATAATAATAATAATAATAATAATAATAATAATAATAATAATTCTAGAGGTTTAAGAACAGAAAAGCTAATAGCTTGTTGGAAATTAACCCCGGGACGATAGGCAGAGAAAGACTTGTGTTAAACAAATTTTATTTTACACAATTTAGACAAGAACAGAGAGATACTCTGGATAGTTTAAGCTACGCATTCTCTTTTACAAGGACAACCCTCTTAATATACTACTGAGCGCTCTAGAGAACTTTCAATAATATTAAACTAATCAGTAATTGATTTGAACTGTTTTTATTTTTAGCTTTTTATATACATATCTCAGTCAAACCAAAGTAAGGAAAACATTGATAATACCTAGGTAGTTAATAATGAGTAAGTTCTTTAGCAGAACTAGAACGCACAACAGATTGCATTTGTAACGTGCGGCTGAAGATCTTGGAGCATTCACTTATGAACATTAATAGTTTAGCCGTGTTAAAATTATTGTAGTATTATTCTGTTATAGAATTTTAGTGAATCAGTATTTATTTTTGGTGAAAAGAAACTATTCATTGACTTTAGAAAGCAAACGTTACACAGAATGTGCAGCAATGTACGCATGCACACATTTTCACTATACATCGCTATAATAAAAAATAAGTTGCAGATGCATAAATTACTTAACATATAATAGGTCATGGCAAAAAGTTGAGAAGATAATATGTACTAGAATTTTAGAAAGAAAATAACCTTGATTAGAATGATCAGGATAAAGACATCGTATTTACTATAGTTCTCTTTTTTTCAGGTTCATTTTATGTCGCCCTCTGATAATGGCATCGTGTTATTAATATCAATATTACGACTAATTCTGTCAGAAACTTATAAATAATGGAATTTTAAGAACTTGCACAAAATACCGTATGCTTGTTTTATTAAATTGATATGTTATATTTGAAATTCTTGTCATCAGTTTGGTCTCATATTAATTTATGTATTTGGTCAATATTTCACTTAATATTTTTAAAACGGTGTATTAGAAAATATTGACGTCTTTTAAAAATCTCTCTTTCGCATGCGCGAGGCGAATTAGGAATTTACTAAGTGCCACTACAGCCTGGATGTGCGATGGTTTCACTTCAAACATATTTAAATACAGGTGATTTCTCGAAAATTCAGTGTATCGATAAACCATGGAGAGTTCCGTAGGAGTTGAACACATTGCTGTTGTAGAAAAAGATAAGCCTTCAAATAAAAATATAAAATTAGCCGAATACCCGAGTTCTCTAAACTAGTTTCTAATGAAGAATCAGACATATCCATACTTATTGTCGAAAAGTTACAAAAACTACGATACTTAAGATGACAATGAAACATATCCAAAATTGGGAGATGAGATTGTTATTATTAACGTTAAAAAAGAAGAAGAAAAAGCAATGGTCTCTCCATCATCAGTATATTCTTTTACCATTAGACCGACCAGTGTGTAGATGCACATACAATAATATTGATATTAATTGCAGGACTATAGTTTATTGTATGACCCGTGTTATAGACAGGATATCTGTAAAATAGACCATATGTGGTCTATTCAGAGTATGAATCGCTTGAAGTGTGTTCTTGCGCAGTGTTTTTCCTCCCACTGAAGAAGATTCCACACTGACACTTATGTGGTTAGTGAAAAGACGCGGAAACACTATCAGATATCTTACATATTTAAAGAAATTGCTCGAAACTATGGTGATAAAGTTGAAAAGAGACATTAATTTACTGCATTTTGAATATGAAGACAACAATTAAGTATATGTGAATACCGACTAAATTGTAAATATAATGAAAATGTCGCGGTGAAAGGTTTTGTATTTGTATAGTAGAGATAATATTAATCCAAACTGTATGTTAGAAATTGATTTTACTTGTCACGTACCCGCCAGGAAGGACAAACAAAAACCTGTTTCTTTGTTATCTGTAAGCATTAAAAACAGTTGACATTTTAGGATTAATAATTGTTTTGGCGTTGCAAATTTGCGGCTTTAATTATGAATCAGTGAAGTTATTCCTTGTTTGATTTAAAATTTGGACTCCTAATCGGGTGGCATTAAAAGAAAACTTTGACTTTCCCATACGTTGAACTCAAGGCCGAACTAATAAAAGATCTGAAACTATTGCTTTCTACATAATGGTAACTCTAAAAAGCAAAAGTATTGATCAAGTATGCTTCTTTTTCTGGCAATAATAATACTAGTAGAACTTCGGATTAAGTAACGAAAACAGGCACTAATAATGCTTTTTTTTAGTTTTTTATAAGTAGGATCTGAATAAAAATTTGTTGTAGTACTCATCATACATTGCATAATTTTGCCCAATATAATATCGATACTGATTTGAGTATTGATGTGAAATTAATAGTTCTAAAAATATTTAATTATTTATCTGTGTAACAGTTCGCACAAAAAGCTTTAAAAAATGTGAACATGTTGAAATTCAATATAGATAACTACTGAACCATTCAAAGTCAAGATGATTGTATTTGTCTCCACGTATGACTAGTCTAATTAACGTTTTCCAGCTTTGATGTCATATTTCATATCTCAAGACGGTATTCGTGTTCTAATTAAAGCTTTTCTGAGAATGAACTTAGTGAAGAAAGGTTGTGGTTTGTACAGTCTCTTATGTCAATTTCCCATCATAATATTGTCGCTCTTGAAACAAACAAAATTCAGTTGTAGAAGTTCTGACTATACTGCAAAATACTTTGAAAGTTATTGAGGAAATATTATGATTGCAATATCCGAAATTAAAAGAAATGATAAAGCAAAAGAGAGATCAAGTTTACGATTTCGAATGAAGGAAACATCTAAATGGAAAGTAGGAAACATTTAGAATGCAGGAATTTAGGGAATGTAGGAATGCGTCTTTGCCATTGTTGATATCAACCGAAATACCGGAATCGATTATTAATTATTGTTAAAATTTTAAAATTAATGCAATCAAGAATATTATTGAAAGTCTCTCGACTGCGGAATTTAAAATGTCGTCACCTACATCTTAGAACAAGATCAAAAAGTCACTCACAAAATAAAAAGAGAAATGTAACACAATTAGACCATTTCACTTCAGTCAATATCAAGAACGATCATCGTTTTTGTTTGAAACTCCTTAACCACTGTCCAATTTGGAAACTGTTTTCACCAACTTTGTCAGTAGATCATCGTGAAAAACTCACTATCACTCTAATATCATTAATCATTTTTCAATTATTTTGTAACACGAAGAAAATATTTGTCCCATTCAAATAAACGAAGAATGACTATTTTAAAATTTGGGCTGTCTATTGAGCTGCGGTTCTACATTTTCAAATTCAAATTTTAACTAGCTCATAATTTTATACCTTGTTTGTACCACCAAGAAAACATTTTACAAAACAATGCATTTATGTAATATTTCGTATGTGCCCAAACTTTGGGGTCATTGGCCAAGTCCATTATGAGTAAAATTGTTTTAAAAATTTAAAAAGAAAATCATTTCAAAGTTTAAAATATTTTCTGATCACTAAGCAAGCTTATAGTTATATGGTTAACGACGTGTGTTTATCACGTGTTACCTGAATTCGTCTCATACGATTATAGGTCGATTCAAAAGTTCAAATTAACCAATCAATTGATTTTCACGGACACGAACTAATAGAAAAGCAATTAAGTAATTAATTCGCTTAATTAAATATTATACAAATAATTAATTATACACGTAATTAATTAGCTTGTTTACATTAGTTCCATGTTTCCATTGCTTTCAATTAAACAGCTTTTGCCTAATGAAATTGCACTGAAGCGAAGTAATGTAATGCGTTAAAGGAGCAACAAGGTACCTAGAGTAAAACCCGTTTGTCTTATACACTGGGAAGGAGCCATATGTTATATAAAAAAACGATGTTGCGCTTAACAGACCGTATTTTAAGGCCTTCATGATACCAATAATACAAATTTTAGGTAACCCATTCGAGAACTTAGGTTTCCCTTACATAACAGTACACATGTTTCTTTCGTTTTCTTTGAGCAACCTAATAAATTGGAAACGTTGTATTCTTATTCCATTTAGGGTGCATTAATAGCGAGAATCCTGAATGACTTCCGCTATTATAGAAATTCTTCTTTGGACTTTCAATGAACACGAAATACCAGAACAATATTTTCGAGAGTTGAATAAAACTGTTTACAGTTAGCGATACTAATTGCTATGGAGTCTGTTAGACAGAATTAAGTAAAAACTGCAAGTATGAAGTTACTTTCCCCAACTTCAATAACTTTTATTTGTAAATAATTGCATTAGACTGTTTGTAATTTGAATTCAATTCTCAATGGGAGCTCATGTGATTTAAGTCTTACGTTTAGTTATAGCTCGATTAATTAACATAATACAAAGTTCCCTAGGAATTCAAAAATCAGAATATTAAACTTAAAACATGCTTCGTACAGTATCGCCTTATAGGGTTGTTATCTGGCAAGTTGTTCTTAGCAGTAAAGTTCCAAATTTTAAATTTTAAAGTTCAAATTTCGATATAACTTGGCACTGTTCCAATTTTTTATTAATTTGCTGGTCCAACAAAGTATTAAATTTATAAGAACTTGGCTTAGCTTTATTTTCCACATTGGTATTTTTGTGAATATCACTGCTTTTTGCAAAGCATTTACAACATTTTATTCTCTGTATAAAGTGACAAATAGAACATTAGTTAATGTATTAAATAGTAGTAATAATAAATGTTTATTCGTTACTTTTACTTATTAAATTTCAAATTGTCTTCATAAATCGTTATGGTTGTCATTTTTACAAGTTGTTAGCACTCTCGTTTTGTGAAATTACAATTTGCTTAAGTTTCTGTAAGGGTTTTATTAATGTTAGACTATTCTTAGGGATGAGTTTGGAAAGGCTATATCCGAAATTAGGAATGGAAAGGCAACCGTAAAAGATAACATACCAATCGCATTCATTAAAGGTATACGAGACAAGGGAAAGAAAGAATTGTTCCGACTATGCAATGAAATATATGAAACAGGAGAATGGCCAAAAACTTTCTGAAAACGATCATAAAACCGATGGCTAAGAAATCGAACCCACAGAGATTTGAGGATTATAGAACTATTAGTGAAAGAACAAATAAAGAAGTTGAGGAGGAGCAGTTCGCGTTCAGAAAAGGCAAGGGCACAAGAGATGCTATTGGATTATTAAGGGCGATCGATGAAAGATTTATAGAAAAAGGGAAAGAGGTGTATGTTATTTTAATTATTGATTTAGAAAAGGCTTTTGACCGCGTGAATTGGGAATTGTTGTTGGGAGTTCTAACGAAGATAGGGTTGGAATGGAAAGATAGAAGACTCATAAGAAACTTATACATGAACTAACAAGTAAGTGTTAGGATAGGGGAAGAGCTGACGGAAGAGAGTGCAATTGGAAGGGGAGTTCGACAAGGATGCTGCCTCTCGCCAACACTATCTAATGTCTATCTAGAAGAGATAGTGAAAAAGAGTTTACATGATGATGATGGCATTTCGGTAGGAGGTAGAATGATTACATGCATAAGATTTGCAGATGATATGGCGCTAGTTGCAGAAATAAGAAAGGGCTTTGAAGAATATGGGATGAAAATAAATGTTAGAAAGACAAAAGCCATGGTGATTGGAACGAAGGAGTCTGTGTCAAATATAAAAGTAGGAGGGGAGAAAATAGAACAAGTGAATATTTTTCGATATCTGGGTAGTATTCTTAGTAATAACATGAAGTGTGAACGTGAAATAAAAGCAAGGATAGGAATGGCGAAAGAAGCCTTTAGGAAGAAGAAAAGTCGGTTTTGTGGGACCTTGAATAAAGAGTTGAGAAAAAGACTCATAAAATGCTTCGTGTGGAGTGTTTTACTGTATGGGGCGGAAACGTGGACATTACGTAAAGGTGATGAAAATCGACTGTAAGCCTTCGAAATGTGGGTGTGGAGAAGAATGGAAAGAATTAGTTGGGTCGAACGGAAAACGAATGAGAGAGTGTTAGAAATGGTGGGTGAGAAAAGAACACTTTTAGATATTATTAGGAAGAGGAAGAGAAACTGGTTGGGACATTGCCTAAGAAGAGATTGTATCATGAGGGACGTCCTAGAGGGTATGGTCTCGGGAAAGAGTGTGAGGGGGCGAAGGAGACTACAATTAATGGATAATATAAAAACAGGAAAATTATACGCGAAGACGAAGAAGTTAGCGGAGGACCGTGGAGCATGGAAGCTTCTCAGCTGCGGCAAGTGGCCTGCCAATAAAGGCAGAATACGTATGATGATAATATAGAATATGTTACACAGAATTAAGTAAAAACTATATGTATGAAGATACTTTCCCCAATTTGAATTAACTTTTTGTTGAATAATTGCATTAGAGTATCTACTAAATAATAAATTAGTAATTTTGAAAACCTTAACCCTTAAACAAAAACTAAAAAATACATTATGAAATAAGTATTAAATCCTGTAGAATAAAAATAAATATAATTATTTTTGGTTTTTAAATTCCTTCAAAAGTAAAAATAAAATTTTGTATTTAAGAAAAATTGCATACACATAAATGTAAGAAATGTACATTTGCATGTATGCAAAATTTTTAAATATGAATTTATATTTTACTTGCTGTGAAGAAACATCAAAAACGAGAAAAAAAATTTTCCACAGAATTTAATAGTTTTCATAGTTTATTTTTATGTTTTTCTAAAATTAGTGTTCTACTAATTTATTATTCTGTAATAGATACTCTATTGCAATTATTCACAAAAAATATTCAAATTGTGGAAAGTAACTTCAGACATCCAGTTTTTATTTAATTCTGTGTAACATACTCCATAGCAATTAGCATAATTTATTCAGCTCTTAAAATTATTATTATGGTATTTTGTGTGTATTAAAAGTCCAAAGTAGAATTTATCCAATTGCTGCAGTCATTTAGGCTTCTCACCCTGAATGAAATGAAAAATCAAATTAAAACACCCTAAATGAAATTAAAAAGCAAAGTTTCCAATTTATTAGGTTGTTCAAAAACACGCACAGACATATGTATATTGTTACGAGAGAGAAAATATTTTGAACTTCGAAATGGCACTCTTTTTAATTTTCTTCTCATTGTGGCTCATATCGTACTTGGTCTATGGCCCCAGTGTTTTGGCACACACGGAAATGTACAACAATGCCAAGGTGTTTTTTGAACCCTGATTGTAACCAGGTTTTAATCAGAATCTTCACGCCATCTATTAACGAAATTTCGAACTAGGAAGTCCAGGGGTTATTACAAAACTACTAATCGCGTATAACAGAGGAGCAAAACCATTGAAAGGCATTTTCAATTACATCACGTGTAAATAAGGAATCCGCAGTGTACAAAAGATCAACTATTCCGTATAAATACGAAATTAGCACTCAAAAGTGCTAAATAGGATCATACTAAATCTACTTTCAATTACTAATAGTAGTACTAATGTTATCAGTTGTAATTGTATAATTCTAAGGGTGCATAAATCTCGAACCATTTGCGTACTAGTGTGCAAAATTAGGGTTGGTAAAATTTGATGGTTGAAGGGATTGCTTACATAGAGACCTACTTCATAAGCAGAAAAGAGAGAAGAGAGAAGCAGATAAGGGAGAATTATAAACTGATATAGAAACTTTAAAGAAGAAAGTATGTTTTAAATTCTATGTAGCACCCAAGTGGTATACAGAAAACACCAGAGACGAACACACGAATAGAGGAGTACAACAATCCCACCTGCACACATATGCAACAAGTTACACTCAAAATACCGCGACTCATAATAGTCTCACTAACATTACAGAAAGGGTGAAATGGTTCTTAAAAGTGTGTGCTAACTATGGATAGCAATGTTAGTGAGAATGACGTAAGACAGTACATACGTTTATCGCCAATAAAACAAAATTGACGTAGTCAAGTGTACTGTGATTTTGATATTTTTATTCTGTGTGTTCTATTAAATTGAATTTCGTTACATTATAATGAGAAACAACCAGAGGATTATATTTGCAATATCAGGATTTTAATGGGTCTTAATTGAAAAAAAACTTAACGACCTAACCTGGTGGTCAAAATGGATAATAAAATGAACACTCGGAATGGAAATTAGTGTTAGGGGGCGTTAGGGGACATAAGTAGTATTAGCTGCTATGTGAATTTCCAATTCTAAGTTCTTCGTAGTCACCGGTTTTTCCTTTATAGAAAAATGGTTCATAGTTTTTATAAAATGACTTACTACGTGGGGTTACGCCGAATGCAGAAGGTCACTGCAAAGACTTCCTTTATGTTTAGTTGTTTACGAGCTACTCACTATTGAATATTTGACCTATGATCGCGATATATTTTTCTACCTTTTTGACGTTTATTAGTTATACACAGGTAAATATTTGACCTTTGACCACTAAAACAAGTATAGCTTTATAGACTCTCCTTACTCTGCCACGTTATCACTTGGTAATTTTACTTTAAGACTTTAAGACTCTTTTTCTGCGCTATTTTTCTCTATTGCCCTCTTACCGTTGTAATATTAACACTTTAAACGTGCACTACTAACTCGCCAAAGATGGTTACAGAGTTCATTTACCAAAGTCTGCTTTCTCCTTGTAATCTCTAGTATGTTCGGTTTGGGATTGGAAAAATGAGCATAAAAGAGAACGAGTTCTACGAGATACTTAGTTTACCATATCTGGTAAAATATATGTGTTCGTAGTCTTATAGATTCTCTGGTATGATAAATAGGCGTGCGAAATTCTGTGTGTTATAGTTGAAAAATAATCATAGCCTTTCTTGTGTAAGCTCTGCTCCGTCAAATAGGGGTTAGGATATGTGTTCCTAATCTGCTGTTAATTGCCATAGCTTAGAATGTGTGAAATTTCTGCTATGGAAAAACTGTGCAATTCTGAAATTGTGCAGACATGTGTCGCCAATACTACTTGTGTAGGTTATACGATTGCTGCTATTCTCAAATAAAAGTTAATGATATAACGTATCAATTTATACGTTAGGGTAATTTCTAATAGTAATTAAATGCCGATTTGCTACGTTCTCTATCTGTCTGTCGTTAATGAATGTACATTGAATTAAATGTGACTCAATGAGCTTAGTGCTTAGAGCAAGTTTCTTTTCAATATAAATCTTCCAATATAAATCTCTATGGAGAACTGTGTTATTACAAACTCAAAATCTTTAATCAACTCCAAAGTGTATTATACAAAAAATGAAATCAAGTTAAATTTCATTTGCACAAAGGTACAATCTAAAATTTCAATTATGTTTAAGCTCTTACAATTTTCTAATTTTGAAACCGGAAAGACCGCTGTTTTATTTTGCAAACTGAAATGCAAATTTTCTGTGAGCTGCACGGTTTAATTGTGATTTTCATAATATGAAAATATTCTTAAAATGACAAAAATGGGTTTTTAATCTACTAACATAATTTTTTGTTAAATTTTGAATTCAAAAATCGGCTTGGAATATACTATTATTTTCATCCATTTCCTAAAAGATTTATATCAAATCCAACTTTCATCCACCCGACAAACAAAAAAATATCAAGATTTCTTTTTTCGTAACAAAAGATCTGTATTTTCCTTCTGTCTTCGAATCTAAATGCTTGTCCACCTATATACACACTGCAACCTTGATCATTCTAGTACATCTATATGCTGCACTGAAGCAACATTTCTGACATCTAGCATGTTCCGATAAGAAATGAGTATATTTCTTTACACAATTATCTTGTTACACGATTCAGTTCTTATTAACTATTAATAAAACTTTCCAGCTTACCAAGCAGTAAGTATGTAACGAACGTGATAACATCATGCGTAATATGTTAAGGGTCTAATAAAAATGCTACCCAACTTTTAAAACAGATAGGTGTACTAAACAGAGACTAATGCTACCATAATTTAACTTTTCTAAATGCTTTCTTCGCATATCTTACAAATAATTTACCTTTCGGTTTTTTACAACGCTAAGACGTGATTCATATCTATGTTGACAACACAATAACACCCAAAAAAACTAAAAGTTCTGTGCACCGAACACCAGGGTGTGGATTCGATGTATTTTGTTACGTTAAATCCAAATTTCAAAATTCCATGACAATCGATAAGGTCAATTTTTTTATTGGTGAAAAACTCCAGCGAATTTTGCTGCGAGTTTTGCTACGTAAGACAGTACATACGTTTATCGCCAATAAAACAAAATTGACGTAGTCAAGTGTACTGTGATTTTGATATTTTTATTCTGTGTACCAAAATACATCGAATCCGTGCCCTGGGGTACGCTATACACAACTTTTTTTGTATGGCAGTGTTACGTGTATCTTCCCAATCTTAATCGCTAAAGATTTTCGCCCATAAAAAATTCACATGATAGATCGTCCTGGGGTTTCGAAATTTGGATTCTGTGTAATAAAATGTATCCAATCCCTACCCTAGGAGAACTTCTATTTTTTGGGTGTGTGCACGGCTGTAAAATCGAAAACTGTCTTCAAGTAAATTATGTGTTGAAGACAACACTAACCGAGATTCTTTCTCAGATTGCCGTGCGAAAACCTTAAAATGATTGTTGAAACAAAGAACAGGAGTAAAATTTTGCACCCTCTTCGGAGGACAGAAAAATTATTACAACAATTATACACTTCCGTTTGTACACGGGTTCTAAATCCGCCTTCTTTATCACTTCGATGTTCTACAATAAAAACTAAACACTTATACAGGTAATATACTTCAATTGTTCTCAGTATTTCTGAACAAAAATATCTTTTATAATTCGCAGACAATAAAAATTAGCTATCCTGCCTACATTAAAGGGCAATACTCTAATTAAATAACTAATTTCCGGCAAATAATTATCAAGCGTTCAATTAGTAATGAATTAAGATTACGAACACAATAAAATATTGCTTCCTTTGAAACGTGATTAACCTCCTGCATACTATTGAAACTACCGATTTATCCTCGCTTCTACTTCCGGTGTTGATCCATATTTTGAAGAATTGTCTTAATCTTTGTATCTACCACGAGTCCGGTCTTGCGATTAACATATATTCAGAGTACCAGGCTTGAAAAAGAACCGATATTGAAATTAATACCGCCTATATAGAGCTAAGTGAATAAAACGAAGATTCACGGAAATACGAAAAGCGCTACAGCATTCTAACGCTTGTGTTACCTTGTTATTTTACAAAAAAAAATTATTAGAAAATAAAATATAATGTGAAATGATTAATTATTGTGTATTGGTGTATGATGCTTACTTTCCTTAGGACCATGGACTGTGCAAAAGTATCACAGACTGGTGGCCGCGACACCTACTGGGCCCCGTGCAGTTATGCCACCAACAATCACTGATTAATTCACCAAGCCGGATAATTTAACTTAAATTTGCCAAAACAAGATGATTTCAGAGCCTCCTCCCTCACAACTCAAAGCTCGGTATCCAGGTCTGAAGTGCATCATCCACAAACCGTCGTGAGTTGAGTTGTGAACCACGCAACTACGGACACTGGACATCTACCCACCAGTTGAGTCGGCATTGAAGACTAATGACAATTTAAGTTATGTGTCTAATGGAATTAATAATAAGAAAACTTACAATAACCTTGAATCAATTTTTATATCGCAGCGAAAAAATTAAAAATGTCCAAACTGAGAATTTTGAAAAAAAAAAAAAAAAACTGAAAGGATTTCACCTCTTCAGAATTCGGTTGTCTCAGTTTCCGGTCATGGTTTTATAAGCTTCTGGATCTTTCACAGCTGTAATTCTTCATTTTTGTGAAATTGAAAAGATTTCCTATACTGCTCTATGCATTTTCAGTGTATGCATTTTCAGTTTATCATACACGTTGTAAGCATCACCATATTCTCGACTAGTTAAAACTGGAGTGGGATTTCCCATTTTTCTACTTTGAGAGAAAGATATTCAGTTCACGGCTTGTACATTTTATTTACTTAATTAATAACATATACTTTGCTGAAGAAAAATATGAAGAAAATGAAAAATTCAATAACACAGTGTTCTCCTTGGAATGTGATACTCAAGAATTTTAAAGTATAGATTTCTTTAGATTGAACAATCTTATTTAACATGTAAGTTTTATCTGCATCACTTCAAATTAAAACAAAATTTTCTTAACTTACTGTATTTTCATCTGTTTCAATTTGAATATTTTTTTAGGTTAAAAAATAAAAACTCAAGAAAAATATGAAACAGACTAGTTACACATCATTATGAAAAATCTTCAGATAACTTTATTTTACTTTATTTTGTGGTCAGCTAGCTTCACATCAGCAGAGCAAAATATGCATGAAAACCACATTCCTAACCTAATTAAGTAAACTAACTTAACCTAAGAAAACAACATATGAACATTTTCACTTTATATATATATATATATATATATATATATATATATATATATATATATATAATATTATAGTGGCCACAGAAGATAGTGGTCGACAAACGAGCTGTTAACGAGAAATCTCATTATACCAGTACGTTGAAATGTACACATAAAATTTACTTGGGCCGTGGCATGAAATATTAATACAATGGGAATACACTGAGATTTTATTTCAGCTATTTCAAAGCATATTTAGCAAATGAGAATTTTTTTAGAATTTAAGCAAACAGTATTTAGCAGTTTCTTTCTACCAAAACAAAAATTTCTACATACTACGTGAACTAAAGCAGGGTTCAAATTTTCGGTAAGGTATGTACGTGAAGTAAACTATGTACGGAAAACCTTAAAATACCCCATCAGGATTCTGCCGCTTATAGTCGGACAATTTGTCTATGCCGACCAGATGCCACGGTCGGATTGCCGGCCCCGCAGTCTGGCATCTTTCAGCGCGATTTTCGACCACGACGAATAATTGCCTTGCCGTACTTTTAGTAGTCCATATTGTTTTAAGATATATATATATATATATATATATATATATATATATATATATATATATATATATATATATATACCTGATATAAATAAAGATCTAACCGGTGTACTCAGAAAGCAAATAGATGATTCCTTTACACAACACCATAATTCACCTGGGATGGCAGATGTCAGCCGCTACTCACAATTTTAGCTCCATTCTAATGAAAGAATCCCCCAAGGAATTTCACTCACTTATTCATCTTCTGGAAGTTATGCAAGTCCAAAATGCCACTTTAATCTATTGCCACTATTAAACTTTTCACCCTTTTTACGTTTTATAGACGATGATAAATTTTGACGCCTACATTCTACCACTAGACTCCCCGCATCAAACTTCCATTGGAAATAAATAAAAAAAACATTGAAAACTACAAAATAGACACGTTTTCCTACAATAATGAAATATTTTTGATTAAATAAGGAAAATTCAGAAAATAATAGCATTACATGTATTTTTATGGAATCTATACTTAAACATTATTCCTTTGACGAAATAATGAAAATTTTTCGAATTAACTCTACAGTACCACAATGAATTTCCACATATTTCCAAAAGCTCTACTAAGCTAACAAAAATGTGAATATATATACAGGATGGAGAAACATTTCGGACCATGATATAGTAAGGTATAATAAAACGGATAGCTATATCCCAGACTGCATAATGGACGGAATTCACTAACGTTGATAATTACATTATGCGTCAGCGATCAGACAAATCTTTAGTGATATCTGTGATATCTTAGCTAAATCATTATTGTCACATTAATGCAACAATAATGATTTAGCTAAGATATCACAGGCGATTCAACATCCATATAACAAAAATACAACTTTACTGTAATACTTCAGTGTGTGCATTACCTTGTAGGCAATTTACCACGTAAATAGTTTTACGAACCTATGAAATACCTCAGAAAACCTGCATTAGCAGAAGTCCTGTCATCTCTGGTTGATGCTGTTAAACTTATTGTCAGTGTATTTCAACCCATGAAGACCAAGTCAAGTAGTTGATTTATCCGCCACCATCTTAACAATCTACTTCAGAATCCAATAGATTTGAAGTAGCACCAAGCACGTCAAAATTTAATGCAACTGAGGTAACACAGAGTCATTGTGTTAAGTTAACTGTAGATATTTTTACCGTGTACAATGAGAAAATGGGAGGATACGGGAGGATTACAAGCATATATAAATTTAATCACAAGATGGTGTCCACTGCAAAATCATAGTCTGTTTTAATAAAGAAACTTCGCACGAGTATTAGGAGAAAGTGCGGAATTATGATTGTTCTGAATGAAACAGAGAACATTGGAAAATATATTACTTGTAACGAAGTACCAAATTTCACAGAAGTAAATCCTCACGTTAAGCGGGTTTGCATATCCAGGCTCCTAACTATGAAAACATTTACGATCACTCCAACCGCAATCATTTCACAGATTCAACCTGTTGTATATAAGTTATTAGGACGAAAAATTGAATATAGTTTATACAAAAAAGATTTTATGCATTGCAAGGCCTGTAACGTCCAAATATTCATCACAAACTTATAGTCATATCGACATAAACAAAACAAAAAAATGTAGAGCAGGAAACTACTTTACATAAAAGTCTAAAGAGGCTCAGTGAAGACGTACAAACTGATAGCCCGCCCTGCTGGTCTAGTGGCTAGCACGTGCGCCTTTGGTAAGCAAAACCTCGCAAATGTATATTGGGCTAGTGAATATTATCAAATTAATTATCATTTAGTTTACGTAAATACTGCATCGCCTGATTTGAAACTTCGTACTTTAACTAATATAATAATAATAATAACAACAACAACAACAATGATAATAATGATAATAATAATAATAATAATAATAATAATAATAATAATAATAATAATAATAATAATAATAATAAATCCATAGCCATATTTTATATGAAATCAGGCTTACTCAATAAGTGAATTCAACGTGGTTTCTATTCGAAGTTCTATTGATTCAAATCCGATAAAAATACAGAGAAACTTCGAGAAAAAGAAAAAAATGTTATTTTGGTGGAACTGGATCTAACCTTTAAGAGTTCTTTACAATTTAGAGACAAATTTCTTAGACACTTTTTTTTTCTTTCCTTTATGTTAACTGATTCACTGAACGTATCTGAGTAACTTGTCTCTATTCTCTTCTCGGTTATACATATTTTAAATCATTTCCTGTAAGCTTGAATGACAGGAGCACAAATACAAAAACATCTAGACAATTAAAATTCCAAACTTTCCCCCACCGAGAATCGAACCCGGAACCCCATACACCTAAAGCACACGTGGTAGCCACTACACCAGCGGGAAGAGCGAATAAAATGTATTTTGAAGTGTCTCAAGTTTATATCTATTTCGCCCTGATGTAATATGTTTATTCATGTTTTTATGTTTAATTTGAGGAATGATATACGTTATTCATATAGGTTCTATTACGTATTCGTCCATAAATATTATATAAATTATCAGAATTATTCATGATCTTTCATGATATCTCACTGGTGCATGCACAGTAGACTGACTGTTCAATTGGAAAGTGTGTTCAACAGAGATTATATATTTCGTCGACATCATTTAATAGCTATGTAGAAGAGATACCAAAAACAAGTCTACATAATGAAGATGGAATTTCGGTAGGAGATAGAACGATGAGGTGTATACGGTTTGATGTTGATATGGTTGTTGTTGCAGAATCTAAAAAGATAATTAATAAGATGTAGAGAAATTGAGAAAGGCTTGTGAAGAATATGGGATGAAAATAAGTGTTAGAAAGACAAAATCCATGGTGATTGAAACGAAGCGATCGGTGTCAAATATAGAAGTACGAGCGGGAGAAATCAACAAGTGACTAGTTTTTGATATCTGAGTAGTATTATTAGTGATGATATGACATGCGAACGTGAAATAAAAGCAAGGATAGAAATGACGAAAGAAGCCCTTAGGATGATGAAAATACTATTTTGTGAGACCTTGAATAGAATTGAAAAAAGACTCATAAAATGCTTCATATACTGTATTTTACTCTATTTATAAGGCAGAAACATGGACATCACGCAAAAATGATGGGAAACAATTGAAGGCTTTAAAAAAATATGTGCGTGGAGAAGAATGAAGAGAAATAGCTGAGTTGAGAGGAAAAGGAATGAGAGGGTGTTAGAAATGGAAGAAGAAAAATATTATTAAGAAGAGGAAGAGAAAAAGGTTAGAATATTGGTTAAGAAGGAACTGTATCATGAGGGATGTGCTATAGGGTATGGTGGCAGAAAAGAGAGGGAGGGGACGAATTAGACTATGTATAAACAGAATTCATCTATTGGCGATATCAAAATAGACAAATCGTATGTGAAGATGAAAGGGTTAATAGAAGATCGTGGAGCAAGGCAGTTTCTTAGCCGCGGTAAGTGACCCGCTGGTAATGGCGGAATACTTCTGATATAATGATGCTGATGATGCACAGTAGAAACAGAAAGACCTACTTTACTGTCATTGCTAATACGAATCACAATGCAAATTTCTACAGGGTTTCAAAATGCCTTGCTCTAAAGGCTGTAGAAAACTATCTGTAACTATGCGAGGGGAAATCATAGGTCGAGTAACTATGGGACAAACTGCGATTCAGATAGCTAGGGGTATGGGCTGTGACAAGAAAACAGTGAAGAAATTGACTTAGTGGTATGAAGAAAGTGGTGAATATTTCACATCTCGGCCAAGAAGTGGGAATCCAATAATAATAATAATAATAATAATAATAATAATAATAATAATAATAATAATAATAATAATACCATAATAATAATAATAATAATAATAATAATAATAATAATAATAATAATAATAATAATAATAATAATAATAATAATAATAATAATAATAATAATAATAATAATAATAATAATAATAATAATAATAATCAACATCTCAGGAATTTATATCTATTTCCAGCAAGATTTTAGCATAAACTCCTAGTGCAGTATTATTTTTTTAAATGGTCATATAAAATTGTCAAGCTAAATTCTAAAGAGTCATTATAAGGGATGCTTTATTAACTTATTTATTTCACAATTTATTTCTTCCAGTAGCCATCGCCCTCTTCATGCTTATCCAGAAGGAAGCTGCCCGTCAACAGGTTGGGAACCACTGCTTTCCATTAAGAAATTCTGACAATCTGTTAGAAATTTGCATTCGGACTAATATCAGTAAACTGCATTCTTCTGTTTCTACTGCGCATGCACCAGTGAATTTCCATGAAAGATCATGAATAATTCTGATAATTTATGTAATATTTATGGACGAATATGTAATAGAGTTTATATCAATAACATACACCACTCCTCAAAGTAACGAATATGGTGAATATTAAAAAATCAATAGACATATTACATCAGGGTGAATTAGATATAAATTTCAGACACTTCAAAATACATTTCATTCGCTCTTCCCGTTGGTCTAGAGGCTAGCAGCTGTGCCCTTCGTGTACGGGGTCCCGCGTTCAATTCCCGGTGGAGGAAATTTGGAATTTCAGTGTTCTAGATGATTTTGTATTTGTGTTCCTGTCGTCAAGTTTAATAGTCTAGTAGCTTAGCAGCATAAAAGGGCGGAATTGTGCAAAATGTGATACCAACATGCCACTTTCAGGAATATTAATAAATGTGATAGGCCTATTAATAAGAAGTAAATCCTGATATAGTACAACCTCGGCGAGGGTCTTGTTTTAGGTATATGACGTCATCAATATGGCCACCAACAAATTTCGACTTAACTGAGTTTTAAAATGTATAACTCCATTACCAGTCAAAGTAGAAACTTGATTTCTACTTTATTTTGCAGAGAAAACCTTGTACATCTACTGTTATTATAAATACTTGTCTTATATTGCCGCCATTTTTAAATATAGCGTCTCAAATTGGAAAAATTTTATTTTCAAAACGATTTCTATGTTTTATAGGAAATAACTTTGAAACTGCTATGATTATGGAAAAATATTCTGAAACAATCGTCAAAGGCCACTTCAATAGCTTTCGAACGCGACCCGAATCATTGATGTATCTCAAGAAATAACTGAGATAATCAATTGTTCTTGTAGTACTAAATGTCGAATTTTCGTAAATAATGTTCGAATGTATCGGTAGATGTAGTTATATGGTATTTGTAGTTCCATTGGCTCTTTGATAATAGGAACACAGTACCGCTACCAGTATGTTCCTTTTAACGTGGAGAATAGCAAATCACAAGTGTTTATCTTCTGTCCGTGCTGAAAACCCTTTATAACGTCATAAATCCAAGATGGCCGCCGCGGTTTATCTTCGGTGCGAGAAGTGGGAATTTCTCACCACAGAAAAATAATAGAAACATGCAATATCCGCCAATCTCTTTCTTTGGATGTGAAGAATATTGACATAACGTCCCCCTTGTGTCCCCCTTTGTGTCTAGAAGCCAATATACGACGTCATAAACACAGTATGGCGCCATGGTTTACATACGGATTATGAAAATTATTTATTACTCGCATTACAGAAACGATGGAATCTTGCAACAACTACCAATATTTTTGTTCATATGTAGAATCATAAAGTAATATAAGTCATTGTCTTTTCTTTGAGGCGAAAGGCGAGTATATGGCGTCATAAACCCAACATTGCCGTCGACTCTTAAATATGCATGAAGAAAGCTATGCCTTTCTCACCTTAGAAAGGTGATAGAAATGTGCAAAACTACTATTTTTTTCTCCTTAAATAAGTTTTATCGTGAAGTAACACAAAGGTGTATCGTGTTTGCGCCCAAAGGTTAGTATTTGTTTTGTTTGTGTGTATGACCTCGTTATACAAAGTAGCCGCTGTAGGTAATATTATATTATGCATTAAACTGAAAAACTAACAAAGCTGAAATTATGCATTATTCGAAAATAAATTTGAAATATATTATCTTTAATACTAATTGTCCGAAAGTGAATAGTTTTCATGGTATTAAACAAAGTATTATGTGCTATATGAAAGTATAAGGCTTGCACTAGTATTTGCGCTACATGAAAGTGTAAGGCTTGCACTAGTATTTGCGCTATACGAACATTCCAAGGAATATGGGAACTGTGCGTTTCGAAAGACATAAATTATTTTACATTTAAAACATTTTTAATCAGTCCAATGAGAATGTAATTGTCTGAAAATTATGCTTTTAATATTATTTTACAAAATAGCTCGAGGCACAAGGCGTTATATTTTCAAACCACCGCCCAACTGAATTTGATATTTTGGAGTTTGTATTAAAATGTTTATGAAACAGACTAAATGTATAAATTTAACAGTATATCAGCGAGAGAGAAATTTACAACGCAATAAACAGTTATACAATTAAATATGTTAAGAGTTTAGAAGAGAAAATATTAGTGATAGAGTATGACTATTAACTTAACATCTGAAATGTACTTCAGAGAACTAGCGGAAGTAATTTTGTTAATCACATTTCTTATTTAGACAAGATCAACTCACAATAAAATGATCTTCCCGATCACACTGTCCATCGCAGATACACAATAAAGTGCACAGTAATCCCAAGTTTTGACACTTGCAAGAATGTTGACAAAGTCTTAGAACCACAGCGAATAAGTTCTCTACAGTGCGCAGAAACTTCTGGAAGTAAGGACCACAGTGGATAATAACCACGATCCACCTTCTTCCAACCCCTTTACAAATTTCAGGTATTATGGGCACTTTCTGGAGAGCTTGAGACAAGTAATACCCGGCCTGTATTGCAGCTCGCAGACAGTGTTGAAGTAAGGCTGCCTCTGTAGGTGGAATCCCTTCGTAAGAACAATTCTTTTTCGTCATTAATCTTTGTCGACAGTCGTTAACATTTAGTAATGAACTAGAGCGATCGTACAGGAGTACAGTGAAGCGTTGAAGAGCTGCAAAGTCCTGAGCTGAAATTTCAGCAAAAGTAACTGAAAGTTTGATGAATGTATCCGTTATTTCAGGGAATGCTTGCCACACCTGCTAAGCTGTCTTCTTCCCATGACCACTAAAAGTGGACACTGTGTCACACCCTGTAAATGCGTGCCAAAAGAGCAAGGCTTAAGAGTGAGACTTTCCTAGGCTTGTTGCAATTTCATGGACAGGAATATATCTCTTATTTTTACCAGTCCCATATTTAATCCACAAGTGTGATACATTGAGCTCAAAGAATAAAGCAACGGCAATAACTACAACATCAGAATCGACAGTTTGAATTGAGATATTCTTATGTCCGTGGTTGCTGGCATGCAATGCATGCAAGAACATGCGTTGTGTCTGCTTCTTCTTGTTTGCAGGGCATATGACTTGTTACGTCCATATTATAGTTTGCTGATGCGGTATCATCACATGCACACACAATCTCTCTCTAACCATCAGAATCACTTATGTTCTGTAAGTGTTTACACAGAAGTCGAAATAAATCAGTTTTGTTTTCAGAATTATTAAAAAACAATGCCCATTTTTTGGAGTCAGTGTGAAGTCTCTCACAAGTATTCTTGGTCCTTTTCCTCGTCGTTCTCGTTCTTCTTTTCTCAGACGGTCGGGATCGTAATTGTCAAAGACTATGTCCATTCTGACGACACCATTCGCAAACTTTTCTAAAAATGTTTGAAATGTGTTAGTGTAATACATAGAAAACGTCTCTTCCGGAATAGGCTTCAGCATGTGAGCTAATACTGGTCCGTCAAATATAACACACGATGCACTAGGTACATCGTATTTTGATGTTAAAACTGGTTCTAAGCAAGAAATAACATATGATTTTGTTCCCTTTCGCAACTGACCATTTGAAGAGAGTGACGGAGGATACGGAAGGTTTTCCTGAGCAAAGAAATCTTTGATATCTCCACCTCGATTTTGACAAGCTATGTATAAGCGAGAAAACATGCTACAGACACTCTTTAAAATTGACTCCTTGAGTCCTTTATTCGTTCCTTCTTTTTGCGATGTGTGAAAAAGTTAAAGTGTATTGCTTTTAATCGGTTCTCTCAAAGGAGTCTGGCATTCGATGAGCCGTTTCCGAACAAATGTTTTGTACTGTTGCTTTCCCAATTCTTCTACTTTGAAGACAGACTCATCTGCTTTCTCACCCATAACAGCATATGTGGCAACGCATATTAGGCCACCATTTTCTTGAGCAAATTTATTTCTGTCATCATCTTCACAAGCTTTTATTAAAGCTTTCATATGTTTTCTGAACCTAGAGGGAAAAGCGTCTGTATCTTCATGATGACTGTGATAATCTGAATCGTCACTTATTCCTGCCTCTTTCTCAAATTCGGTTAGTAATCCTGCAATCACTGGTTCCGAAACTATCCAACGCAGAACAGCACTTTCATTATCAAAAAGACCAATGGCACCTCCTTGACATTTTAGATGCTTATTACATTGTTCATGTAACTGATCGCGGGACATGTACGAATATTTATTGTTTGTCGTTCTTAACACAAAATTACCTTTCTGAAATTCATCATATACTTGTGGGTTTCGTACATGCAATTCTTCCAAAGACTTTACGAATACTGACATCCAACGGGCAGAATTGATATGATCTTGGGCTAACGTCCAGGGACAAATCTGATCCAATGCACTACAATAGGAGGAAAATTTCGCCTATCGAATACTGTCCAGCAAATAAAAAAGAAATGATTCAAGGTTCATGGCCGTGTACCAAAATATGAATTGGGCCGAGAAAAATAAATCATATAGCCCCTAATATTATGCACAGCACCACGTATTTAAGAGTCGACGGCAATATTGGGTTTATGACGCCATATACTCGCCTTTCGTCTCAAAGAAAAGACAATGACTTATGTTACTTTATGATTCTACATATGAACAAAAATATTGGTAGTTGTTGCAAGATTTTATCGTTTCTCTAATGCGAATAATAAATAATTTTCATAATCCGTATGTAAGCCATGGCGCCATACTGTGTTTATGACGTAATATACTGGCTTCTAGACACAAAGGTGGACACAAGGGGGACGTTATGTCAATATTCTTCACATCCAAAGAAAGAGATTGGCGGATATTGCATGTTTCTATTATTTTTCTGTGGTGAGAAATTCCCACTTCTCGTACCGAAGATAAACATAGTCTTTCAATAACATAGTCTAGCCCTTCTCCCACCAACTTTGATCCCCTCACCCTTCGTTTCTTATGGCGCTCAGCCGCTATAGCTTTGCATATATACATATTTTTACATCCTCTATCAGGCGCACTATCTCTCATCCCCTAACTCGATTCATCTATTTGGACCCTTTACTTGTGAGTGGAGCTTCTTATGATTTGAATCCTACAATAACAATGTCTTATATATCCTCAATGACAAAAAATGTCGCTGTTTACAAGCATTTATCTTTCAATTAGAAACATATTTGTGAATTTACTAATTCATATGTGCCGTCTTATTATTATTATTATTATTATTATTATTATTATTATTATTATTATTATTATTATTATTACACACTAATCTGGAATAACGTACCTGTACCTACAGCAACAAAAAGATTTTCATACTGAACCAATCCTAAGCATTATACAGAGAAACGGCTACGAAAGAATTGAAGCTGAATTGTGTTAGGTCAGTCTCTAACGATGTACCCTAGGGATTTTTCCGTCCTAATAACCCCGTCCTTGACTACCACAAATTATTTCTGAGAGAACGAAGCTGCCCGCAAATGTTTTCATTTCCTTCGTCTGTGGTGTATTTTTCTTCAGAGAAAACGAAGCCAAGCTTAATGGTCTTCCCATTTAAGAGGATTTAGTGCTCTCTCATAGAACGACTGGAGATAAATAGTAAAGGGGAAAGTATTGTTCAACAACTCAATAGCGAAAATCAAAAGTACTTAAGATAGCAGAGTACAGTGAGTAAGTATGCATGTGCATAATAGATAATCCAACATTTTACGTATTAAGTTGCTAAGTTGCTTTTTTTCTTTTTAGAGGAAGGGTATTACAAAGTTATATAACGTTCTTTTTGCATTACATTTTAATTTTACTTCAAAACACAAGAAATTACAATAGAGAACTACCCAAAGTATGTTTCTCCGATGTAAATCCGTATTAAAGACTAGAGATGCAAGGGCTCGAAAAAAACGGCTTTTTTGGGAAAAAAACTAGGTATTTTCTGCTTCGCTCTTTTGCTTGGGAAATTTTGGGCTTTTTTCAAAATACTGCTTTAAATTGATAAAACAGACTTTGTATCGCTTCTCTATAACACAAAAAATCATTTAATTAGTGGTTGATGCTGATAATAATATAAAACATCGAAATAAACTATGAATTTCGAAAAGATATTTCAAACAATTTTTTTTCAACATATTTACATTATGAATTCCATAGGATTAACCAATGTATATAATAAGAATTTTTAACCTCCTATATACAAAAGTAAGCAGAGTTGGCAAGAACCGTAGTTGTTTTTGAAAATGCCAAAAACCCGTTTTATTGGGGGGATGTTTAAACCAGGCTTTTTTGGTTTAAACCAGGTTTTTTTGATTTAGATTTTCTGCTTTATGTATTTATATTACATATTCACAGAAATAAGTTTGTTTCGCCTTGGTGTTATTATACAACAGCGGGGTTATGCCGGAAGAACTCCCATAAGCTTAAGGAAGTCCGGTCAGTAAATTTCTTAAATTGAGAATCTCCCGCCCTAGCCATTGGGAAAATCCCGTCATTACTTGAAATGTAAGGCAATAACGGGAAAATCCTGTTATTGCTTTGCATGTAAAATTTAAAGGTCAACGTACCATAATCAGTACGCTAAAACTGAGGTATTAAATTACAAATTTAGTATGTAGATATCATTGAAAGTCCAATCCAAGCTAATGTTGGAAGCTACGTAGGCAATCGATAAATTTTGCCAATTTCTATCAATATATTTAAGCAATCTTGGCTTCTTTATAAGACAACACGCATTTAGGCATGCAGAAATATACAATTTGGTTTGTTTCGTATATTTAGGCTTACCATCCTTACGAAATACCGAGGTTATCAAGGAGAAGACTTTCGCTTAAACTGACATCCGAACCGCTACTTGGGTTACGCATGAAAGAAGGTTTGTGGTTCGACCGAGAATTGAACATGGGACACCTTGATTAAAAGGTGAAAGGGAAATAAAACTATTGCAGGTGGTTTGATATCTGGAAACGTCACCATGAAGTTCACACGATTCGCATTTTTCATTCTTTTTATTTTTGGGGTTTAAACCAGTTATTAAAAAAAAAAGTTGGTGTAAACCAGCCAACCCTAAAAGTAAACACTTCTTTTAAAAGAATACACAAATAACTAGCAAAATAGTATGTAGTATTTTTCTTCAAAATATTCCATACCCTCTTTTTGAAACAAAATAAAATTAAAATAAAACATAAGAGAAATACTTAGATTTATATGATACACTTAAAGGCTGCACATCTAGAGCTTTTGATTCTGTATATTCTTGAAATTCTACAGTTAAGTTGTATAGAACCACCATCACAGTTTACCCAATCCTCAAGTTTTCTGAATTTTTAACAAGAGGGATTCAAAATATCATTACGGAACTTCCCCCCCACCAAAAAAAGGACAACGGAATATATTTAAGTTAAGCTAAATACAACTGCACAACAAACATGACTGAGTGATTAGCTTTTGCGCTTGTATCGGGAAGTCCGGGATTCAACCAGCATTCGACCATTCTGACAAAGCTTTTCTTCATTCCATCTGTGAATGTAGAAATAGTGCGTGTACTGTGAGTTGGGCGACTTCCTTTCTTATTGTTTTTAAATCGTTATTATTACTAATTACCAGCAGTGACGGTTTTGCGAAGGTTAGGGGGGCGGTCTTTCGGACTGAAGCCCGTTCCCCAAAGTTACGGAATGTGTGCAACAAACGAAATATCTATTATTTATGCCTTTACTCATAAACTTTAAGCTCCCGTCAAATAAAAGTTACAAATGTTTTAAAAAACTAAACATTAGTAAGTAAAACCCTTCCCAAAATACTTTTCTAAATCCGAAACTGATTCTCAGTATAAAATGATTTTTAAAGTTGTATCCGGAAGATTATTGCTAAACATATAAACGAAACGAAATATTAGTTATGCCTGTACTCATAAACTTCAAGCACCTCCCAAATAAAATTAGGACTTTTTAGGAAACGAACAATCAGAAAAACCCCTTCTAAAGTACTTTTCTAAATCCGCTACTGATTATTTGTATAAATTGGTATTCAAGGTTGTGTCCGGAAAATTATTGCTAAATCACTTCACAGCTACAGTATAACAGAAATGTGGAAGTACGGTTTGACGAATATATTGAAAAACGTTCGCTTTGACGATAAATAGAAAAACGGACAAGTTTAACTTTTGCGCTAGAAGCTAGAGTACTAAAAGCTCTTAGGAATGAAACACGGATGACAACTAGAGAAGAAAATAGATGTCGATAACTCAAAAGTTAAAATAAAGTTAAATAGCCTCTAAAATTACCCTCAAATACTACATTCTTCATGTTAGCTTTAATTCGTAAAACATGTGCTCCATCCATCTTGATGGTGAATTTCAGAGTGAAATATCACATTCAGGTCATGGAATTCTTATCTAACTATAGAAATACTATAAGAAAACTATTTAGATAGAAAAATCATGAAGTTGAAAAAAGCCAAAATTTCCAAAATTTTCGTTTTTTTTCCAAAAAAGCCGGCTTTTTATGAGAAAAAACCCATCGATTCAAAAAAGCCGGCTTTTTAGCATCTCTATTAAAGAAGCATCATATAACTTCTTCATTATATGATACTATAATATTACAAGAGTAAATCATAAGTCCAGCAATATTTCCACAGTCCAAGCTGCAAGCGCGTGTGTACTTTCGGATTGATCTTAAGTACAAGGTCAGAGGTAGCGTGGTAAGCGAACTAATTAACAAGGAGGCCAATACTCCATCAGCGTCTTTAGTGACTTTTTAGTGTTTAACAACCTCTGATACGTGATTTGTTACTTTATGAGTGAAACTCGGCCATAACGCTGCGGTAGCAACCCAAACGCTTGTCATGAGAGAGGGGAAGGTGCAGTGAATCACAACATGAAATCGGAAGATAGAATAACAACAAACAAGGTAAAATTAAAATTGAAACAAATGATTTAGTCTTTGTAAAACTACACCCTCAAAGCGATGCGTCCTTAAAAAGGATTTATAAATTTTGTGATTTATTTGCTGGACCATATTTATGTATAGGACAAGTTAATCCTAAAATTTTCGAATTAATGGACGTGAAGACTGGAAAACCTTTGGGCTTACGCAATATTGATGAACTTAAGTCATGACGTCCTTCAAAGTATACTAAAAGCAAATGGTTTTCGGTTTTCGGTTTTTCACCAAAACCGGTCTCGGTTTTCTTCAAAACCGATTCCGTTTTCACCGAAACCGGTTATCGGTTTTCTCCAGAACCGGTTCGGTTTTTTACCTGGTCCGGTTTCGGTTTTCTTCAAAACCGATTCCGTTTTTTTTCAAAATTTGTTCTATTTCTGACCAGAATAGTGTTTTATTGTTCTCCGGAAACCGAATCCATTTCCACAGAAATAGTTTTATGTGTTTTTTAATTTTCATCGAACCGGTTTTGGAGAAAACCGAAACCGGTTTTGGTGAAAAACCGAACCGGTTGTTGGAGAAAACCGAAATGTCGGTTTTTCGGGTTTCGGTTTTATAAAAACCGGTTTTCGGTTTTTATAAAAACCGGTTTTGCCCATCACTAGTTTGAACTAATTCCTAATATGATAATTTCTTTATTTATGTTAGTTTATGTTATGATGTTGATTATCGTATTTTGTTCTAGATATTGTCGATTTCATTTATAAATTGCATTTTGTTTGAATATATAATATATTTGATTCCTTCTCATTTAAGAAAACAATCATACAAACATTATAATAATATCCTTTTCGCAATCTTCTTAGTTTTGCACAAGAAAATGACATTTAAAAGGACTTTAAATTAAATAAATTTTATAACGTTATTTGAATGTACCTTCTATGGTGAGCGTTGAATTGTATAAAATGAAATTAATTATAAGAATTAAGATAAATATGAAAATAATATTGATATAAAATTAAAATATGATATATGATTGTATGTATTGTATTTATTGCATATACGAGGGTCATTCGGAACCTCAAGTAACCAACATGTGATACCCAACGGTCTAGTATTTTTTTTTAAAGAAAATAAGTCCCATTTGTCGGGCGACATTATGTAACGGTATTGTGTAATTTTTATATAATAACTTGTATTTACGGGTAAAATTTGCTTTTAAAATTTGCTGTAGAAGCTGTTCAAAAGGAAGAAGAAGAAAATATACAGAGAAATAGATGTAATTTCTTTTCTGTTATTATGATTGATGTTCTATTGTGATAGTGATATGACATGTTTTGTAGGTCGTCATAGCAACGAAAAACATATTAGATATAGAGAATTCATCTTACGATATATACATGTACAATCTTTAAAGTGTGTCCATGTTTAATTTATTACGTGCTACAATAAAAAGTAATACCTAAATGAAATGTTTAGATGGATTTTGATAAAACAGTAACCTAGATTATGTAAATATACTGACAGAGGGCTATAATGACATATAAAATATGCAAAACAAGCATTACACTAATTACAAACTGGTGATTGTTATAGTAATACACATTTAGTGGTCTTTATACGGGCACAACGACAAATCACAGATCGTTTGGCCACTACAGGGTCAGTTTTTTGAAAGCAGCCGAAAATAGTGATATTCTGGATTTCGATGAAGATGAATGAAAGTGTAATATGTTGTAGATGTTTTGATCCTGAGAAAAAGTCTTAATAAGCACAACCACCAATCACTGACCGTTTGGCCACTACAGGACCACTTCCTTTTTTAATATAGAAACAGAAGGTAACGTTCTTCTGGATTTCGGTGGAATTGCTTGAAACCGTGATATTTTGTAGATATTGTGATCTTGAGAAAAAATCTGAATTTGTACAACCATCCATCACTGAACGTTTGGCCACTACAGGGCCACATTTAGTGAAAACAGAGCCGAAGGTAACATTATTCTGAATTTTGGTGGAATTGCTTGAAAACGTGATCTGTTATCGATATTGTAATCCTCAGAAACGCTTCAATGGTAGCAGTCATCAATCAATGAATATTTGGCCACTAAAGGTCCACTTTAGAAAAAAAGAACAAAAGGTGGAATTGCTGTAAACTGTGATATGTTGTAGATATTGTGTCAAGATGCACAGCCAACAATCAGTGACCATTTGGCAACCAAGGGGGCCACATATTTTAAAAGAGCAGAGGGTGAGGATACTCTGGAATTTTGGTAGAATTGTATGAAACCCTGAAATGTCCTATCCCACAAAACGGAAAAGGGATGGGGAGTGTAGCGGCCAACGTCATTTAAGCATAGACAACATTTAGATGTTCATCTTGCTTGACAAATGAAAACCCTAGACAATTTTTCTCAAGTTCACGACACCTACAACATATCGCAGTTTCATCCATTTACAGCGAAATCCAGAATACCGTTACCTACAGTTCTTTTTTCTTAAGTGGGCCTGTAGTGGCTAAAAGGTCAAGGATGCTATGGTTGTGCAAATTGAGACTTTTTCTTAGGATCACAATATACCCAACGTATCACGGTTTCAAACAATTCCACCGAAATAAAGAATAACATTACCTTCTTTTTTTTTTTAAAAAAAAAAAAAAAAGTGGCCCTGTAGTGACCAAACAGACATTGATTGGTGGCTGCGCGTATTGAGACTTTTTTCAGAATTACAATATCTACAACATTTCACGGTTCGAAGTAATTGCACTGAAATCCAGAATAACGTTACCTTCAATTTTTGTTTTAAGTGGCCCTGTAGTGGCAAACGGTCAATGATTGATGCTTGTGTTCATTGAGACTTTTTCTCAGGATCACAATATCTACAACATATCACGGTTTCAGTCATTTTTTTACCGAAGTTCAGAATGTCTTTATCTTCGGCTATTTTCAAAACGTGGCACTGTAGTGGCCAAACGGTCAGTGATATGTGGCTGTGCCCATCGAGACTTTTTCGCAGAAACACCATATTAACTACGTATCACGGTTTTAAACAATTCAACCAAAATCCAATTTCCGTAAGGATTGTGCGGTATCCTTTGTCATTTTGAAGGGGTCATTGCCCCTGCAACCCTTTTGTCGCAAAAACGACAAATCCGTATTTCCTACTTTGAAGTCATCTTTGCATCGGCAGAGCTTCGTTTCTTTAAAGTGGCCCTTTTAAACAAGGGAATCATTTTTTGAAAAGGGATCCTTTATCCCCCCTTAACCTATTTTCCGGAAGAAACAAAAAAATATGTCTCGATTTATTTTTGGTCTAGTTTATAGGGGTGCCAAGTTTGAAGAAAATCGAATGAAGAGAAACTCTTGTGAAGCTATCTCCTTTACACTTTCATTTTTTGGACTTGAAGTGTTTTTGCCCCAAAGTCTTCAATTATACTTGTTGTGCTGAATGGTTGCGAAATATTTATGCTTATTTTGAGGGAAGAATGGAAACAGATGGTATTTGAAAATAATATGCTGAGGCAAATATTCGAACTCAAGAGGGACGGGAAGGGGAAACGGCGAACTCTTACCACGAAGAACTGTATAATTTACAGTTTTACCTAACAATGTTAGGACTATTACGTGTAGGTGGCGCTTAGGGTCTCGTAGGCAGTGGAACAAAGTGTGAACGCATGAAAATTTTAACTGAAAACAAAATCTCGGAAAGACCATTAGGAAGGTCTTGGCGCAATATTAAGTTGGATCTTGCAGAAATAGGAATAAACAGTAGAAACTGGAACTAGTTGGATAAAGTCAGAATTCAATGGAGAGCTTCTGTGAATGCGCCGTTGAACCTCCGTGTTCCATAGACTATTGCTGTAGTTTGTTAAGTAAATAGAATACAACAAACAACAATAATAAGATGAAGAAGAAGAAAGAGGAAGAGGTGGAGAAAATGTACAAGGAGGAAGAGAAGAAAAAGAAGAGGAATTCAAAGCGAGATAATGAAGAAGCAAATACAATAAAAGTAATTTCTGATTAAGACAAAGATCCTTCTGTGTATATAGAAATCGTGTGCAAAACAGCTCTAATAATTTTAAACAAGTGCGGTTTTCCCTTTAAAATTAAGTTTTATGTGTGTGTGTGTGTGTGTGTGTGTGAACTTTAATCTTTCTTCTCTGTACTAACACGTGGATGTAAATGTCGACTTCTGATACGAAATATTGGATCTCTTGCACATAAATTATGCATGCTAACTACCTGGATATAAGTCAAAGAAGTTATGAGGTAGCGTAGCGTAGTCGATAACGTTCTCGCCTTCAGGGCGAGTGGTTCTAGTTCGATTACTGGTGGGGGCACTCGGTCGAAAAAAGTGTAAAAAGCTTTTCAGGCCAGCCATTCTGAATGAAGTTTCCCTGGGTTTTCTTCATTTACACCAGACAAATGTCGGGGTGGTACCAAACTTATAAGTCCCAGACCGCTTCCTTCCTTCCTTTCCTCAGATTGTGTGCTCGCTGTGGGACACCATCCCTCGTACGTGACGATCTAAATGGCCAATCACCCTCATAAAGGTAATGAGGAAACAATTTCGTCACTGCCTTCGAAATTGCCCAATACAAGATATCAAGTTACTGGAAAGACGTTGTAAACTAGACTAACTCCGGTTTTTATTTTTTCGGAAATATAATTCACCTGTTGACCCCTGACCCAGAAAAAGTCGTTTGCTTTACATGATCATCATATACTAAGTCACAACTGACCCAAAATTCTTTAATTCTCAGAGATATCATTTAGACGTGCGCATAGTGCTTGCGCCATAAGTAAAAATAAAAGAACAGAATGAGTGATTTGATTTAAATGATTGGGTTTAACGTTTTTTAACCCTAAATACTATACGAAAGAGAACTTCAGCTCAAAGTGCGATGTAAATCAATACTAAACTTTGTGTTCCTGTCGGAGATTTATATTGGAAGCAAGAGCACAAATAAATAAACTTTACTCATTAGGATACGAAGAGGTGGAAGAGAACGAACAGACTAAAAGCAACTAAATAATTGCAAAAAAAAAAAAAGTGTACAATAGCGAGTATTAGTGAAATATGCAAATCATTCAATAACTTCGAATGAGAACCTAGTTCAGTATAACGTGCTCAAAAATGACAAACATGTAATAACCAAGTTTATGTCTGAGCTTCATGGCACGTATATAGTTAGAATAGTTATCAATTTTACAAAAGCACAATTCTTTTGCAAACGCATTGCAACTCCAAATTACATATTTACCTCAAAACTAAACAAACAAAAATCTAAATTTGTCACTCGTTCTGCGAAAAACGTAGGAAACATAGAAAGCACTAACTTTAAATGTTATTACTGCGTAAACTGAAACATAAATCAACGAAGCACATTCGTACAGGATTGATCGTTTGTTTTTAGGAACGTTATTTAGCATAACTTTATTTGACATTGTCATGTGGAATCTGTAATTACTTTTCAGCACTGGGTTAGCTAGCGTTAGAAAGTTTCTTTTCTTTTATTTCTTTTATTTTTTTTATTTCGTTCTTTTTTTTTTTTTTTTTTTTGAAAATTGATAAAATGTGAAGCACACGCAGTCACTGGTCATATAAATGGGCAAATATGAAATAAATAAAAAGTATATAATTTTCCTCTATGTTTCTTTATTGCTCATATGCATGTCATTGTCTAGTCAACACATGTCGCAAATTCAGGAATCTTGGTAATAAAGTCCTTTTCTGAACCCAAAAAGCTCAGCATGTGATTTGTTTATATTAATATTCTGACTATTTGATATAATTCGTCATGAAACCTGACATATTCAGCTAAGACTTGATAAAGGAAAAGAAGGACTTCTTTTAGATTTTTAATCTGAGAAAATTTGTTAGACCATTTAGCATTGAACAAAGAAGTTGTCGTTTTGTTTGCTATTCATATAAATTTTCTTTTTCTGTATGCGCCAGGATTCATTTTCTGCGTAATTCATATTTTCTTTTATTTCCAATAAAATAAAATAAAAAGCTATTCTCATTCTTCTCTTTAAGTGCATGTAAGAACAAGACTCTGTTGTTCATCTCTACTACAGAGCTTGTCTGGGGACTTTAGAAACGTTTGAGAGGTAGCCTTTACTCGAGAATATATCCTTTTCATATTCCTACAACTTCTACCAATTTCTTTTCAAAATGAAATATTGCTGTCAGGGGAACCAAATGGTGATAACATATCCTTCTGCACTATTGAATCTACCGTGTTTTAAAGAAAAAAAAAGAAATAGCTCTCGCCCACGTTCAAAGCATATTTTTGAAACATATTCCTTCTGGATAAAACTTTGAGGTTTAGATAACCGCCTTGCATATAGTTTCAATGTATCTCGTGTTTTTTATTCGACAAAAATATTATTTATCGTGCGTTACTGAGAATATCGTATGGAATACAAATGCATGCGCTATATTGTAAGACATGGAGAATAATAGGCTTTTCGTATCAACAAAAGGAGTGTTTTGCCTTTTGGAAATTCGGAAAACACTTCTTTAGAAAGAGAAATAAATTTCAACCATATGCATCCGTCTTAATAATAAGGGGGATGAAATGATAATTTATCATAAATATATTCTTATAAACCTTCTAAGATCTACTCTAAGCTTTTAAAATGTTATTTCCATCTTGACGTTCTGAGGTATGTGTGTTGTGTACAGTCCTAGACTATTTCTCCCATTCTCATTAAGCAGAACAAACTATTTACAGGACACAGAACAAGTAGCATGCAGTTGTACCACTAAGATAAATAAACAACTTTGATTTTGAAGTCGATGGCATTTAGAATATCACCAATAGCGATCTTCCTATGACGCGATTGACTTAGTAAATCACAATTTGCTTTAGGGAATTAGGATTTCTAAAATCTAAAATTCTATATTTCTTAAATATGAAATTTCTAACATTATTTACGACTTGAATATTCTCGAAAAGTGAAATGAATTTCAAAAATATTATATACTTTCTTTACATTGGTTTACAACCATTCTTGAATGTCATCAAATATTTATTACTTAAAATCAATCACTTCTATATTAAAATCATAACCACTGACAATAGCGATTCTTCGTTATCCTATTTGGTTTTCTGACGTTAATTACGGACTCGCTTTCTTTCCATCGCACTACCGCTATTCCTATGCGAGAAGCTCAGGAATGGAAGATGGTTATGAAGTTACTACAAAGATAATACAACAACTCGCAGCTCTGCTTCCCAGCGTTTACAGTTCTTTATTACAAAAACATCTTCTCTTCTGGCTGACAAAATCAGTGTTGCCAGTTTAATTACACAGTAACTTAGCCTTATCTATAGTTTTAGCATCTATGATAATGTTTTGTTTTTAGTCACTATAAATATGTTCTAATGCATGAACTCCATCAAAAATAACTGTCATTAAAAATTTCATTTCTTTCATATACAGACCGTTCAACTTTCGCTAAAGTGCTTAACAAATGCTGAGTTAGTTCGTCAACAAAAGTAGTGAAATAGATATGACTGGAAGGGAAGCGTGTGTAATTTTAAAGTTGATTTATAAATTACCGTAAGAGAACTTAACTCTGCGCATGATGTAGTTCACTTCTAAGACTTGTATTTAAAATATCAAAAAAACTAATCACAATTTGGTTTGCTAAAATGTTATGGAAGGTTTTGAAAGACAATTTCAAACTGCTGTAACTTTCCTGAATTAAAACTGAATTAGCATAATAATAAAAAAAAAAACAGAAAAAGAAAACATAGTGATCAACACAGTTCTGTCAACTAGAAGCAACTATTTACTCGAATCCTATAAAAATCTTTACTTCTGGAGTGGATAAAGTCTTCGAATGCATTCTGAACAGTCTTTTTTGTCGAAGACCTGCTTTATATGCATGAGTGGATGAGATCTAGCAACCATGATATATAAGGTTTGAGTTTTCTACCGCTACGCTGTACCTTCTGGAGTTCACATTCTAATTGCATTACAAAACTGTGCTTTTCCTACTGACCAATAGACCAATGTAGCACATAGATATTGCAGGTTTAGAAGTATACTGTCAATTTTCGAATATTTGTTAGTGTGATTGAGTAACCTGCAGTGGGTCACTGCGGCCATGGAATACTTTGCAGTCATCCTAAACTTCTTAAAGTGCAAAATATTCGGAAACAAAGAGTGAACCAATCATTAATATAATTTGTCCATAATCGTAGAAAATTAAAATTCATTTTCTACTCATTCCTCAAAGTTATTGCAAAATTATCCTAATGTATATTACTATTATTTTTTGATTGTTATTCCTGAGGAGCAGAATAGAATAGATTTCTAAACGTCAATTTCTCTTATTCTCGATCAATTCGTGTAACATTCGCTTAATTTTTAGTTACCCTAAATGCTGTTCTATGATGAAACGTTCAAAGTTGAATAATTACACAACTTCTAGCTTCATCATTAGGGCACGGGACTTTATGTCGTACAAAACTGTAAACTATGTATGTAAATATGTCATAAAAAAACTTGAAAAATATCACGAAAATTTTAAAAAAAAAGTCGAAAAGTGTCACCTCCCCAAAACACAGAAAAAAATTAGAATATGAGTACTTAATTTGCAAACTCATTTTTAGGGATCATTTTGTGATTTCATTTTTTGGTATTTTTTAAAATGTTTTATTTGAACATAGTTGACAGCTACAAAAGGAACATTTTCCTGTTGTGTTTCTAAACATATTTTTAAAGGAAAGTTTTATCCTATTTTTTAATGTTTTATTTTACTTAGCTTACGGTTTCAAAAGGATTTTTTCAATAAAACAATTATAAAGGATTTTCGTGTTAATTTGAACAGCTTGTAACGAATCTCTAGAACTTGTGGTTTCAGTTTCTTTTAGTTGAACAAATACATGCACACACAAATGCAGAGAATGTATATATTTCAATATCATACTAGGTTATACACTTGAAATGAAAAATAAAGATCGGAAAAATCAATAGGCAAAGTAGTAATTTCAACCATTGCATTGTGACACTAAGACCTTCTTCAGGTTCTCTTTTGTGAAGCTTCGCCTATTATCTGCAAGAAGCGAACGTTCCACATAGCACAAAGTCAAAGGAGGAGACTCCAAATATACTTACTGTATCTGCAGGTGTTAAACCTTCAACATTTTAAAGAATTAATTCTGCGTCACCACTCAGAATAGCAGCGATGTTGGTGAAAGTGCCATATCCATGATTATTGTTCAAGATGACAGTAAAGTTGTCTTTCACCAAATCTGCTGTTGGTTTCATTGCTGTTTACAACTTTGTTCTAACATTTTCTACAGTTTCAAGACAGTCTTGCACGCTGAGACCATTTGTCTCCAATCGCTCAATGGAAGACAGCAGAAACACAAAATTTGCAGAAATGTACAGACCATCATCTTTTAATTTAATACTAGGAACGCCTTCTGGAAAAAACACCTGCATTGCGTTTTCAATACAGACAGCGTTTGTAGCATGGTTAACCTTCTCCAACTGCTGAACATACACAAGGAAAATTTCTCCAGTCTGTTCCGGTTCCAAAATACCAAGCACAACATTGGCTATATAACGCCCACAACAGTCTGTCATTTTGTGCACTGATAACCAGAAATTTTTATTTTTCATTTTCTGCCGGATGTTACACATAGTTTCACTATAATCATTTTCCACATAGGCCTTCCTAAGTGTGGATTAGTGAGTGATTTCCTTGTCGCAGTACTTCTCCAAAAGTTCAGGAAGATTCGGGTTTTCCAACTTTCACAGAGGGATATCAGATGCGATAAATGATTTACACAGGTCCTTGGAGAAAGGTGACATTCCACGGCTCTGGTACGATGTCACATGTTGAAGTAGCGTTTGTGATTTCGCTTTCTTCCTACACACATTTTTTTATGTTTCGTCGTATCTAAATGTAGCAATACAGATCTTTTCGAATATAACATACTGGATTCACAGAATTTACAGAACAATATCTGGTCATCTGTAGAGAACATTTCGCTCCCAAATTCTGCAACGTATGCTCTCAACTTCAACGAAACAGATTGCTTCACAGGAGGCATTCTCTACACTTGCTCCGCTGCACGCCTGGCTAAAACTACTGTTGATTTTGACTGAACGTAAAAATAACTATTTTTCAGCACAAAATACTATTTTGTTTGTTTTTGTTAAAAAGGAAAAATGTAAAGAAAAAGTGAACGGTTGTGATTGTCTTTCAAGGTTGTTAAGTGGTGACTGTGATTGTCTTCACCACAACCTTGAAGTTGAACAATGACCAGAGAGCTTTCTGTTTTAAACGATTTTCGACATTATAACGCAAGGATGTATTATTTATCCCGTACTAAATTTTAACCTGGTAGAAAATCAAATGCGCTTCGTATAGTCTGATGCAAGTTTAACGAACTACAGCGAGAACGTGGATTTTATTACTTTGGCAGAAGACATATAAAAATAATTGTTTTTTAAACATTATCTATTTTGTACAAGTATATTCCAAAATATATATAGATATATATTTTATCATTCGGAAAGTGAAAAATATGTTTCCAAACTGGAAAATGTGGAAAACATGTCAAAATATTTCCTATCAACTTTGCTTATTTCGGCTGGTTTTCGCCTGATACGTGAAGATCTCACCCCATTATCCAATTTCGATGTAAAATAAATATATAACATAAACTCCCTGGCCTTAGTCATCATCATTAGCTTTATTTGATGATCACATTCAACTCGTCGTAATAAAAAGTGGAATGACACCCATTACGTTTCTTATCTTCTATGCACCATAACAGAATTTTAGGAACCGAGAAAGCACTGTATTCTTATCCACATTGAATATACCATTAATTAATGGTGCAGATCTGGCTAAAATCGTAGTCTGACATTTTATTTTCTCTGCCGTGAAAATAAACGAAATCACATAAATATTTCTTGTGGTGCATTCAGCGGGAAAATGAAAAATATTAATTTATACAGTTAACATAACAAAACATGGAGACAGCAAATTTTATGAACCATGGGTTATTATGAAGGTACTCGAAAGCTTGCATTAATTTTGCATCAATTATGAACACTAAAATGCCGTTCTTTGGACCGCTCAGAGAAATGAACAGTTATTAACATATCGTGTTAAATTCCACTATATTTTTTTATTACAGTTGTACTATGAAAAGCATTCAATAAAATATTGTACCTTATTGAGACAGACATATTGCAACTATATTGTTGCATATTGCAAATTTAACTTTACATCATAACTACAGAAATCCAATATGTGCAAATATTGAGTCAATATGTTTTATTCTATACGAACGCCGTCCTTTTATAAGTGTTTCTAAATCAAAATAACAAGATTTCAAAATACTAAATGCATTAACTCACTTTAAGTGCCTGACATATGATATCAAAAACTATATGACTACATTAAATTTCTTGTAGATAGCTTGTTTCATTACTTTCCCTATTTAGTCATCGCAATTGTTTTACCCTGGTTTCATAACGGCACTTTGCATTGTCCATCCTCTAAGGTTCATTATATTCTAAATAATTAGTACTATAGTCTTTTACACAACAAAATATTTCTCGCAATTTCTCAGCCAAATTTGCCAAGAATTTTAGTCGGCTTATTTTACAGACTTTAACTTCTCTTTTGCACAACTGAAGAGATGAGACATATTTATTAAGAATTTTGTGTATTCCATAAACAAGTACAAGGTTCTCTAAGACTGAATTTTCAAAGCGTTAGTTCTGTAACACACGTCGAATTTATAGGTTCTTTCTGGTTTCATCTACTTTCTGATGTTTTAATGTTTTGTGCATTGATCTGAAAATAGCATCCTTCTGTTCTTGAACTCTATTGTCAGTGTGCTATTCCCTTCATCTTTTAACATGTTTTAATGTTTTGTTGTAACGTTTCTTTTTTTAAAAAAAAAAGAAAGAGAGAGAAAATATTGTAAATAAACACACTGCATTCAGTTTCCTTCAAACTCAGATACCGAAAACATATCTACAAACTTTTAAAATAACATAACTATATTTGCGGATTAAAAAAAAAAGAAACTGTTAACGTAAGATTCAAGAAAGTTAATAGCAATGAGAAACAAATGTAGCAGTATCAATAATTTGAGAATAGAACTTTAGTAACTCATTAATCCCTATTTTATAACAAGAGTTATGTAATTTACCTTTTATTACAATGCAACATCCATAGCACGGCCTACTGAACCATACCCTGACCTACTGTGTTCCAAGACATAGCACTTGCAAATTACTAATAACCCGCTGGAAATAGTCACAGCAAAGCTATCAATATTTATAGTCTCAAAAATTGAATAGCTTTGGGCAAGACAATGGTAAGCGCAACTTTCAGTCGAATTGAGTTATTACGTGGAACGGATTGGAATTGAACCACAGAACATAATGTACGAGCTTAATCTCGAAAATGTACCTAGAGATGACAAGAGAACCTTGTTTAGTATGTGTCATTGCATTGTATTGCATAGGAATGTTGAATTTTATTTTCCAATTTATTCAAAGGTTAGAAAATGTGTCACAACATTGTATTCCGCCGAGCCACTCAATTATACTATCTTACTTTACAGCTATTCAAAATAATAATAATAATAATAATAATAATAATAATAATAATAATAATAAAGAAAATAATTATGAATATACTTCGTGTACTAGTATTTTCTGTAGAAACATGCGGTCATATGGATCTGATCCGATAATACCACCAATTTACAAATTCAACTCTTGAAGTATACATATAAAACTATGCCAATTTCGTGATCAATAATTTGGTATGGATTATTGTATATTATGTTCCTTACTATGTGTGTGTATGTGTGTAGATATATACCACATTTTGTACAATCGGAGAAAAATCCTCGCTATGTCACTAGCTCCTCACTTCTGTACCAGACCACAGAAATGACCTTTCCGCCGATAAATGGCATTCTTACTAACACTGTTCACCAACGTGTGTATCGATCTACGGGATCGCTATGAAGAATATGTGCGTGGTAAATATAAATATTTTGAACACCTGTGTACAGTTTCGATTCCTTTAAATTCACAATATGTGTTAAGAACATTTAGTTGACATCCATTTGACATTTCTTATGTTTAATTATATTGTACACTCCGCATCAAAAAATTGCGAAGGTAACGTCATGCAGCTAGGCCACCCAATATATACATTCTTATCCCATAATCGTGTCTGGTAAAGAGACCCCCTCTCTCTTCTCCTTTCTTCTCTTTCATACTACAATTAGCTAACAACATGAACGCAATTATAATTTCAAACTACACATGTATTAGTATCGATAAAATAAAATAACAGAACCGAGGCGAAACAAGATTCATAAGTTTATTTGGGAGTAACTGAAACAAAAACAATGAAAAATTGAAACCAATGGATATGTATTACACAGAGGTTCAGAAATGAGGCAGAGAGAGAAAGAGAGAGAGAGAGAAAGAGAGAGAGAGAAAAAAGAAGCGAGAGAAGAAGAAAAAGAAAAGGGAGAACAGATAAAAATGAGGAATTTTAAACTTAGTAAGAGAAGAACCTAACATTATGAAGTTCCATTACCAGAAATCCAATAGTGATATAGAAATAAAGTTTGTTTTCATATATTTTTTCAGGACTATTCGAATATATACAGGATGCTTGAAACAGTCATTAAGTCTCTTTCAAAAAGGATAGCATACTCAATTTCCAGTAGAACTGTAGATCTCACAGACACTTCTAGGATAATGTCAAAACTTTAACACATGATTTGTTTTCGCGTGGTTCGGTTGTAAATTCGGTAGTGTTCAATGGACGAACTTATGCAAACTACATTCAAATAAACCCAGTAGGTAGCGTAGGTCATATCTTCTATTCCAGACTATTAGTGCAAAGTGAATCAGAAAAAGAAAAAAGAAAAGAAAAGGGAAGGAAGAAAAAGAAAGAAACATAAAATTGAATGAGTGCTATTTTACTGCTAAATTTTTTATCAGAAATATCCTATATTAAAAGTCCAAACCGTATCCTAAGAAAAGTTACAAATGTTCAGATAGAAAGTTGGATGTTCCTTATAGATGTAGCAGACCTTGCATATTTCAAATTTCAACGTGAATAAATCACACTGAATTATAAGATGGAAACAAATTTGTGTCGATTTAGTATAAATAATTTTTTGTTTCCAAATAACCACAGATGTTACCATTTTCTAGTCTTTTCCGAAGATTTATCTGTTCCGAACATCCAGCATCGCTTTCATCACTTGGGAATAGAACGTTGTAATTTGTAAAGATAGAATAAACACGCTAGAGCTCAAACGGATGAAGTTGGCTAGCTTATGGACCACCACTGGGTCGAGGATTCAAACCGGTACTGACCCGGTGATTCGACAGACTCGGTAACCCAGATGACAAAAAATATATTTTGCTTATTCCCTTGCATTTAAACAGTATTTCTTTCAGAGATGACCAGGACTGGAGATGTTATGCCCAGAGCACGAAAAACTCGACGCCGAAGTTGCCAGTTAATTATATTTTCCAGACCACGTCTATCGGTCTCTTGCTCCGTTTTAACTTTGGAACATGCACACGCACATGAAGTACGTGTGTACGTGATAGAGAGGGGGAGAAGTGAAAAATGCCATGACAAGATGTAACGGGGTACTTTGGTCCAAGTCCGGTTGCGCCAAGTTTTGTAAAGGTTGGTTTTGGTCAAATTTATTAGTTATGTAAATTTGACCTCGATTCCTGAATATGAGCATGTGATAATTATCATAATGATATGCATTATGCTAGGGTTCGCCAGATCTGAATAAATTAATATGTAAATTTATATTTGCCTACCAAGGCTGGGCTTTTGATGGTTTGCTTCCGAAAAGTGCACCGGTGCGATAGTAAACTAAATCATGGAAAGCTGAAGTTAACGCCGCGGGGCTTGAACCTCAGGTTTCCAAGTCTAATGTTCAATTAGCGATTCATGAAACGTAGAGAAATTTAAAAGTAATACTTCTAATGATAAACAGATCTCGAAGTTCTACTTTTCCCCCAAAACGGTATCACCAGGGCGCTAGGAAAAAGTAGTTGCGCAGCTAATTAGAAATTAAGCAAAACAGAATAAAATCTGTTTTACGCAACCTCCACAGAACGGTCACACGCTGCAAAGCTGAAAGAGAATTTTCTCGCTAATGCAGTTTTTATGGGACAGACTGTACTGACTACCACTAGGAGAAGCAAGTGAATTTTTGAATAAAAATTCAATTGCTGAATGCTGCAATAGATTTTTGATTTATTGAAATAAAAGATATAATGGAAATAAATCGAAATAATTCAAAATAACTCAAATTAATTATGACTGTGGTGGTCAGTTCAGGCATCTCCCAAATTACTGGTAATGTCAAGACAAAAAAAATGCTTTTACCATGTCTAGCAGGGGTGAGGAATTTAAATCTACTTTGCTTAAATAACGTAAGTTACACAGAAATTTGGTAACAGCAATAAAATTTTAATTAACTAAAAAAAAAGTTCGTTGTAACGTTTCAGGTTGAGTTTATGACATGCTTACAAAGCCAAAGGGTTTCTGAATGTTTCCAATGTAAAAAGGGTGTTTTAGCAGTTTCTCGGAGAATTCCTGTTAATTGCTCAGCCTGTGTGTGGGCCACGAAGACAGAAAGAAACGGGATCTATTGTCCAGAAAAGTTGGCCTTCCGTTACCTGCGATCGAAGCTGGTTGAATCGCGAAGTAAAGATGTTCATTTAGAAAAAAAAAAGAAATGGTGTTCTGGCTAACTCAAATTTTAATATCGAGTTGATTGTACATAATTTACATATGTAATAATAATTGCTTCTAGGCGATTGTCACAACTACCCCCCTCCTAAGATGAAGCAAGTGCTGCAACTTCGTTGAAGTACGGCTTCATCCCAAGAGAACATGGGTGATGTGTTACATTAAATGCACAAAATTTAAAAGTCCAAAAATAAGTTCCTAAAAATCCGAACCCTAAATAAAATTATTTTAATTTTAAAAAGTACATTAAAATCCTGGCTCTAATATCGACTTTGAAGTATTTCCGTTTTCAAATAAAATTTTCTTAAAAATCCTAGCTCTAGTTATTCATGTGGTGATCATTTTCTATATAATGACTTGGTAGTCAGTGTGGTCCCTGGTTTCAAGTATGTGGTCATTTTGAGCTTTCTTATTTGACGTGAGGCATGGTTTACAATAATACTGTGATATTTAATTTGACCATCAACTGCAAGAATTCATTTTCCCAAAGTACTGGCTTCCCTAGGTGACACACCAATATCTTTTAATACACTCCTCAGCGTCCGGACTACAGGGAAGGATGACATCAGAGTTAAGAGGGTTTTCTGGAGGCAGAGCTCCTCCTTATGCGAGGGCAAGGCCATGGCTCGCACTTGAGATTTCATTATCCGGCTGTACTTTCACCTCTTCTATATAACATCGTAATATTATGTGCACCATATTCGGAGGGCAAAGTTTCATATCAACGTACTGAAACTTTCTAAGTTCTTGGTGGCTGCTCGAGCTCAGAGCTTATCCACGTTCAGCTCGGCGCGTTCATCGCAGATATCATCACCAAGGTGAAGGGGTGCGTTGAGTCTCTTGCTCAAAACGCAAAACTCCCTTCAGAGCTCAAATCGGGAATTTCTCTCAACCGATGGCTCGCTATCTGTACATAACATATATACGTATGCATCTCTAGGCACTTTCACATGTATTTCAAAATTGTCTCTCTTAGGCCGGTTTCAATATAGAATGTCGCACTTTGGCGGATATCTTTGTCCATCTGTCCTCTTCATTCATATTTGCCTCACTTCGCAATATAGCCATTGGATTCAGGAATACGCTGGTTAATAACAATTTTTCTTTAGTATTATCGTGTCTATACTTCATCTTCTATTAAGGTGCCAGATTTATTCCAATGGAGCGTGCCATTCTAAAAGTTTCTCGTCTGCTGTTCCTGCAGTACATTCTGTATGCAGTTATTGGATTCTTTTTTTTTTCATCGCTTCGAATTCAAGTTCTTCCGATGTGGAATCATGGTGGTACTTCGTTTAAATTTATTCCATGCCGTCATAATTCAAGATAGGTTGCTTTCTAGCATGCTCTCTCTCTGACCATCATCTCGAACCTTGGGCCACTAACTAAGTTCTAATATGCCAACATCATGGTGAACTGAATGGTAGCGAAGCTAATACCATTCAGGTTGTCTTCAGTGCTTTTAGGTCTCTCTAGTGAGCTGTGACATAACAAACTTGTTCCTTCTGGCCAGTTGTCATCGGACATTTCTTGAAATTTAGCTCTCTTGACCGTACCCATCCTTATACCATACGGTCTATTTTGACCCTTCAGATATGTATAGTCTTTGGTATTCTTGCCTTTATCATGTGGGTTTAACCAGGTTAGACTGAAGTCGTCTTGCCAGTTTTCATCACTTTCTCCCTGGCTGAATACGGACTTTACCTGACGAGCGTAGTAATTATTTGAGTTACCTGGATTCCAGTGATAACTTTGATGCTGCAATGATCCTTCATTCATGTGTTCAAATCTTCCCCTAGCATCGGCACTGCAAGTGTCTTGCTCTCGGTATAAGGAAGTTTCCTTGTGAAATCTGTACTGGTCATTTCCTCTTCTGTATAAATAATTGCGTTCTCGTTCTTGACGTCCTTCATAGGAGTTCTGCACCTTGACGTACTTCTCGAGTCTTGGTTTGACTCTTATTTTCCCTGGAATTGTCCTTCCGCGCAGTTTATGCTTGACCTTGTGAGTCTTCAAGTTACTTGAACTAGTTGCAGGGTTGTCCATTGGAGAATGGGACTCCTCAATCTCCTGACTCGAATCCTGACGGGTTTGTTGATCCAATGCTTGCAGCTGTTGTGGCTTACTGCTGTCTTCTGGCACTGTCTGTGCCGATGGAGAATCGATTTCGATAATTTTTTCACCCATTGCAGGCTTTCTCTAATCTCTTTCGTCTGTTCTTCTATCTTTTTTGTCAGATTTTCCTCTAGCTGCTTTCTCAACTTCCGTTGTTCTTCTGTGTTCTTTTGAATCAGCCTTATTAGGACTTTTGCCCATGCTGGTGCGTCTTCAAGCGTTCCTGTATTATTAATATTGTCTGTGGGATCCATCTCTTGCTCATGTCCATCTGCAAGACGAGTTGAACTTTCTTCGTCGGACGACATCATGCTCCTAGGTCTCTGCCGCAAGATGGATGGACGCAACTGGGGCATCTGAAAAGACACTTATAAGCCTAATATATTGGTTAAGTTATCTTCACTGTTATAAGAAGTAATTTTCCTTCACACACGTAATCTAGGAGAAATTAAATTATTCACTTAATAAAAACAAATACTTCTAGAAAACGCTCTAGTTGCAGTTCGATACATACACACACTTGTATATTTATCAATTCATGAAATACGTGGCGCTTTGCTCGGAGCTTCCCTCTTAGCGCCAACACAACCTATTGATCCACATCGTTCAATGCTTAATATTAATTACCATAATATAAACATAAATGAAATATATAAATAGTTAATATTGAAATAAGTGAATATACGTTTATTTTTACTTCTACTAACATATGACATTACTGATAAGAGAAATAAAAATGCAAAATAAGGTAAATAAAACACTATAATAGAATATATACATTTATGTGAACGAAAGTGTAAATGAAACAATAAATGAATTTGGGTTATGTTTCATACATCCTGTTGCCTACCGGTTCTTACCCATTTTGATTTCATTGATTTTCTTCTTTTTCTTTACTTCAATCCACACAAAACAGAATAATTATAACTTTTTGTTTAGGTAAACAGAACAAATAAACCTACACATGATTTCCTCTCTTGCTTCTTTTTCTTCCTTATGCTGATAACGTTTTTTTTTTTTTTTTAAGAAGTCAATGAAACTTAGATATTATTTCTAAGTTGCTGTTGTTCCACTGAGAATTTCCATTCTACTTTCTCCTGTAAAAGAACGTAAGGTGGAGGGTAAACGAACGTTGATCGTTCTCTATTCGGTATGTGATAATAAATCGATTCTACTTAACGACGCTTCGAGTTTCGTATAGTATTTTCGGTTCCCTGTTCGGGTAAGCCAAGTTTTGTAACGGGGTACTTTGGTCCAAGTCCGGTTGCGCCAAGTTTTGTAAAGGTTGGTTTTGGTCAAATTTATTAGATATGTAAATTTGACCTCGATTCCTGAATATGAGCATGTGATAATTATCATAATGATATGCATTATGCTAGGGTTCGTCAGATCTGAATAAATTAATATGTAAATTTATATTTGCCTACCAAGGCTGGGCTTTTGATGGTTTGCTTCCGAAAAGTGCACCGGTGCGATAGTAAACTAAATCATGGAAAGCTGAAGTTAACGCCGCGGGGCTTGAACCTCAGGTTTCCAAGTCTAATGTTCAATTAGCGATTCATGAAACGTAGAGAAATTTAAAAGTAATACTTCTAATGATAAACAGATCTCGAAGTTCTACTTTTCCCCCAAAACGGTATCACCAGGGCGCTAGGAAAAAGTAGTTGCGCAGCTAATTAGAAATTAAGCAAAACAGAATAAAATCTGTTTTACGCAACCTCCACAGAACGGTCACACGCTGCAAAGCTGAAAGAGAATTTTCTCGCTAATGCAGTTTTTATGGGACAGACTGTACTGACTACCACTTGGAGAAGCAAGTGAATTTTTGAATAAAAATTCAATTGCTGAATGCTGCAATAGATTTTTGATTTATTGAAATAAAAATATAATGGAAATAAATCGAAATAATTCAAAATAACTCAAATTAATTATGACTGTGGTGGTCAGTTCAGGCATCTCCCAAATTACTGGTAATGTCAAGACAAAAAAAATGCTTTTACCATGTCTAGCAGGGGTGAGAAATTTAAATCTACTTTGCTTAAATAACATAAGTTACACAGAAATTTGGTAACAGCAATAAAATTTTAATTAATTAAAAAAAATAAAAGTAGTTACTAGTGAATGGAATAACAATTTAGAGTAGTCAACAAAAAAAATTAAATAACAGAAGAAAAATCTTTTCAACAGGAATCAATACCATTGCTTGATTTTTGAAAATGTTATTGGCAATACCTGAATTATTTTTATGGAATCAGAATGATTCCACCAGAGAACGTTAAATAGAGAATTTAGTCTGTTACCTCAGCATACAATTATGTGATTTCCTGAATCATTTCATACTTCTGATTAACAGTTCTTTTTTTAAATTAATTTCCAATTAAGGCTCAAAAAATACAATTGATCATGTTATTACTTGAATTCAAGTTCATTTATCACCTCCAGATATTATTATTAAGGAAGAATGAAATAAAAAAAAGAATAGAAAAAAATGAAAAGACTGTAGAGAAGTTATGATTGGATAATTTTGATTTACTTTAAAAGTCATGACTTGCTAGCGAATGGGAATGGAAACGTGAAATTATAGAAAAGATACAATAGAATAGAAGTGCACTTGTGGATCTTAATATTCATATATATACATATATCATATAACTAAATATTCATACATATAAACATTCAAATCATTATTCAATTTTATCTAAACAAATTACTAAAGAAAAATCAACGTTAATTACCATATAAACAAGCAATAAAATACACATATAATATTGATACAAAGTAGTTGGGATATCAATTGGACATTACTTTGAATCAGTTGACTTTTTGTCTTCAGTAATTAGAGTCCGTCTGTTCAATGGGTCGCTTAATTAGATAATTATCTATGAATTATCCTAACTTTTGTGTATATTATTTAATCTACCGATAGGCCGAAACTCTTGCTTTTACAAAAACCTTTATAGATGTGCAACTACAATTCGTTTCCGTTTACAAAGTGCCTATCCAAACAATTATAATCAAATAACTAATAACATTGAATTTATGTTTTATTCAAAGTGCAATTCTCAAATTTGCAGTTCCACAGACATGAATATTATTCTAAATATTAGGACTCGATACAAATATGGTTCTTATTTTGACCCTTTCTTCATTAATTATGTAACAGAAAGTCTTAGTTTATGATGAGGAGTTAAGAACTCAAAAGGTTATGCAATAAGATGTAATATTTCTTCAATAAAATAGAATAAATCGATAAAATAAAATGGATCACTGACATGCAACTGGATGAAAATTGGATGAAAATTAAGGCACGTTAATTGTTCATTCCGTATGGGAACGGAGAATCAAACAACACCAACAGTCTCGACCCGATTGGGGAACGAAGTAAAGAAATCGACGGATGACATCTGCCAAAATAGTCCGGCCTTGAGTCATAATGGGGAAGAAATAAAATAGCTATATTTCCTACCTTCTCACTGCAACTGCTCGCCATTTCTTTTTATGACTGCTTCTTACCAGGCACGTACTTTCTTCTTTGCGTCAAACTTGTTAAAAATGTAGCACTGGCACTTAGCTTCTCCTGCTTCTTTCCATTTGGGCCATGCTTCCGTCACAGTTCTATGGTTGAAGTCCTTACTTTGTATCCCGACACGTGCATCACCTGGGCTGGATACTCGGCTGGTCTCTCATTTGCCTCTTCACAGAGCATATGCTAGGGCTTCCATGGGATGTAGATGTTTGATTCTGTTCTCCTATGGAGTTGGCTGACACTTTCCACTATGTTGTCTATTCAAAACATGTGCAGCCTTTTCTATTGTTGCTAGAAGCACAGACATTTAGCAACCGATTATCAACTAGTTCCTTCGCCGCCACTATCAACTAGTTTGATCACCGCCACTATCAACAAGTTTGATCACCGCCACTATCAACAAGTTTCATCACCGCCACTTCTGCTTTTGATAACACTTTTTCTTAAAGGAAAAATAATTCGAAAAATATTTATTAATGTAGTCTACAGTGTTTGAACGATATTAATCAATAGGAAATGTTAGCTGGTAGGCCCCTCACAAAACACCACGACGGCGATGCACTAGCACATAGTTATTAATTAAGAATCACTTAAAAAAATAAGTTCGTCGATATTCGTTAGAGTGTGTGTGTGTGTAGAGCGGCCGTGTGTAATGTTCGACGAATGTATTGCAACTGCCGTAGCTTCTTTCGGTGTTAGGGCGCGTACCTATCTATAAACAAAAAGATCTTTCTTTTCTTTCAAAAAAAATAGTTGAGTTGAGTTGGTTCGTTGAGTTCGTTGTAACGTTTCAGGTTGAGTTTATGACATGCTTACAAAGCCAAAGGGTTTCTGAATGTTTCCAATGTAAAAAGGATGTTTTAGCAGTTTCTCGGAGAATTCCTGTTAATTGCTCTGCCTGTGTGTGGGCCACGAGGACAGAAAGAAACGGGATCTATTGTCCAGAAAAGTTGGCCTTCCGTTACCTGCGATCGAAGCTGGTTGAATCGCGAAGTAAAGATGTTCATTTAGAAAAAAAAAAAGAAATGGTGTTCTGGCTAACTCAAATTTTAATATCGAGTTGATTGTACATAATTTACATATGTAATAATAATTGCTTCTAGGCGATTGTCACAAAGATAGGGAAACTTCAAGAAATAGAGAGGGAGAGAGAGATGAATATAAATACGAAACATATTTATCATTATAGTGTATGATGATGAATGCACACACTGTTTATTCGAATTCTCGCCAGTAATGCTTTGTAAGTTCTCCAACAGAAGATAAATCTCTGTTTGCATCCATTATTTTATGCGAAAAAGTTATATTACCTTACGGGGAATCAAACGCAGATTTTCCGCTTGGAAGTCTGGTACTTTACCACTACACCACCGATTGCTTTACGCAAATTTCGTTCAACAAATGCTGTATTTTTTTCTTTCTGAGAACGATAACACGAAAAGTGTTTACTGCAGATCAATGAAGTGTTTCGAATGTCCTGGCAAATCCCTTGCCCTTTCCCTTGAAGGTCTGCTACATCCAATTTTCCGTTGGAACATTTGTAACTTTTCATTATGATATGCTTTGGACTTTTATTATAGGATATTTCTGATAAAAATTTACAAGTAAAATAGCACTCATTCAATTTTATCTTTCATTCTTTCTTTCTTCCCCCCTTTTTCTTTCATTTTTTTCTTTTCCTGATTCACTTTGCACTAATAGTCTGGAATGGAAAATATGACCTACGCTACCTTCTGGGTTTGTTAGAATGTAGTTTGCGTCGTTACGTCCAATGAACACTACCGAATTCACAACCGAACCACTCGGAAACAAAGCATGTGTGTTAAACTTTTGACATTATCTTAGATATGTCTTTGAGTTATACAATTCTACTCGTAATTGAGTATGCTATCGTTTATGAAAGAGACTTAATGAATGTTTCAAGCTTGTTATATAGATTCGAACTGTCTTGAAAAATATACAAAAACAAACGTTATTTCTATATTACTGTTGGATTTCTAGGAAAAGAAGTTTATAATGTTATATTCTGTTCTTGTTAGGTTTAAAAATCCACATTTCTATCTGTTCTCCCTTTTCTTTTTCTTATTCTCTCTCTCTTTGCCTCCTTTCTGAAACTCTGTGTAATAGACATCCATTGGTTTCAAATTTTCATTGTGTGTGTTTCAATATCACCCTAAATAAACTTATGAATCTTGTTTCGTCTCGTTTTTGTTATTTTATTTTATCGATACTAATACATGTGTAGTTTCAAATTAGAATTGCATTCATGTTGTTAGTTAATTTTAGTATGGGAGAGAAGAAAGGAGGAGAAAGGTCTCTTTACCAGACACGATTATGGGATAAAAAGGTATATATTGGGTGGCCTAGCTGTACGGCGTTAACTGTCGCATTTTTTTATGCGGAGTATACAACAAATAAATAAATAAATATCAGCGGTAATATTTTAGTATTGTTTGTTTTGCAACATACTGTGGTAATAAACAATTATAGCGATATTGTAAAACTAATAATAATAATAATAATAATAATAATAATAATAATAATAATAATAATAATAATAATAATAAATCACAGACACTTTGTTATTGAGTCTTATGTTTACTTTTTAGTTTATTTGTTTCAAGCTTATACCACGCTTGTTAAGTTAAAAGCAACTTGCAACCGTTGTTGGAATCATTAAAAAAATGTATAGTTAGAAAGAAAAATAAGTTTTATTTTATAAGAAAATAAGACACAAATAATTGAATTTAAATTACAGCAAATGAAGAAGCCAATTGTATTAGTGAAACTGAATAAAATTTACTTTAAATTGAGTTGTGGAAGTTCAATAATACAATAAAAGATGGTTATACGTTTAGAACTGCAAACGAATATACCCTAAAATATTTAAGATATTTAAATCATAATGTAGCATGTCATAGGCTTTAAGATGTAATTTTAATACGAAGGCAGGCTTGGAGGAATCCTTTTCAAAATTTCATCATGTCGCCTATAAATATTTATCTATAATGATAATCTAGTAAACTAGAACAAATCCATTCTTTCAAATACAACATTTATAAATAAAATGAATACTTTTCTCTATTGTCTTGAGATTACTTGTTTTGAATTGACTAAGTTAGTAATGGAGTTCACGTTAAATAAATATTCAAGTAAAGCCGTACTTTTAACATTTATTATATGGTTAATGATTTCTCTTTAGATGCAATAATGCTTACCTTCAGAAGTACAGGGAAATAAAGTGAGCTCAGTCTGAAAGAAAGTAAAGGATTTTGAATTTGAAAAGTATATAATAGAATAAATAAGCGTCAACACATTCCGGACGTGCCTTTAAATACTTGGAATTTCCCTGTAGACGACGTTTTATTTTTGACATATTTGAAACGTTCATAGAAAATACAGTTTTCAACACAATGTGGTTTATTATTCCATTCTATAATCTACAGAACTTAACACTGTACCTAGGCATATAACATGCAACACTTGATATTTATTTTCTTACTTGTCTTAATTTATAATATGAATAACGCAAATCATGATAGAAAATTTTTACAATGTAACTAAAAATATAGAAGCACCTTATATGCATGTACCAGGGAAGCAAGAAAGTTCGTGCGCTTTTGAACCACTCCCGCTTCCATTTGGCTGCTGCGGCGACATCTGTCCCCGTAGCATGAAAGTTTTGACTGTTTGGGAAAGCTTATTCATTGACGCATCAGCCACGGTGAATATAACAACGCATTTGTCAGTGTAGGGTGTAAAAATCGCTCGTGATCATGTCAGTGTCAAATGAAGTTTTTTAGAGCTTGTTTGCTTTACGAGTTTAAATTGGGGACAAATGGTGCAGAAGCAGCTAGAAAAATATGTGTTGCGCTCGGAGAGGGTGTAATAAGTAAATGTACAGCACAAAAATGGTTCCAGACCTTTTCAACTGGTGACGAGACCTTTCAAGATAAGCCTCGCTCTGGGAGGCCTAAATCAGTGGATATGGACCAACTGAAGGCCTCTATTGAAGATAATTCCAGTCAAACATGTGAGGAACTTGCTCACCGATTCGAGGTAAGCAGGAAAATTATTCGGGTACGTCTGCATCAGTTGGGGAAGACCTGAAAACTGGGTCAGTGGGTCTCTCACGAGCTGACCGCTATGAGCCAAGTTCTAAGACTAAATATCTGTTCATTTTTGTTGACGAGACACAAAATCTGTCCAATTTTGGACCGTATAATAACTTGTGACGAGAAGTGGGTCATGTATGACAATAAAAAACGGTCATACCATTGGCTATCACCGAATGATCCGAAGCCTTTGACTGCAAAACCGAACATCCATCAACACAAGGTTTTGCTCTGTGTTTGGTGGACTACAAACGGTATCGTGCACTACAAATTCTTGGAACGTGGTAAGACAATTACCAAAGATGTGTACTCATCACAACTGAGAACGGTAGCCACCAAACTGACCCAGAAACAGCCAGCACTAGTGAACAAAAGAGGTGTGCTCTATAACCAGAACAACGCGCGCCCTCACACCGCAAAACAGGCGCTGGAAGTAATCTCAGAACTTGGTTGGGAGCTTGTATCTCATCCTCCCTACTCCCCAGATGTCGCCCCTTCGGATTGCCATTTATTCTTGGCCATAGACAACTTTATGCGTGGCAGGCAGTTCAAGACTGAACAAGACGTCAAAAATGCAGTTGCTGAGTTTTCCGAGTCTCGGGAACAAATATTCTACAAAACTGGCATTTACAAGCTTGTTGAGCGCTGGGAGAAGGTTGTAGAAGCAAATGGAGGCTATTTTGCCGAATAAACAAACCGTTAAAACCCTGTAATTGACAGTTTTCTTCCATAGTATAAAAGCGCACGAACTTTCTTGCTTCCCTGGTAATATGTACCATGATGAAAATGTTTTTGCCTGTACAGGCCCTGTACAGACATTTTTGAGCCTGTTGTATCCGTGTTTAGTGCCTCTCTTCCCCTTGTAAATTGGTACAGGTATAAAACAGGGATCACAGGGGTCCTTTGCAACCATGTTTGGTGCCTGTATCGGCCTGTGCCTCGCCTGCAATGTAAGTGAAAACATTACATGTAAGACGCAGGTCTTGTAGCGAGAAACTGTACACGGTGTGTAATGTGGAAAAGTACACGACATTCCATGTTCATTGGATGTAAAAAGCGTATAGAAGGGACTATGTGCGCAAACTGGTGACAGACAAAGTACATGGCACGTGTAAAGCACAAGCATGAGATATGCAGCGAGAATGCTAGTAAATAGTATACATACGCTGTTACGTAATTGTGTATAGGTTGTGTATAAGGAATGTATTTCGAAAAGAACAGGTAATGTAGGGATAACCCGTACAAATGTCCCGATCTAGCAGTGACAATAACATGTTTTCAGTCTAAAACAAGGCGAAAACATTTATCTATGGAGTGCACCTGTACAGTTACTGTAAACATGGGCAAAGCAGACCATGTCAAAATATAATTTACATGAAGAAAACATGTAGCAACCACATGTCTCTGCTTGATATATTTGTACAGGTGATGCACAGGCATAATACAAATACGTTAAATTTTGATACATGTACAGGTGCTTAAAAAATGTCTTGGACCTCGCCTGTTTTGGGCGTGAAACAGGCAGAGAACATAATAAGCGCACATGAACCTGTATCTAGTGTTACAAAGGTAATGTTCACTGACTGTTTTTTCAAACAACATATTTAGATCATCCCATGTACGTTTGTGTGCGACGGACAGGAAATGTACAAGGCATGTTTGTATTGCCGACATGGAGGTAACAGTCACGATAGTCAGTTGTCCGTCGTTTGCTAAAACCTCCACTAGAGTACTCAGCAATCAACGTAAGTGGGAATATGTGACAGGCAGACTAGTTTTGTTACGAGGTGGGCGTTTTATTATACGAAAAAGCTCGTCTTTTCTTCAGTAATACGTAAAGAAAATATAAGCCGACTGTTATTAATTGTTTTTCTATTTTGTTATCTTTCCAACAATCGTATTTCAGTGTGAATCATTACCTGGCGGTTTGCGAATTGTGTAGTGGAAACTGATAATCATTTACTGAGCTCATGGATATTCTTACAGATTGTGCTATTGTTCAGTGGGAAGAAAACACGACATGTGTTATGTAACTCGGCGATGACATAAACCAAAAACAAGACCTAAAAGTAGGTGGTTACGCAACTTTCAAGTGGACAAAGAGTAAACGGTACCGAAGACTAATAGAATTCAAAGGCAATTTGGGAGTCTGACAGGTAAAGTAAAGTAAGTAAGTTCGTCCTTCAAGTCATAAGTGATACTCTTTTGCACCTGTTAAAACTTTGTAGTGCAATATTGTTCCTGTCTTAGAACGGGTACTGCTTCATATATATTTTTTTCGTATACGGAAAGAGGCTTACCTTCTAGGGACTCTCGATATACTTGCACAAGTACAAGGTAAAGTTCGATTGGTAAATTCTACCCGCATATAATTCCTATATACGAACCTTTGTTCAATAGCTTCCGTAATTATTTATAAGAAAATGATAACACTATATTCAGTACAGGGAAGTTCGTTCAACATTAACAATATTACACTACCAAGTTTAAACAGATACAAAAGAGTAGCACTTATGACTTGAAGAAGGAACTTACTTACTTTACTATACTTGTCAGACTCCCAATTTACCTATGAATTATATTAGTCGTCGGTACCGTTTACTCTTTGTCCACTTGAAAGTTGCGTAACCACGTACTTTTAGGTCTTGTTTTTTGTTTATGTCATCGCCGAGTTTCGTAACACATGTGTTATCTTCCCATTGAACAAAACTGCAATCTATAAGGTTATCCATGAGCTCAGTAAACGATTATCAGTTTCCACTACACAATTCACAAACCGCCAGGTAATTACAACTGTTTTCTTTCCCACCACATTACATGAACATGCCACGGGTAAGGGCATAATGACTTGTACTGTACAGCACATGCGATCTCAAGTGTTCTGTTCCTGATTCCTCTCAGGTTTTTTGTACCTAATTCATAGTATGTACATACTATGTTTTCCGATGTAACGACTTGTGCTGTACATCACCCGGTTTCATTCCCAGCACTTGGCATGCCCATGATGTGTTTAACGGCTTAACGACTTTGCCTGTCCAGTGCATGTAATATTCCCTGTTCTGTACCAGAACAGGCGTCCCTGTTTTTCGTCTGACAGGTGTTAAACATGTTCAAATTCCAGACACTCTACAGGCACGCCTGTAAGGTGCCTGATGCTTTTCACCTGGGTAAGTTATAGTTGAAAAACAGCAAATGATACACAATGTAAGAGTTTACAACAATGATGCTTGTTGTTTGCACGTGAAAACTGAAAAATCACAGGTAATTTGCCTTTGTATGGAAAAGTTCAAAACACTTTGGGACGCATAGAGCGATATCACATTTAGGGCAGTAAAATTTAGTCTATTTTCGTGCTCACCTACATGTTTCTTTTTTGTGTCTGCCTCAGCAAACTTTACACGAGCTGTATGGTCTCAATATGTTATCCGAAGATGGTACTTTGTGTGGGAAGTGACGCCCTGTGACTGTGTCAGTTGTGGATGAAGTTGAAGATCTTCACCAGCTTCTATAACAAGAGTTTCACAAACTTCAATGACAAAATCCGCTAGAGGCAAAAAATTGTTTTTGGTTTTAATTTCTTAAAAATTATCTGTGCATTCGTCACTGATCTTATGAAAAGGGGGAAAAACTTCGTCCACCATTTCAATGTCTGTCGTTTGAAAGGGTAGTAGCTCACCACTTAGTTATTCCGATCAACACCATTCCTGTTGAAATTATAATCCATTACAGCATCGGGCTTTGCATTTTCCCGTCGACCCCCTTATATTTTACAGACGCTTTCGAAGCAGTCGCTCCATGTTTTGTGTTAAGTATCCTACAAATACATCCCATGTATTCCTTCATCGACAAAGCATAAGCTTATTGCTGTGGTAGAATGTCACTTTCTCCTTTATTAGTTTGTTTACAATTACTTTTTTCCTTTGGAAAATGTTTTCTGTTTGTTTGTACAATTCCTACGGCAAGAGTTTCCTGTTCTCAAAGGTATAAATGCACTGTTCCTCATCTTACCTTCCACATCTTCTATATCTTCGTTAGTCTCAAGATCATCACTCACAACAAAATCAGAATCAGAATCAAGGTACAGAATGTCCACAATTTCATCAACATCTAATAACTTCGACGAAATTCTCACAAGCTAAAGAAAAAGGCTGCGCCGTCCTACAAAGATGCAATTACAGCTCAGTTGTGACAATAACTGAACACCCACGCCATCTAGCGCCTAGAGTCTGAACTACATAAACACAATTCATAAATACACGATACAAAGTGCGATTATCGCCCATCGTTCTATAGCAATAAAAAATAATGAAGTGCGAACATAGCCCGCATCTCGTCTAATGGGACAAAACCTTCATTGTGAGCTATACTCGCAGTCTGTCTTTAATGTGTTAAATATCTAAAATATAAGGTATTAAAATAAGTCATTAAAGAAAGCACCAAATAAATGAAAATAAACGAAGAAAGGAAAATGAAAGAAGTAAAGAGAAAAGTCATAACTTTAGATATGTAAGTTACAGGAAATACTGACGTCACATCCTGAACGCACTTCATGCGCGTTGTTCACTACAGCATCTACAGCTGTGAAAAGAAAAAAAAGAAAGGTATTAGTTACTAACATTAGACCCTAATAAGTAAACTGTCAATTCGATATTCAGTAATAATAATACAATCCTACTTTATCTGAAAGCTAACTAACGTCGCATCTAACATTATAACGTATGTGATATCACAACTTCTGCTATGCCTGATTGTAACTTTATTTAAACCTAAAATGAAATAAAATGAAACAAATAGAAATCAAATCATACTAAATAGAAGAAATGTCCTCATGGTACTTACTGATTTGAACTCTCAGAATGCTCACCTGTTTGCTAGAAAGATTAATCTATCTGAAAATAAGCAATAATACATTATTATATTATTATTGAAGGTATGCAAGGTGTGACCTCTAAGTCATGTACACCATTAAACTTGTTTTGTACTTTCTGTACCTTTTATTTTATGCCGTGTAACTTTGTAGATGACCGTAAGAAATGCCCATACAGAGTTAATTCGATAGTATTCACATTTGTTTTCACACGACCAAGTTTCTTGCTGCAATATCTTTACCGAAAGTAATATGAACAGAGGAGTGTATATACTTATATTGGATTATTTTTCTCCTTACTTGGTATCGTGGTGAATAGTGCTATATAATAACTGTGTACTTAGCCGAAACAAAAATATTTTTTCCTTTCCTGAAAGGAGAGCTTTTCAGGATTATGATCTTTACAGTACTACAGTCAGTTTTTAACGAGGGTTAACATTTGGGCTGGAGGACTTTTTATAGAAATATCATTGAGCAGTTCTTCATTCAAAGGAATCATGCCTATTTGATTTGTGTGGTTTGAAGTAGAACTTAAGTGTGGCCATTGACAACAACGGATTAATGGTAGGTATATCTGCATTATGATAAGTTTGCTTGTAATGTCGTCCAAGTGCTGAAGCCAACTAAAGGAGTGAGAGTAGTGGTGTATAGAGCATATCCTTCAGAGAAAGTATCACTGGCTTAGTCACGGGTGAGTCATAATGGATTTAGTCACGAGCTGCCACGGAAGCACTTGTCATTTCAGGTCTTCTCATTCGTTGCCAATATTCCGTAACTTTTACCAAACCCTCCACTTTCTTTCCATTTCCTGGTTGTAGACATTTCTTCAGGTCACTGCTTTCAATAGATGGTGTGATCTAATTTCATGCGTCGAAGCTACTGGCTTTACTTCGGAACAGTGATGATTTCAGAGTCCGAGTGAAATTTCCTCTCCGAACATAGATCCTGTCGTGCTCAATTTTCATACTACCTCTTTTTACGCCGGGTATATTGAAATATTCCCTCTACCGGTGAAAATCTTCTGAAACCATCACTGTTGAAGCCAGAGGTAACTACGGCATCACGTAGTACCCACTGAATACAGGGCGACTTCAACTTTGATTCACCTAATAATCTCAGGCAATGGAATTTACAGATGTTAACTTAGGAAAAAGTGTTGGCGAATCTTGAATTCAAGATTTGCCTAATGCAAAATTATGTTGGTAGTATTGACAAGAAATGACAATAATTTGTAGTTTCTAAATTTAAAAAGTACATATTAAAACAGTATAAGCAGAATTACAATATATGAATAGATATTATATGTTTGACATCGAGCTGTGATAATGTTACGTGTCGTTAGAAATGTGTTAGAGAAAATAAAATGAAATGAATGAAATCCTACTAGAGTTTGCATAAATCATCAAATAAACGAATCACCAAAAATCACTAGTCACACGTAAATGAAATGTAGTGACACACTGCATCAACGCACTTTATTATATCTATTTCCTGTTCTGGAGTTGATACATTGTCATTTCATTCGCTGCTTGCTTCTGTTTCAAAAGATCTACAAATCTATATATATACTTTAAGTATTCATTCCCTGCTTTCTTGTTTATTTTGGAGTGGCATGCTTCCGTTCAATTAGTTGTAGTAGTCCTGTATCCATTGTTATAATAGGCTTGTGTCCATTGGTAAAGTGAGCTTGTGTCGCTTAATCTTGAATCTGTTTCTTTCAAGAATATTTTTCTGATTTCTTAAAATTCTTTCATACTGAAGGCAAATTTCAATCATTTAAAAAGTTTAGATACATAGATACAGGAGGAAACATGGAGGATGTGATACTGTTTTTACATAGAGTTTCAAAAAGTAACATGACTTTGTCTCTGTTCCAGAAAGGGAAAAAAATTGTTAGAAACTACTCGAGAGATAAAAACTTAATTGCAACAGATTGTAAGTATATTCAACAAATCTATTACGAATCCTGAAGAACAAGTAAAAATGGGATAACAATTCAATTACACTTTTATACATCGAATGATGGTGACGAACTGTCCTTATATCGATATTTCTCATACAAAACTTATTTCACACCAGTCACTCATCCCTCAGTTTTATCCATAACAGCAAGTGCAAGCAGACGACACGTATTAAAGTTGTATCATGAGGAGCAAACTTGGCTGGAGCAAGATATTCCAGGAATTGATTGGGGATCGGGATAAAATAAAGAATGCTACCCAATTAATTGTTTACACATACCACCACGATTTTTTTCTGAAGCTGGGGTATTGCAAATGCAAAACTCTCATATATTTGTTGTTCAGGTTCGAGACTGTTTTATTCAAGCATGTGCATTATCTAACTGAAGGGAAATCATATTTTGGATATCAAGAAACAATAGGATGAAAGTGACACGCTGGCATTATCTTAGTGTTGAACTACCCTCGAATTATACGTTACTTTTATGAATCTATCGGAGTTTCTTCTTTATTTTTCTTTTTAGTGTTTTCGTGTAATAGGTACCTTTCGTGTTCTGAAAGAAGCAGAGTTCATCATATGCAACCTCAATTACTAAACTATAAAAACACACCTCTTAAAACTCGTTGTTTCATTTATTACTTTTTCAATCTAAAGCAGCATTGAGCCTAATCCAACCCAACCGTATCGTTTATGTCCCATCCCAACAGTGCACCGTGCCAGGGATGGGTTAATTTTTGTGTCTTTTATGTACAATTACTTATTTCTATCGTTTATAAAAAATGAATTACGCTTAAATAATGTTTTTTCTACGGATTATTTTTCTAAATAAGTTTGCAAAAACTTCCGTATAATGCCCTAAGGAAATCAGTAAAATACGCTTGAAAGAAACACAGGACAAGATTAAGCAATACAAGCTTATTTTATCATTTGTAACTTTATACCTACTTGACCTACAGAGTTGAATTATATATCAAACAAAGGAAATTTTATTTGTAAAATATTTTGTTGTGAATTCCAAGACCGTAGAAGTGAACCTAAGGTGAGAATTCAAGGAAAATTCACGTTTGTTCTATAGACGGTGGTGGCAAAATTGGATATGGCAACCAAATTGGACGAGGTTCAAGAGGGATGTTCGGGTACTTCCTTTAGGATATTACTACACTTGATGTAGGAAACTATCCTATAAGTTTCATTAAGCTACTAATTTTTGCTGGGTTTGCCAAAATATTCCCCTACATACTGGACTATTTAATAAGAGTGCGAGAATATTCTCAAGAGGAAATGTTAACTATTAATGAGGACGTCCGTCAAGCTGGCCCGCACAAATTTCATATTCAAACTAAAACAGTACCAAAAATTTGTACCCAATATGTACCAATTTGTACCCCTAAAATTAGAATTTGTACCCCCACCAATTTCGAAAAAATTGAATTTCTGATGGCGGGCCAGCTTGATGTCAAGTTGACCCGCACAATTTATTTTTCTTTCCAATTCGAACAAAAACGGTACCAAAAATTTGTATCCAATATGTACCAATTTGTACCACTAAAATTAAAATTTGTACCCCCACCAATTTCGAAAAAAATGAAGTTTTGATGGCGGGCCAGCTTGATGTCAAGTTGGCCCGCACAATTTATTTTTCTTTCCAATTCGAACAAAAACGGTACCAAAAATTTGTACCCAATATGTACCAATTTGTACCACTAAAATTAGAATTTGTACCCCCACCAATTTGGAAAAAATGAATTTTTGATGGCGGGTCAGCTTGACGTCAAGCTGGCCCGCACAATTTATTTTTCTTTCCAATTCGAACAAAAACGGTACCAAAAATTTGTATCCAATATGTACCAATTTGTACCACTAAAATTAAAATTTGTACCCCCACCAATTTCGAAAAAAATGAAGTTTTGATGGCGGGCCAGCTTGATGTCAAGTTGGCCCGCACAATTTATTTTTCTTTCCAATTCGAACAAAAACGGTACCAAAAATTTGTACCCAATATGTACCAATTTGTACCACTAAAATTAGAATTTGTACCCCCACCAATTTCGAAAAAAATGAATTTTTGATGGCGGGTCAGCTTGACGTCAAGCTGGCCCGCACAATTTATTTTTCTTTCCAATTCGAACAAAAACGGTACCAAAAATTTGTACAAAATATGTACCAATTTGTACCACTAAAATTAGAATTTGAACCCCCACCAATTTCGAAAAAATTGAATTTCTGATGGCGGGTCAGCTTGACGTCAAGCTGGCCCGCACAATTTATTTTTCTTTCCAATTCGAACAAAAACGGTACCAAAAATTTGTACCCAATATGTACCAATTTGTACCACTAAAATTAGAATTTGAACCCCCACCAATTTCGAAAAAATTGAATTTCTGATGGCGGGTCAGCTTGACGTCAAGCTGGCCCGCACAATTTATTTTTCTTTCCAATTCGAACAAAAACGGTACCAAAAATTTGTATCCAATATGTACCAATTTGTACCACTAAAATTAAAATTTGTACCCCCACCAATTTCGAAAAAAATGAATTTCTGATGGCGGGCCAGCTTGATGTCAAGTTGGCCCGCACAATTTATTTTTCTTTCCAATTCGAACAAAAACGGTACCAAAAATTTGTATCCAATATGTACCAATTTGTACCATTAAAATTAAAATTTGTACCCCCACCAATTTCGAAAAAAATGAAGTTTTGATGGCGGGCCAGCTTGATGTCAAGTTGGCCCGCACAATTTATTTTTCTTTCCAATTCGAACAAAAACGGTACCAAAAATTTGTACCCAATATGTACCAATTTGTACCACTAAAATTAGAATTTGTACCCCCACCAATTTGGAAAAAAATGAATTTTTGATGGCGGGTCAGCTTGACGTCAAGCTGGCCCGCACAATTTATTTTTCTTTCCAATTCGAACAAAAACGGTACCAAAAATTTGTACCCAATATGTACCAATTTGTACCACTAAAATTAGAATTTGGATCCCTACTGATTTCGAAAATATGAATTTTTGAAGGCGGTCCAGCTTGACGTCAATCTGCCCTGCTCAACACATTTTTCTTTCCAATTCGAATGAAAACTGTACCAAAAATTTGTATTTAACATGTACCAATTTGTACCACGAAAAGTAGAATTTGTTCCTCCACCCATTTCGAGAAATTTGAATTTATGTAATTTTTAAAACTATACCTTACCTTTTGCAAACCAGGAGGTAGTGAACAGTACCGAAAGTACAGTTCGAAAGTACAGTGGACACTACAGTTCGAAAAGCCCCCCGGAACAAAATCATAAATACGCCACTTGCCTTGATAATCATTACAGTCGATCTTGTCGCCTTTCTTGTGAATCGGAACAATGATTGATTCGTGGTGGACGAAATCGTATCCGTGGGTTTTCTCGGGAGTCTCTCGTTTTTTCCCTGTTTCTCATTCCACCATTTCTTCCATCATTCACTTACAATTTCATCCGTCTCCTTTAGCACTTTGCTTGCATAAACGTGGAACTTTAAGCTAAAGAGTTCATTTCATTTTTTCGATGATTGATCCCTTCTAATCTTGTGGCAATTCCTCCCTTTTTTTAGGTGAGGAAAATGAGTTTCTGTAATTCGTTTCACAATCCCCCCCCCCCAGCTAAAATTAACGCGGAAGAAATTAAGTCTACACCCAGAGATTTGTATTGTTTCCATTCTTTAATCAATCTGTTTAGTAGTTTAGACGTGGTAGATGTATTTTCTTTAATTTTTCCTGATTGGCTTTATATTAGAGCGATATTATTATTTTTAACTTAGTTATTTTCCCAAGTTAAATGTTCAATAGAACATGCGAAGTTATGCACAGAATACATAATTATTAGTATTAGAGACACCAGTCTATGTAAGAACATTCGGACATACTAACAGACACTGAACAGTGTTTATTTAAGAAAATGATGTTCCGGGGGCAGGCTCAACGGTATTCGGAGGAGCACTTATTATTTTCACATGGTACTGTTCTATTTATTATTATATTATAGACGTATTATTCTGGTCTCCTCCGGAAGCACTCACAGAGCTCCGGGGGGGGGGCACTAGCCAGTAAAAACATGTCTGGAAAACATGTCAGCCCTTAAAAACATATCAGAGTTCCGGGGGACACTAAGTATCTAGTTAAAATTATTACAACTATTGTATATACACTTTATGTTTTAATTACGGTTAAAAGCAGTCGGACCCCTGCTAAAAAACCGGCCCTCGAAACCATTTCGTCAGGCCTGTTGATCGGTTATAAATTCTTTTTTGTGATATATTATACTAAATTGAAATTTTTCCAACTCTCAATTCTGTAGTATTAAACTACATCAAGCAACTTCCCTCCTGCAACTTGACCATGATGATAAGACTTAGATAATGGGAGTTGTCATTAGCGGGGGTGATGGGAAATGTGTCCCCCCAAATTTTTAGGTAAAATACCAAAAAAGATAACGAACGCAGTAATATGAAATTTAGTGAACTCCATGCATCTCCCCCAGAATTGAAAAGCTAACAAAGAGTATGCTCAGAGGCCAACGTTATCTTTCTCTTCACTCCAACTCCTCATTGCACTGGAAACTGCCCTCGACGTTGGTTATCCGACCTGCGACGCCAGCAAGGTCCATGTAACTGGTTCGCTCCCTCTTTCGACTTGCTAATGCTAATTCAGAGACCTTTCGCATTTTTATCTAAATGGCTTTTAAGTTGACACAAACAATTCACGATGCGAGTTTTCAAAACACAACTCTTTTCGTAAGTAAGTTGGTGTTTGCATTAATTAAGAGAATACGTATGATTTCCTCTTCGATATAACGGTTCTCAATAGAGGGTGGTTTGCCTCGTTTTGGTTGCATGATGAATTCTTGGTTGATCTATTCCTCTAAACAGAAATAAGAACTGGATACAAGATTTTTTTGAAAAAGACAAGAGGGAGGAGGATGAAGTACGCACTTGCTAAGTCATGTGATGTATAGAAGCAATGAAAAGCTTTAACCTTATCTCTAAACTAACAATGGAAGACTAAACTAAAGATTACACTATAGACGAATTATATTCAGATTGTGAAATCTCACAATGAACCTCAGTTCCGTAAAATTATTCCTCAAGACGGATGGGGAATTAAATCCAGGATGGGAAAATTAAACAAGTAATTGACAAAAAAGAATAAATAATGCTTTGTTTTTAAACTAAATGTATAAACACTAAAGAGAAAAATTCAAACTTGTCAAAATTGGTGGGGGTACAAATTCTAATTTTGGTGGTACAAATTGGTACATATTGGGTACAAATTTTTGGTGTCACTTTTGTTCAAATTGGAAAGAAAAATAAATCGTGCGGGCCAGCTTGACGTCAAGCTGGCCCGCCATCAAAAATTCAATTTTTTCGAAATTGGTGGGGGTACAAATTTTAATTTTGGTGGTACAAATTAGTACATATTGGGTACAAATTTTTCGTATCGTTTTTGTTCGAATTGGAAAGAAAAATAAAATGTGCGGGCCAACTTGACATCAAGCTGGCCCGCCATCAAAAAATCAATTTTTTCGAAATTGGTGGGGGTACAAATTTTAATTTTGGTGGTACAAATTAGTACATATTGGGTACAAATTTTTCGTATCGTTTTTGTTCGAATTGGAAAGAAAAATAAATCGTGCGGGCCAACTTGACATCAAGCTGGCCCGCCATCAAAAATTCAATTTTTTCGAAATTGGTGGGGGTACAAATTCTAATTTTAGTGGTACAAATTGGTACATATTGGGTACAAATATTTGGTATCGTTTTTGTTCGAATTGGAAAGAAAAATAAAATGTGCGGGCCAACTTGACATCAAGCTGGCCCGCCATCAGAAATTCAATTTTTTCGAAATTGGTGGGGGTACAAATTCTAATTTTAGTGGTACAAATTGGTACATATTGGGTACAAATATTTGGTATCGTTTTTGTTCGAATTGGAAAGAAAAATAAATTGTGCGGGCCAGCTTGACGTCAAGCTGGCCCGCCATCAGAAATTCATTTTTTCGAAATTGGTGGGGGTACAAATTCTAATTTTAGTGGTACAAATTGGTACATATTGGGTACAAATTTTTGGTACCATTTTTGTTCGAATTGGAAAGAAAAATAAATTGTGCGGGCCAGCTTGACGTCAAGCTGGCCCGCCATCAGAAATTCATTTTTTTCGAAATTGGTGGGGGTACAAATTCTAATTTTAGTGGTACAAATTGGTACATATTGGGTACAAATTTTTGGTACCATTTTTGTTCGAATTGGAAAGAAAAATAAATTGTGCGGGCCAGCTTGACGTCAAGCTGGCCCGCCATCAGAAATTCAATTTTTTCGAAATTGGTGGGGGTACAAATTCTAATTTTAGTGGTACAAATTGGTACATATTGGGTACAAATTTTTGGTACTGTTTTAGTTTGAATATGAAATTTGTGCGGGCCAGCTTGACGGACGTTTAATGAGGTGCAGTACTATCAACGTATGCGAGCTAAACCAAGGTTTTGAAAAAGTTTAACTTTCGCCTAATAAGAAAATTAACTATGTGTCATCGCTTTGATTGACATTTGCATATCTGGAAGGTATTAGACGAATCTTGAATAGGCGAAACTTGAAGCCCCGTACTACAGATATGCCAATTGCTAGGTTGATAGGAACATCCTGGAAAAAAAGGTTCACGAAGTTTTACTGCAACTTTCATTTTACAGAGCTGCGTATATATTCATTTTCTACGCTTGAGAAGGAAGTGCTATTCGTTGACATAACAAGGCATAATAAACCAGAAAACAAAACGTTGTTTTGTCTTGGTTTGAGAAGATGAAGTTTCGTATTGAAATTGTTTTGCTGAGTTAAAGTTACGTAAAATCATGCACCAGGTGTTCATGTTATTATTATTTGAGATATTCCTTTCGGCTGTTTACGAAGTTCAGTATTTCCATAACATTATGTTTCTAATTATGCAGTTAATACGCATTCTAATTATACTATCTGACAGAGATTGTTTATTTTTAATATACACGTGAATAAAAAAGGGACATCCGAATCTTTGTCAACGTTTGACAATAGATCCCGTAGTTACATGTGAAATATTCCTTTCTCATTGCACTATAGATGAAGTACAGCAAGAGTTCTCAAAACGTGTAAGACTGTGACAACATGCTATTATCAGACTACTTAGAAAATGCTGCAATAATGATTCGTAGTGAAGTTCATCATTTCGTTTTCTTTTTAATGAAAATTCTGCTGTACTGTTCGGAAAAACATTAAGTTTCCGTATCATTCCACATATAAGAAAACTATTATATCTGTACTCTGTTATAATATTTTTAGAAAGTTGATTACCTGTTATAAACAGTATGCGATGTCCAGGGTTTTGGTTTGAAAAATGCTGTAGGCTACATTTGAAAGTGCAAACAATCTTCAGAAAAAGGACTTCAAGTGGAAAAATATCCTGATATTAAAGAAATACAAGTATCCTTGAGCATGCACTATTGTGTCATTTTCTACACCTCCAACGCCTTTTATATCCTCAATGATGGTAAGGAAAAAATGTTTGCAATCATTTACTGTACTTACAAATTTTACATTTACTGTAAAATTTCATCTCTTTTATCCTGTATTTAGGAGTTTCTTTACTCATACATATCTAGGCATATCTGATCGTTTGAGAGATACTGAGAAAAGAGCAGCTACCCATAAGAGTGTTTGAAGAAAATATGACATTATATAATAGTAAAAGTAGTTTGTGGTAAAGTTACACTTAGAACATGGCGATAACAATGAAGAAATAATGCCTAGGAATATTTCTTGAACTTACATTTTCAATCCATTAATGTTTCCAACTATTCCTGTTCAGTCGCTCTTCGTTTTTTTTTTTTTTTTTTGTTTTTTTTATTTTTTGTTTTTTATATCTGCAAACGCTGGATGATTGATAATTTTTATAAATGTCAACGTGGCGTGTGTGACGCGTAACGAACTAGTGTGTAGTTTCTTATGCATAACAATTCGTGTATTTAGTTATGTGTTTTCAATAGAATAAATAAGCATATGGCATTTATTCCGAAGTTGGACGTCCGCTTTCGCCACGTTTTTTCGCTGTCAATTCCTTTCCACAGTTTCTGCAATTTGTTATTAGGTTCATTAACAAACTTAAAAGATTTTGCTCGTTATCAACGTATTGCTTCACAAATGTTAAAACTGTTAGTTCACAGGCCTTGTACATCCGCCATGTTGATAACATAAATGCTCGTTACTTTCCCACAATGCAACTGTTCGGTTACCTTGTGCCAAGTAGTTCCCTCCGCTCGCTGTATAGTCTCATGTTTATAACCGCTTATATATATCAAATAAACAGATCTTTCGAGACCCTTATATATTATAAGCACACAAACGATCGAATTATCCATATCTTCCCTCTAAATTTTTAAAATTTTGCTGGAAATGGACGTCCAACTTTGGAACTTAACTCAAGCATATTGTGCATCGAACTTTGTGTTTAAAATAATAATGCATCCAACAAACATTAAAGTGGACCTAACCGACAGGATTGTGTTCCAGTTGTGCTTATGATGTGTGTGGTTTGCGAACTTGTGGCGCAGTACTTTCATTTTGTATTGCATTGTCAAAGTGCTGTAATAATTCGTAATGGTGCAGGATTATAACAATGGAAGAACTTATAGATAAGAAAACTGTGTTCAAACGTGAAGTAACAAGGTTGATACACACAGTGAATGAGAATAAAGACAAGCCTAATTTCAGTATCAAGCTGTATACTGAACGTGCTACACAATTACATGGCGATTGCACAGAGCTCATTACGAAGTTCATATCTGTGGGTGATGAAAGTGATTTTGAAACACATGACGAAGAATTTAATGAAGTGCAAAATAAGTTGGACTCTGTCTTAGAAATCTTATACAATATGCAGTCACCTAATACTGAACAGATAAATAGGGCTACATCTAATAAACACTGCACAGATGTAAAGTTGCCAGACTTAGAACTTCCTACGTTTTGTGGTAGAGTGCAGGATTGGCTAACGTTTTGTGATTTATTTGTTGCTGTTGTTCATAATAACAATCGGTTAGGCAATGCTCAAAAGTTGCAGTATTTGAAGAAAGTTGTGTCAGAGGAGCCTGCTGTATTGTTGCAGTCCATTTCAATATCTGATGATAATTATAATTGGGAGTTACTTAAATCCAGATACGAAGATGTGAAGGAGCTAGCAAATCATATTTTGAGCAAGTTGATTACTCATCCAGCTGTGAAGAATGAGTCATCAGGTGAGTTACGAAGATTGGTTGACAATAATGTTCAGTGTGTCTGTGAACTTAAGCCCTTGGGCCTTCCAGTGGAGCATTGGGGTGTGGTTTTAATTTACCATGTGGGTGAGAAGCTAGATAAGAACACCAGAAAACAATGGGAGCCTTCATTGAAGAAGAACGAACAACCAACTTTCGACCAGCTGAAAGAGTTCATATTACAACGTGCCAAAGCATTAGCTGCAGTGGGTGCAAGGTCACCTGCGGACCACTGGCGTCATTTAAAAGGACAGCGGTAACAATTGCCTCCCCCCAAGAGTTTGAGGAATGCATATACTTTAATCAATTGTCTACTAATATACTAGTACAAAACGTGAAAGTCTTATGTCGGTGGTACTTTTTGCCGCCCCCAAGTGAAGTCTGAAATCACCCGACTGCGGCGAGCACGTCTGCTATAAAAACAAACAAAAAAGGCAACAGTTAGTGTATCATTCAAGTCTAATTGTGTAATGTATCACGTGTAAAAATAACCACAAACTATATAAGTGTCAAGAGTTCATAAATGTGTCAGTGAATGATAGGCATAGTTTTATGAAAAAGAATTCGGTTTGTTTCAATTGCTTGACCTTAAACTGTTCAGTAAATAAGTGTAATGTAAAGCAGGGCTGCCACACTTGCAACAGAAAACAACATAATTTATTACATTTTGAAAGAAAGGATTAAGTAGATAATGTACCTAGGTAAATTGTTTGCATTCAATAAATCAAAAACTAATTCCTCAGATGTTGTTGTCCACCGTTGTCATAAATATCAAAGATAATGCAAATAAATTTATACAGTTTCGTGCTCTTATCGATTGTGGCAGTGAATCAGGGGTGTAGCCACGGGGGTCCCATCGGGGCCAGGGCCCCCAAACGAACAGCTTTAAAGTTTACATATAATTAAAAATTTATGGTAAAATGGTATGGGCCATAAAACAACGCTACTAAACTAATTACTAAGAACATTATATTTTTATATGCTGTTACTGGTGTTTTAAAGAAACATTTTTTATCAGATGGAAAATTCGGTGAAAATTAACGTTTTTATTTGGATTTCATTCGCTTTTTTTTTAATGCTACTTGGGGTAAAATAGGGAGTGAGATATAGCTGTTAATAAAGTAATTATGATTTTAGTCATGAATAATAAATAAATACTAGCAAGCCTGCACGTCCTGCGCAAGCCGAGAATACTATTGTTGTCTGAATGATTGAGTACGATATAAAATTAAAAATATTTATTGTTAGCAAAGTAGTTTTGATAACACGTTAATAATAATTTAATTAAGAATTTCTCGATAATTACTCGAATTTAAGACGTCCTCGAATCTTACCCGGGATTACTTGAACCTGAACCCACAAAGTGGGGTTGATGTATATATTTCCTGAAAGCTTGGGTCAAGGTAAGATCAAAACCGACCTATGTGAAGTTGGCCCCCCCACTTTCAAATTTCGATTCGAAACTGAAGCCAATCGATTGTTTTTCGTTTGTTATTGATTGTTTTGAAGAAAAAATCGTTTGTTTCGAAAAACGTACAAAAATATTCAAAAAATAAAGTTGGGGGGGCCAACTTCACACTAGCCCCCCCACTTTAAATTTTCGATTCGAAACCGAAGCCAATCGTTTGTTTTTCGTTTGTTATTGATTGTTTTGAAGAAAAAATCGTTTGTTTCGAAAAACGTACTGATATATTCACAAAATAAAGTTGGGGGGGCCAACTTCACGCTGCCCCCCACTTTCAAATTTCGATTTCAAACTAATGCCAATCGTTTGTTTTTCGTTTGTTATTGATTGTTTTGAAGAAAAAATCGTTTGTTTCGAAAAAGTTACGAAGATTTTCACTAAATAAAATTTGAGGGTTGGCAATTTCCCGCTGGGCTCTCTAGTATGAAATGTCGACTCAGAACTGAAGCCAATCGTTAGTTTTTCGTTTGTTATTGATTGTTTCGAAGAAATATCGTTTGTTTCGAAAAACGTAGCTACAAAAATATTCAAAAAATGAAGTTTGGGGAGCCAACTTCACACTAGCCCCCCCACTTTAAAATTTCGATTCGAAACCGAAGCTAATCGTTTGTTTTTCGTTTGTTATTGATTGTTTTGAAGAAAAAATCGTTGGTTTCGAAAAACGTACGGACATATTCACAAAATGAAGTTGGAGAGGGCCAACTTCACGCTGCCCCCCCCCCCCACTTTCAACTTTCGACTCCAAACTGATGACCTATCGTCTGCTTTTCGTTTGTTATTAATTGTTTCGAAGAAAAAATCGTTTGTTTCGAAAAACGTACAGAAATATTCACAAAATGAAGTTGGGGGGCCTTCACGTCTTCACGCTGCTCGCCACTTTCAAATTTCGATTCCAAACTAATGCCAATCGTTTGTTTTTCGTTTGTTATTGATTGTTTTGAAGAAAAAGTCGTTTGTTTCGAAAAAGTTACGGAGATTTTCACTAAATAAAATTTTGGGGGTTGGCAATTTCCCGCTGGACTCTCTAGTATGAAATGCCACCTCAGAACTGAAGCCAATCGTTAGTTTTTCGTTTGATATTGATTGTTTAGAAGAAAAATGGTTTGTTTCGAATAACGTACAGTAATATTCAAAAAATAAAGTTGTGGGGGCAACTTCGTTTGGAAAAACGTACAGAAATATTCAAAAAATAAAGCTAGTTGTGCCATTGAGCCGTTTCATGCTGTAGAATACAGTCTGGTCGCCCCTTGATGTTATTCTTAAACATCTATAACTTACTCTCTAATTAAAGTAAGAAGACTACTTTGGTGACAATGTGATTATGAAGGATGAAGCATCCCGCCGATATGTATTTCATGTATCTGACAGTAATTCAACGGACAAGCTTGGGAAACTCTCTCTCTCTCTCTTTTTCTTTTTTTTTTTTTTTTTTTTTTTGCATCAGGATATTGGAGATGGCATTTCTTCCCCCTTGGGGTGCACTCATAACAATTTGTTTAGAAAGCAATGAAGTAGTTCACTACATGCTAACACCCCTATATGCGTACGTGTTGATTGTATGGGGGAGGAGGCCAAAGTTGGACAGGTTTTTGAGTTTCAGTTTTTTTTTTTTTTGTCGTAAATTACATTTATTTTCAGAGCGACTTTTTCTAAGAATATGCAGGGAATTGTACAAATATTACCTCGTTGAGATCTGCGTTCTTTAGAGTTTCCAACGATGTATGAATCATTACTCTATGGTAATTAAGTGTGTCACCAGAGTTCCCATTGTGAGTGTCTACGATTTTGTTCAAGTCAGTACAATTACGAACACAAAATGTGCATCATCAGAGCCAAGAATACAAGTTGGCATCATCAAACCACACCCTTGGGGTTTCATATAATGTACTACTTTATTGCTTGACATAACACATTTTTTGAAAAATGAAATGAAATGAAATTTTTGAGTTTTACGTCCCACGTTTATGCCGGTTAGGCTAAAGGAGACGGAGATGATGAGAGATGAATGAAATGGTGGAATGAAGAAAGTGGGAGGAAACGGGAGAACCCCGAGAAAACCCATGCACACGGTGTTTGTCCACCACAAAGTTCACTTGGCGGGAGCAGGGTTTGAACCCGAGACCCCAAGCACCAGAGGTGAACGCTCTACCACTGAGCCACCGCTGCCCATTAACAAATTCTTTGAGTGTACTCCGAAGGAGGAAGGACAGGGGCGTCATTTAGGGTGGCCAGGAGGGGTCAATTGCCTTCCCAAGAGTTTGAGCAATACATTTACTTTAATCAATTGTCTAATGATATACTAGTACAAAACGTTAAAGTCTTATGTCGGTGGTGCTGTTGCCCCCCTCAAGCGAAGTCTGAAATGACGCCTCTGGGAAAGAAATGCCTTCCCCAAAATCCTGATGCAAGAAACAAAAAAAAAAAAAAAAAAAAAAAAACACGTAGAGTTACCCTCCCCTGTCCATCGTGGTACCCTTCTCATACATCAGTTTGGAGTCGGAAGTTGAAAGTGGGGGGCAGCTTGAAGTTGGCCCCCTCCAACATTATTTTGTGAACATATCCGTACCTTTTTCGAAACAAATGATTTTTTCTTCAAAACAATCAATAATAAACGAAAAGCAAACGATTGGCATCAGTTTGGAGTCGAAAGTTGAAAGTAGGGGGGGGGGCAGCGTGAAGTTGGCCCCCTCCAACATTATTTTGTGAATACGTCCGTACGTTTTTCGAAACAAACGATTTTTTCTCCAAACCATTCAATAAAAAAATAAAAAGAAACGATTGGCTTCGGTTTGCAATCGAAATTTGAAAGTAGGGGGACAGTGGGAATTTGCCCCCAACTTTATTTTTCGATATTTCTGTACGTATTTCGAAACAAACGATTTTTTCTCCGAAACAATCAATAACAAACGAAAAGCAAACGATTGGCATCAGTTTGGAGTCCAAAGATGAAAATGGGGTGCAGCGTGAAGTTGGCCCCTCCAACATTATTTTGTGAATATGTCAGTATGTTTTTCGAAACAAACGATTTTTTCTTCAAAACAATCAATAACAAACGAAAAACAAACGATTGGCTTCGGTTTCGAAACGAAATTTTAAAGTGGGGGGGCTAGTGTGAAGTTGGCCCCCAAGTTTATTTTTTAAATATTTCTGTACGTTTTTCGAAACAGACGATTTTTTTCTTCGAAACAATCAATAACAAACGAAAAGCAAACGATAGGTCATCAGTTTGGAGTCGGAAGTTGAAAGTGGGGGGGGGCAGCGTGAAGTTGGCCCCCTCCAACATTATTTTGTGAATATGTCCGTACGTTTTTCGAAACAAACGATTTTTTCTAGAAACCATTCAATAAAAAAATAAAAAGAAACGATTGGCTTCGGTTTGCAATCGAAATTTGAAAGTAGGGGGACAGTGGGAATTTGCCCCCAACTTTATTTTTCGATATTTCTGTACGTATTTCGAAACAAACGATTTTTTCTCCGAAACAATCAATAACAAACGAAAAGCAAACGATTGGCATCAGTTTGGAGTCCAAAGATGAAAATGGGGTGCAGCGTGAAGTTGGCCCCTCCAACATTATTTTGTGAATATGTCAGTATGTTTTTCGAAACAAACGATTTTTTCTTCAAAACAATCAATAACAAACGAAAAACAAACGATTGGCTTCGGTTTCGAAACGAAATTTTAAAGTGGGGGGGCTAGTGTGAAGTTGGCCCCCAAGTTTATTTTTTAAATATTTCTGTACGTTTTTCGAAACAGACAATTTTTTTCTTCGAAACAATCAATAACAAACGAAAAGCAAACGATAGGTCATCAGTTTGGAGTCGGAAGTTGAAAGTGGGGGGGGGGCAGCGTGAAGTTGGCCCCCTCCAACATTATTTTGTGAATATGTCCGTACGTTTTTCGAAACAAACGATTTTTTCTCCAAACCATTCAATAAAAAAATAAAAAGAAACGATTGGCTTCGGTTTGCAATCGAAATTTGAAAGTAGGGGGACAGTGGGAATTTGCCCCCAACTTTATTTTTCGATATTTCTGTACGTATTTCGAAACAAACGATTTTTTCTCCGAAACAATCAATAACAAACGAAAAGCAAACGATTGGCATCAGTTTGGAGTCAAAAGATGAAAATGGGGTGCAGCGTGAAGTTGGCCCCTCCAACATTATTTTGTGAATATGTCAGTATGTTTTTCGAAACAAACGATTTTTTCTTCAAAACAATCAATAACAAACGAAAAACAAACGATTGGCTTCGGTTTCGAAACGAAATTTTAAAGTGGGGGGGCTAGTGTGAAGTTGGCCCCCAAGTTTATTTTTTAAATATTTCTGTACGTTTTTCGAAACAGACGATTTTTTTCTTCGAAACAATCAATAACAAACGAAAAGCAAACGATAGGTCATCAGTTTGGAGTCGGAAGTTGAAAGTGGGGGGGGGGCAGCGTGAAGTTGGCCCCCTCCAACATTATTTTGTGAATATGTCCGTACGTTTTTCGAAACAAACGAGTTTTTCTAAAAACCATTCAATAAAAAAAGAAAAAGAAACGATTGGCTTCGGTTTCGAATCGAAATTTTAAAGTGGGGGAGGCTAGTGTGAAGTTGGGCCCCAAGTTTAATTTTTAAATATTTCTGTACGTTTTTCGAAACAAACGATTTTTTCTTCGAAACAATCAATAACAAACGAAAAGCAAACGATTGGCATCAGTTTGGAGTCGGAAGTTGAAAGTGGGGGGGGGGCAGCGTTAAGTTAGCCCCCTCCAACATTATTTTGTGAATATGTCAGTACGTTTTTCGAAACAAACGATTTTTTCTTCAAAACAACCAATAACAAACGAAAATCTAACGATTGGCTTAAGTTCTGAGTCGACATTTCATACTAGAGAGCCCAGTGGGAAATTGCTAAGCCCCAAATTTTATTTAGTCAAAATCTCCGTAACTTTTTCGAAACAAACGATTTTTTCTTCAAAACAATCAATAACAAACGAAAAGCAAACGATTGGCATTAGTTTGAAATCGAAATTTGAAAGTGGGGGGCCAGCGTGAAGTTGGCCCCTCCAACTTTATTTTGTGAATATGTCAGTACGTTTTTCGAAACAAACGATTTTTTCTACATAACAATCAATAACAAACGAAAAACAAACGATTGGCTTCGGTTTCGAATCGAAATTTTAAAGTGGGGGGGCTAGTGTGAAGTTGGCCCCCCCAACTTTATTATTTAAATATTTCTGTACGTTTTTCGAAACAAACGATTTTTTCTTCAAAACAATCAATAACAAACGAAAAACAATCGATTGGCTTCAGTTTCGAATCGAAATTTGAAAGTGGGGGGGCCAACTTCACATACGTTCAAAACCGGTTACCAAAATTGGGGAGGTCTCATGCATTCCGCTTGAAGGCAGCACTTTACTTATTTTTATTAAATTCTTTAAGCATGTGTATAAAGTCCGTTGTAGCCGCTCCATAAAGTCCGGTAACAGAAAAATCTGAAATGGTGAAACAGATATGAAAACTAAAAAAACTTCTTCTATCATTTCAAAAGTATCACGTATAAAAGTAAAATAAATTGTCCCAGGGTCTCCCGCAGGGTCCCAGACGGGGTCCAACTCAAAATTTTTATATGGAAAGGCGGGAGGTCAACTTCCATATCGTATGAAAGTTGGTATTGAATGAAAGAAGATAAATCAAGTCCCGACTGTATGATAAGCATGTGTAAAATAGCGGTTAGTCAAAATATCAACACAATCTTCATTGCAAAGTCTATGGCCATTCGTATGAATCTGAAACGGTAGGATAGGTGTAAAAACAGAAACACGGATATGTTATTATTTCAAACTTATAATGATTCAAAGTATTAAAAAAATGTTCCAGGTTCCCAGACGGGTCCCACTCAAAATGTTGAAATGGGAAATGGGTTCAAGTTGAATATCGTATGAAAGCTGATGTGAAGTGAAAGGTGAAAGAAGTCTCGACTCTTGATGATAAACCTATCCAAAATAGCGGTGGGTCAAAATGTCAACATAAGTATCATTGAAAAATGCATGCCCATTCCTATTAATCTGAAACGGCGAGACAGGTGTAAAACAACACAAAAACAAAAAAACTAGAATATTTCAACACAGCATGATAACTATCCCAGGCCCGAATGTCATGTATGTTGAAAATTTGATGGAGATCGGTGGGTGGTTCAAGAGTTAAGTTCTGTTTATTTTTATATATTAATCTCCCCTCCCCCTCCCGTAGGTTCTATCGTTAAAGTAAAAATATTAGAAAAAAGCTTTCCAGACTCGAACGTCATCTATGTTGAAAATTTGATTGAGATCGATCGGGTGGTTCAAGAGATTGAGTCATAAACATAGTCACTTTCAATTTGGATCTGAAGATTTTTTGTTCACAGACACCGCAATTAATATATAGATTTTTGTCAAGAAATCTTAAATCAATTCAGTGCAATTTTAAAAATCAGTCTTATATATAAAAGTCACCAAGAATGTTCTGTCGCTTTTTGTGGAGGTCTATGTTCCATGGCCTTCACACCATGAGTTGAATGCGAATGGAGATAAGGCGAATCCGAGTTGTTGGTATGAGTATATCCAACATACCTCCTGGTTCTGACAGTTCAGTTACACCTTGAACTTGCGTAAGGAAGAATGAACGTGGGGACTCCACAGAGGATCTATGCTGTACGAGTTCCAACTGGGGTCAAACCCCGCTATAACGGGGAGAAAGATATGCCAGAACACCTTCCACGGGGAGGAAGGCCTTTGGTGAGGATGTCGTGACTACGCGGACAGTGCAGCGGGGGTTTAACAACTTTAAGGACGGTGACCAAACACTCGAACTCGCACCACATGCCGGAAGACCAACACATGTACAAAATGAAGATCTTCATGCAGCAATTGAGGCGAACAGTGGCCAGACATGAGAGGAACTTGCACTACAATTCAGTGTGAGTAGGTAACCATTCGGCAGCACCTGCAACAACTGGGGAAACACTACAAGTTGAGTCGATGGGTCCCACATGATTTGACTCCGAGCCAGAAGACAACGCGAATTGACACGTGTGTTTCTTTGCTGTCTCGTCTGAGGAAGGAGCCATTTCTGGACAGGGTGTTGACATGTGATGAGAAGTGGGTCTTGTACGAAGCTCCACGGCGCCGTCATCATTGGTTAGCACCCCACAAACCGCTTCGAAAACAGCCGAAACCAGCACTGCACTAGAAGAAGGTCCTCCTGTGTGTTTGTTGGACTGCTCGCGGCATCGTGCATCGGGAACTGCTACAAGCTGGTCAGAGCATCAATGAAACTGTGTACTGTGAACAGTTGAGCAGTGTTCAAGAAAAACTCAAAACTCTGGAGCCAGCACTTCTGAATCGCAAAGGGTCCTCCTGTTACAGGACAACGTTAAGCCCCACGTGGCTAGGATGACCCGGGACACCATTTTACGTCTTGGATGGGAAACGCTATTGCATCCGCCATACTCCTATTGCACCGTCCTATTGTCACTTGTTCCATTCCTTGGACAATCACCTTAGCGGACGACAGTTCAATTCTCCAGCAGAGTTGCAAAATGCACTTGATACCTTACCTTCTTCGCTTCACGCCCACAAAATTCTACCACGATGGAATCCATGGTCTCCAGAACATTGACAGAAAGTCGTCGATGCTGATGGGGGACTATATTTAATCTTCCAGGTACGTCTTAGCCTCAGGTGACATATCGATGTTGGAAGTGGTGGGTGAGAACTTTCTTGGTTAACTATGTAGATAGGTTCTGTGTACAAGGGCTTAAATTGAATTAGTTACGCACATAGGTGTAATGTTTGGTCAGGGGCAGTAGTTATTGGTGAAACATAATAAAAACTACCTGAATACAATTTATGGAGAAAAAGCAATAATAATAATAATAATAATAATAATAATAATAATAATAATAATAATAATAATAATAATAAGCTAAGGAAAACAGTCTGTTTAGTTGTCCGGAAGGAAACCAACATTTTTCCGTTTTTCGGGCTACACCCCTGCAGTGAATTGTCGTTTTTGAAGGACGTTGCGTCCAGAAATTACGCATAAACAAAGAACAAATAAACATGAGCATATCAGGTGTTACTGGTTCTAATGTTGGAAATTCTCATGCAATAGTTGGCTTGTGTTTTCAATCACTGTACAGTAATGATAATATTCATACTAAAACAGTAGTAGTCCCTAGAATTATAAGTAACTTACCTAGAGTATCTCTAGGTAATTGGGAAATTGGGAAACAAGTAAACTTAGCAGATCCACAGTTTAATAATATACCTATTTATGTGCTGTAAGGTGCTGATGTTTTCCCATTATAGTTGCTCAGTGGGAGACACGTAGGTACGAATGGAATCCCTTTTGCCATTGAAACTTTGTTAGGTTGCTTATTGTGTGGTCAGATTAACTTGTAAAAGGGAAAATCGTCGTTGCCATAGAAACCACCGTTTCTTAATTTTGAACATACTAGATTCGATTGAAACGAGAAAACTTTTTTTATCGGACTTCTAAAGAGAATGAAATAAAATAACTAAATACATGACCGTGTTTATTACATCTAGGATTCCCAGTCACGACCCCCTTTTCAGTTTTATTAAAAAAAATAGAAGAAGAAGATGAAGAAAGGAAAAGGAAAATAGAAGAGGAAAGAGGTAAAGTAAGAAGGTAATAAAGAGAAAACTGTTACTGAATATTTTGAAAAAATATGGTAAAAAAAAGTGAATAATTATCGAATTCCAATAGCTATTGGGTTAATATTTGGTATTAAGGTGATCAAGGGTAGACACATGTTAACCCATACATCCCCGATCTAGATCCATTTAACCCTAACTACCAAATTATCCCGATCTAGATCTGAGATAGATGAGAAAGTTTAATTCTACAGTTTATTCAATATTTCCACTAATATCCAATATTTGAAAAATAAACGACGAAGTTGATGGCATGTTAGAATCGACCACAAAGAGAAAAAAAAAATCAGAGTATTACATATTCGTAGAAGATTTTGACTCTCACAGTTCTCCCATGCTGATCATTCGTCCAGGCTACTTCAGTCCTTTTTACTTCCTTCATAGAGCCAACTTAAATTAGTATTAACATTCAATGAGTTTAATTGATAACTACCATTAATTATAATAAATCACACATATATGTCAAAATAATGGATGCACTTAATACTAAACCTACATTTCACTCACACACACATTCATACAGGACAATGTATACTTCGGGTTGTATTTAGTTAAATTAAACTAACCTAACTACATTACTATATACATTTATTACATTTCAATAAAAGAAAAATTAGTTGGACATAACAGGGAAAAAATTTAATACATGGAAAGAATGTTTCATTAACATGCATAGAAATTCGCTAATTTTATCAAGACCAAATAACACATTTATCTTCCTATATATATATTAAAAGTTGAATTACATAAAAGAGAATTTGACAAAAAAAAAAAAAAAAATTAAAGACAAAAATAAAAAAATTCAAAGATCAATACATTTAGGATTCAATGTAATGAATATATATATATATATCGTTGCGGAAAAAGAAAGAAAAAATAAATATAATTGGTTAATCATCCTTAAAAAAAAAACTTTAGTAACATTTTATTAGGTCTCTGTCCCAAGAGGAGACATTTCGACGATTTTATGAGTCTTTGTTCTCACATCGATAATAGCTCCTTTTTCCAACTCTCTTTTCGCACTGTGGTTTGTGTCCATGAGAGTGTTTAATTGTTTTTGTTTTAGCTATAGACAAATAGTCGCTTCATATTACATATATATTTATATTTCTCATTTCGTCACTCGACGCACTCAATATAAAATTTCAAAGTTTATCAAGGTTAAAAAAAATTTTGAATCCAGTCACAGACATTGGGAACATATTTCCATATTCCGGTATTCGCATTAACTTAGTAAACAGATTTCAGTTCGTTGAATTTAAGATCACTAAATTTTTCCCTAGTATAGATCTTGTAGTCAAAAATTCTAGATACTGAATAGTTTGGTGTCCGATCGTAGGGGAAGGATTTGTTCCATGTTTTACTGATGGAAAAAGTCGTTGGAGGGGCGCACTTTCGTAGGTTGCTAATTTCACTCGCAAAGTAAATTTGGGTAAGGATTAGGGTTATTCTTATTTATCTTACGACCCGCTACTTGTTTTATTCACATGCAGTATTTAACATTATATTCCACTTTAATAGTTACAGAAATTAATAACAACTCAACAAAAAGTAATTTATGACAATTTACGCGGTAATACTATATATCACAAATAGTTGGTTAATACCGGGTGTCAAAAATCTATGGCAACCTAATAAGACCAGGGTAAATATCGAGCCCATTACATACATACTCGCATATATATACATATATGTATTCATATTAATCAATACAATAAATTTCACTTTAATATCTATCTTAATATTTCGTCGACGTTTAACTTCTACATAACCGTTCATATTCGACAAGTATTCATATTTTATAAATATTTATATTTATTTGGCTCAAAGACAAAACAAAAACCCTGACTATCAAAATTCACCTTTTTCCTTCATAAGGTTGCAACATTGTATTTTATATGTATAAACCCGATAATCAATAATCATTTTCAATTTACTAAAGATCCGCGTATATGAAAAAAAAAAGTTGGTGTTATTTAATAAGTTGACATAAGAAGTGGAAAATGCAACAAATAGAGCAGGCACGTATCTTTTAAAACTATGTAAGTACATATATAGATGTATATACAACAAAAAAAATCAATGTTATTCGAAACTAGTGGGCCCAAACTATTAATACATACACACTATATGACCAATCAATAGAAATAGAAACCAGAAATCAGTAATCAATTGATATAAGTTGTATGATCAATGAATAACAAAGGTCTCTAGGAATCTAAAAGCATAGTGTACCTTCCCGTCAATTTCTCCAGTGGTGGATTGAATATCGCGAAAATGGTCCCGAGATGTGCTGCAATACCTCCACGAATTGCATCCCTCGATGTCTCAGTTAGTACATACGATCGAAATAAGTGATATGGAATATTATACATTTTCATGAGTTTCAGAAATCAGGGGGGGGGAGGTTAAAAAATTTAAAAAAAAAAATCTCGAAGTAATGAAGACAGAGAGAGATAGAGAAGAAGGAAGACGAAGAATAGTGGCGCCAAAGACTTAAGTGAGAAGTAACTAACGCTACAAAGACGAAAGTCGAATTTCTATCTCAACAAATCCATAGCCAAAATATTCTTAACATGCCAAAAGGGTGGTCTACTCAAATACGTAGACTCAAGGAACGCCCTGCTGCCAAGGATGCAAGTTCTGTGTCCATCAGATCCCAATCCCACAAGAGTTTGGTTGTAAGATTGAAATCCGATCCCCGTATCCGGCCCAAACCAGCAGGTTCCCGGAAATCGTCCGGAAGGTTAGAGAAGGCGCTAATTTAGAATTTCAAGAAAAAAAAAAATCATCCGACCTCTTGGAAACTAGAAGATTCCAGAATAGGGATGAAATTAGAGTAATAGCTAAGGTATCCCTAATTAGTGATTTGCCAAAATAAAAAAAAATTAAATAAATAAACTGAATTTTGGATCGGTGATTTCAATTACCGAAACATCACCGATGGCTACCCAGCGCAGACATGCCACCGTCTGGGACGTCGTTAATTTCCCTCATCTAATTAAACTAAGAAAAGACATGAAAATACTTAAGGGGACTAGGGGTCGACGTCCGGGTACGCTACATTTAGTAGCAGTTAATTTAATCGGATAGTCCGAACTGAGTTATATGAACACTGCACAATAAATAAATAAGGTAAGCAACAAAAACAAAAAAAAAAAAATCTCGGAGAGGCTATGAATGCTAAAGGTATAAATGACCGAAACCTGTACTTTTCGATGATCACAGAATATAGCAGTTGGTTTTCTTAATTATCATTTCTGTCAACCTTTAGAAGTAATTCCCACATGATACTACTCTATCTATTGAAATGCTTAAGATCTGGGGCTGTTATTATGAGGTACATAAATGCAAAGTAACACACAATTCCCAACTATAATTTACCTTCAAGTAGCAAACTCGGTTGGATGAATGCACTGGTGTGGAAGTCAAAACGCGAGAGATTTTTTTTTTTTTTTTTGTAAACATATTCATATTTTCACTATATAAAATTCACTAGGCCTATCCATTTAAATATAGGGGTAGTCATCTCGTTCATATTATATATCATATTATTAACATATCATTACGTTCATTCATTATCTACTAATTTTCGCACGAAGTAATATTTTATAAACACCCTATTTCGTACATTTTACACGCAGGCCATACACATATCTACATTACGCAGTAATAAATATATATATAACTATCACAATCTATCACGCTCAAACCACCACACGATCACATTCATCGAACCACGTACTCTTTATTTCGAAGCACCCAAATTGTATTTACCTTGCAGGTTTAAAAAAAAAATCATACATGTATTTACGGAAAGTTAAATTGTCAATGATTAATCTATTTCTGATTTGTTGATAAAACTGAAGCAACAATGGAATTTTCGACAGCCACGGGAAAAAAGAATTTAATACTACATTTTGAACCAAACAGTAACAGCATATGGGCTTTACTTCTATTAAGAAAATAGGTATTCTTTATTTCGGCGGATATTTCAATTTCTACTGACCCTAGCAAGCTGAAATTTTCAGTACAGTAAGATCTCATGCTATTTTATACGAAGGTATACTTATCTGAACCGAAAACCATGTCCAATGAAAGTAATTTTTGAATAAATGACTAAAATCCAACAACCTAGATCACTAAGTTATGCGATGTCGTATTGTCAACAAACAATTGAGTACCGAAACCGGACGCTGTGGCGCTGTAGTGGAGGCATAATTTACCGTGTACTGAAATGTATACTTGTACTCATTAATCAGAAATTTAATATTTACTCTGGTTTATTTCTGTTAGGAAAATGGTACTAAATTAACACATATTTATACACTGTCCTAACCAAAAATTCACACACTCACACAAGACTACTAACTACATACACCACTGCTAATACTATACATAAAAACAACTAACTAAACCAAACATGCACCATTTAGTTACATGCATGTTGACAAAATAAATACTCCCTTCTGATATATACCGTCGGCTCTATTTAATTTAGAGGGGGCAAAATGAGAAAGGTAAACACTAGGTCCAATTGACCTGACCAATTGTTTACATAATGACTACCAAAAGTTGATGCCCGGGGGGCACCTTAAGAAGGTTTATGTAGGGACCCTTCCCCTGAAAGGGGAAAAGGCCCTAAAACGAACAATAACTAACCCATTCCCCCGCTAGAACTGGTTCAATTTGGAAAAGGGGATAGGAGCCCTTTTGAACTAACTTAAGCTGCCATTATGATTATTTACAGTACTATTCAACCTACTACATACATGCAATTACGAAATAAATAATAATAATTCACATTTACTTAATACACGACCAACAT